>NC_137267.1:49538648-50026148 GCF_053477335.1 Acartia tonsa
TCTAATCCCTTTAAATCTCTGATATGAAAGACTTTCATTTTATTTTCAATTTACTTGAAAGGAAGCATTTTCTATCTTAAACAATACAAATTCTACTTGTCTTTTTTAATAAGTATGAAAGCACCTTTGGAAAAAGGTTGCTTAATAAAAGGGTGAAGGGAGTAAATAATGCCAACGACTTAAATAAGAATATATATTTGAACTAGGAAACCACATAAAATTTTTTTAACTTCTAGCTTTAATGGGTTCAGATGTGGTAAGTGGGGCGTTGCCCCCCCCCCCCTCTCCCCCCAATAAAACGGTAAAATGGTTCAGATAAGAGCCTAGACAATTAGAGATAATCTTTATTTAAAACTTTTCTTTACTTTTAGTTTAAATAAATATGTGTTTTAAATAAGTAGAAAATAAATTACTTTTATATCTTAAAAAATTGTTATTTTTTGATAGACCCAGTATCTTTAGGGCTTAAAAAAACAAACTTCGCATACCTTCGCATACACAGGGTAAAGTTCTCTGATATTATACATACATCTAATATCACCATGTTTTGAGGATTTGCTTGCGCTCTTTTGCGCTTAAGAGATCTGGAACCAAACGTAAAATTTTCATTAGAAGAAAATTGTCTATTTTACAGAAATCGGGTATGCTAAGAAAACCATCTACAATTACATCAAAAAATGGAGATTTGACTTATTTTAAAGGCTTAACGTATAAATTATTACATACTGATTCCAAATATATATAATACTTAAAAATAGCTTTAAAAATAAAGGGTCCACACTGATTTGAAATGTAGTTTAGTTGACTTTAAAAATAGTTGTTAACAATGATGAAAAGGAACTTAATTCCATACCTCTGGTATAATTACACATAAAATTCTTATTTTTCATAGTAAAGAGCTAATTCTTTCGGCTTTATTTCCAAAAACTTGTGTATATTACTAAACAATTGTTTAAAAGTGTATATTCCAAAATGTAAAAAACGATTATTTGTCACTCGCTGGAACATAGTGCCCCCCTCATTTTAATTTTTTTCTAAGAGGCGATTTTTCTTGGGACTGAGGTGGCACCCTTCCTCCACAGAATCTACGAGAAGCAACATTGTGAAGGAGAACCATATCGGTTCGACGGTTAGCTAGATCCTTCAGTACAGACAGACAAACACATACAGATCCTATTATTTTTATATAAGTATTTAATGTTTGATAAAATAGGAAGATACTTAATACTAAATAATAAAATGCCAGTATGTAGTATATCTCAAATGTTATTGAGGAAACACTATTTTCTCGGCTGCTATTAGAGATAAGTAGCTATGACGAATCCTTGGACAGTTAGAATTAAGTTTTAACTTTTTAAATAATCAAGTATCTTAATGATTCTCATGTAGCCTTTTCAGCATATTTACATGATTAACATAAAACATTTGTTCTTAACAAATAAGATGTGTATATCTTATTTCATAATTTTTTTAACTGTGCTTTAATGGATGTTGTCAACCTTGTTAATTAAATTAGTCTACTTGAATATATAACTGTGCCTTAGCTGCGCTATTGGGGTTGATGTTGTGATGCAACTCGGGTGTACAGCTACAGGTGTACTCTCACCTGTCTCCTGAAATATTAAGCTTGGGTGTAAAGCTACGGGTGTACTCTCACCTGTCTCCTAAAATATTAATCTTGGGTGTACTCTCACCTGTCTCCTAAAATATTAAGCTTGGATGTACAGCTACGGGTGTACTCTCACCTGTCTCCTGAAATATTAAGCTTGGGTGTAAAGCAATGGGGTAATTATGTTTATTATCATTGTGGATGTACATCATATGATTTAATCGTCCATTGTCTACGCAAGATCCCTTTTAGTACATTGTGGTTGGATCGAACATTGCTCGCTCGATTTATTACACCATAATTGTCCTAGTTTAAATTAAACAAGGATGACAACATCCATAAGGAGCGAAGCACAAAAATATAGAGTGGACAAACGAAATTATAGAACGTATGTTGTCATAACGAAAAATATGAAATAAATATATGATTATATCTTTTGATGCTTGACGCCGACAGGCAGACGGATAGAATATATAAACTAGATGAACATAAGTCATAGGAATCTTCACTGAAAATTATAGCAGTCAAACATTTTCCCAATGGCGTTACGGACGGACTAAACAAACGTACAGTTTTGCGCTACTTAATAACTTACCTCCATTTCTTAAGTGAGCTGTCAAATATACACACACTGCACTAACCCCCCTGAAACAAAACACCTGAAATGCAGAAAATAATGAAACCTTTGTGTATGTTTTAATATAAATGTTTTTAGTAGCAGGAATGACTGCCTAACGTTCCAAGATATAGTTTAAGAAGCTTTTTGATATATAAAAGAGCAGTTGAACTTAAATAGCAGCATATAAATCACGTTTACACCAAAATCCATCTATTTAAACTTCCAAAATAAGGAAGACTCATTTAGTTCAGTATTTATTGAAAACTTAACCTTCAGACTAAAAAAACTGGTATTTTGCAAGGTTTTCATTGGATAGGACAATTCTAACATTAGTAAATTTACAACCACAGCTTTCTAGAACGGACATGTCCTTATAATATAAGTGCTTCGCTTTAAATAGGGTAGAACTATATATTTATGCACAGGCTTGCAAGTACAGAATGTATAAAATTTGTCGGCCTTAGGCCCATACAGAATGACGGTTTTCGAGCAAGTGGTCGTGATTGGCCTGTTGCGCAATAAGCCCCACCTCCTCCCCTCCTCTTTTTGGGGATCAACCACGCCCCCTTCGGCCTTTGAAATCAGCTGATTTTGTTTTCATATCATTCATGAATATTCATTCAATGAATAATGGTTTAGACGAAAACATCTAATATTCTGTATTTTTTATATGATTAAATATTGATTTTGAAATTAGTTTATTCGCTATTTATTATAAAAAAAAAAATTCAATTATTTTTCTATGAATTCACTTTTAAAATTACATATAAAACCACAATTGTTACAGCTTTTATTGTTTAATTTATTTTTTTTTATAGCAGCTAAGCTTTTTGTAATAAAGGCTTTTAAATTTTAAATATATAATTAGACTCTTTGCTTTTTAAAACTTTTTGAATTGCGCTCATTGCACCTTTATGCCGTATTATTAATGGATTTATTATTAATTGGATGTTACACCATATTTTTATGTTCTCTAATTAAATTGAACTAGCAGCGGGCTAAAATAACGATGCCTCTCAACCACCCTATTTACCCTATTTTACTCTGGATTAACGAACTGACCAATAGATGTGTTCCATGTTATTATATCCACGTATATTCTATATCCATTATATTATTATTTATTTTTTATTGTTAAATCTTTCCGCTAGATGTAGCTAGTAGCGCAGTGGAAAAATTCATTCAGGACCAGGGTAAATATTAAAATTATTTTTTTTTATTTTTCAAATAAATTAATACTTTCTGGAACGTAGAAAAGTATTTCGGAATAAAAAATGAGAAAACGATTTGTTTAAATATTATTTTAAGAAAGAATTATTAAATTTCCCCCCTGTTTTCGTCTGCTTCAAGTGACGTTCGAAACATGAAAACTAAATATTCTTCACTAAAATACGAAAAATATTTGATATTTATAATATTTTTATACAAAATAATAAAGTTTTAGTTTAAATTTTATTTATTATATATAAGTTAATATTTACCTCTATGTCGCAACTAATGAAGTATAAAATAGTAGAAAAATACTAAAGAGATATTTTTTACATATTTTGTCCTTTTTTACACTATATTACGAAGTAAAAGTATTTTAAGAATATTATCTTTGTTTTAAATTTAAGAATTTGACACCGAAAATTGACTTTTTAAGCTATGAAATGTTAGTTTTTAGTTGAATAGTTCGATTCTATCAATATTTACTACTTCATTTGTGTAAAGTACACATTTCTTCCAAAATATTCTGTCTCTCTCTTTCCAACAAAGCCTACCAAGCAACAAGGAGGCCATCCGCCCTCGACAGCCGGGTTTAAGCCTATTTTAAAGGGTCCAAAAGGTCATAAAAGTGACTTTTTTAAACCTTAAAGTGTTGTGATTTATATAAATTATATAAGAAATGAAAATTTGGACATCTGAGCATGTTTTTAATCACAACTGGGAGACCGTCTCCGGGGGACAATGGCAGAAATATCCCAATCCCCATAATCAGGTATCTAGAAGATAGATAGTTATTAATAGATAGAAAATTTGATGTCTTATAATTAAGCTTATTCGATTTTAAAAAGGTATATCTTAAGATGTAAAGAAGTATTTATGATTTTGTTGTTCGAATCTTTTAGATATCTCGGAAACTGCTTGTCTGATTGATTTGCACTTTTCGGTTAAGTTTTATTAATGTCAATTTCCCCGTAGAGACTAGAGACGAAGCAACTAGAATGTTATGTAAGTGAGTTAGAATAATTGATGTTATTGGAGCGATCACTTTTAGGGGTTATTGACCTTTACATATAGGCATATAGGAGAAGTAATATACGATCTATATTAGCAGAATAACTTTATAAAGTTATCCAAAATTTCAAGTCAACTAATGATAAACGTGTAATATAAAACTTTTGAGGACTAGTAAAATTCATTTTCAATGACCTCTCCCCCTCCTTGGTCAGGGTAACTGTATAAAATATATAACGTACCACCAGAGATAGTAAAAAACAGGTTTTTTTTTTAAAAGAACAAACCAGTTTACTTGTTTTTTGGTTTAAACCAGTTTTTTTTGGGTTTTTTTTAATCCAAATTATAGTATTCTAATTTAGTTTAAAGTTGAATTTTTATAGAACTTATTGAATGTTTTAACTTAAATACCTAATCAATTTATAATAATGCATTTAAACTTCTTTTAGAAAAATTAGTTGCATTTAGAAAAGTATTAATTGTCCAAATTGTCTATTAGATATAATCACCAAAGTACAAGATTTAAACTATATAAAGAATTTTATATCCGGTATTTAGGTTTGTTGACACTAATTGACTGTATTATTTACATTATAAAAAGATATAACTGGAAAGATAGGCCTTTGTATAAATATTTTTTTCAAAAACCATCCCCACCTTGTTTTTTTGGTTTTTTAAGCTTGTTTTTTTTTTGGTTTAAACCAAGTGTTTTTTTTATGCCAACTCTGCAGACCACCCACCCCAAAATAAGTCATTATGTTTAGTTGTATTTGAAAATGATATTGTTGATTGAAACATAAATAGAATTTTTTTAATAAGATGTTAAGCTGAAATCAAAAGCTTGTATCCAATCTACTTGTATAACACAGTAGTTAAAAAACCATAAAAATACTTGAAAACAAAGATTCTATGATTAAAGTTACTTGATCATTCCTTTTTATCAGGCTGTTGTGGGCACCGACGTGGTAGATCGCCGTGTCGTGGATGGGGTCCTCCATTCCAGCAGAATCATATCATCAGACTGGAAGCTGGCGCAGTGGGTTCAAAAATTAATAGGGGCTAATAGGTACAGTTTTTTTCATATCGAATTTTACTCTACCTAGGTAAACATAATCCGTTAAAATATGACTTCAATAGAATATAATAATAGTTATTTATCCCATCATATTTTATACAGGTCTCCGCGTTCTTGAAATAAAAATTTTAAAACAACTTTTGTTAAATTACTGCCTATGATTTGATTATTTGTTTTAATATTCGTGGAAAATTGTTTGTATTTATGGCATCTTATATATTAATTCTTAATATTTTACATAAACTACTTTTTTTTCTAAAGAAAGTAGGTATTTAAACCGCATTTTTAATTAATGTTTTTTTGCTTTGGCAATTGTTAATACTTCTTAATGATTATTATAATAATTTAATTTCAGATAGATTTCATTTTGTCCGTACAGGGAAGGAGGGGAGGGGTTGACAGACACAGCCCCTCGCCAAATAGCCTATGATTTACTTTAGACCAATGCTAAGATTTCTTAAAACTATGACTTCTCAGTCATCATATTGTTTTAATCATCTAACTTAATTATCTAGCCGTTTTCAAAGTTTTACTGGACATATTGCTACTTTGTTATTTAGGATTAATTCTGGTAATAAAAATTGTTTTTGTTGTAGGGTATGTTATGCACATGAAGTTTCAACAGTTGACCCCAAGAATCGGGTCATGACGATGCAGTCTAAAAATCTTTCATTCTGTAATGTTGTCACCATGGAAGAAAATTTAACTTATAGGTTAGTATCATTTCTTCTCGTAACTTAAAATAATTTAGATAAAAAAAAATACATCTACTTGATCCTTTTATCCAGGTTTTTAAAATTACCTATATGCATATATAATCCCTATACAGTATTCATTGGATAGGTATAGAATATAATACGTGGATATTATGACAGGGGATAAATTTAGGTTCCTAATTTTGACATCATTTATTGGCCAGTTCTTTCATTCAGTTTGAGGGGAAGGAGTAGGGTATTAAGTGTTGGTTGGAGTTAATCGTTATTTTATCCAACTAAGTGTTTTACTTTATTCTAGAACATGTAAATCTGGTGTAAGATCCAAATAATAATTAATCCATTGTATTTTCAGACCACACCCCGAGGACGGTGGTAAGACCATGATGATCCAAGAAACCTTAGTTACTGTCCAGGGTGTACCATTAACATCTTATATGGAGTCTATTATTGTCAATACTTGTTCTAATAATTCACAGAAGGTAGGTACCTAATTAAATTGTAGGGTGTTCCTTTAACATCTTATATGGAGTCTATTATTGTCAATACTTGTTCTAATAATTCACAGAAGGTAGGTACATAATTAAATAACAGGTTGTATCTCTAACATCTTATATGGAGTCTATTATTGTCAATACTTGTTCTAATAATTTAAGAAGGTAGGTACCTAATCAAATAGAAAATAATGGTAAACTTATCAAAACAGGAAAGAATACAGAAATATGCATATTTGTATGGTAACTATTATTAACTAATGATAATTCACAAAAACTGGGTTTTTTTGTTGTTAAATGGTAGGATAATAGTTAGTTTTTGTAATTATATTGCCATATATATTATTACTAGCGGCTTCGCCCCTAGCCTCTAGGGGTTTTGCCCCAAGAGGTGAGCAAAAAAATTTTTTGGCACAATTCGTAAACGGACCAAGGAAATCTTCAGGGAAAAAAAAATGGGATTTTTTTTTTTTGGGGGGGGGGGTTGGGGGCGTTCCACCCCCCAAGAAAATAGCCTAAAACCAGTAGGTATACTCCCTGAAGAGTAGAATCCGATCGGTTCAGTGGTTACCGAGATCTTAAGGGACGGACAGACAGACGGACAGACATCGTTCTACTTTGTATTATAGATATTACAATCTTAGGACTTTTTGTTTGAACCCACAAAAATTTCGAAATCAGATGTAATACTAATATATGTATGGCTTGAACCCCAGATATGTTTTATTCAAATGATTTAATAGATACAGGAAAAAAAATATCATTAGTTTTTGGGCTGCCGTTAATAATACCTATTTTTTTCAGGGTAAAGCTGCCATGGAGTGGGTGGTAGAAAAAATCGGGCAGGAATGCAGGTAACCTTTTTTTAGCAGCATAGATCTTCTAAAATTAGTACGTCCGTTACTCGGTCCGACCATAAAGAATATAATTCTGTATAAAGAAATAAGGAAATCCTATAATACAAGGTTTTCAGTTTGAGATGGTTCTAGGCTATAATTTAAGTGTATCCTTCCTGAACTGTCGAATAGAAAGTCCCATAGAAGATAGAGGCAAAGATTCTTTAAGTTCCAAATGTCCATTATTTATCCTTTGTACGTTAAGATCTTATTAACCATTGAACCGATTAAGTTATCGTTATCGGGGAAGGTTCTAGACTTTTTATGCCCCTTCCTTCCCCAGCGAATAGAAAGCCCTATAGAAGCTAGGAACGAAGGGGAAAATGGCATAAAATTGCTGTTGTACATTTTTCAAGTTAAGAAATTATTTTAAGATTTTGATATTTGCTTTGTACTTTTGATTTTCCTGCAATCTAATGTTGAAAAAGAAACAATGTTATGTAACAATTGCATTTACATTTTAGAGGATTCCACACATTGGACACACGACAGTTATAATAAATAATAGATTTTTTGTGTTGTAAGGGAATAATTACAAGAAAAAAAAAATTTTTGACATGCAATTTTTTTTAGATAGGTTCAAAGTTTTTGCTAATGATATTAACATTAAATTAAGTATAAGTTTTTTGGTTGTGGACTTAATAAGCAAAATATTAATTTATAAGTCTAAACAAAATCGTAAAAATATAGGATCCTCCATGAAGACATACTTTCAGTTTCAGAACTTGATTATAAAGATGCTTTGCTTATAATGTTATACCTTGCTGTCTTAGGAATTATTTTTCCAAAAATCAGATTAATATAATCATTACAGCGCGGCGCACGAAAAGTAAAATATCAGCAGTTAAATATAACTATTAGAATTGCTACGCTTTTTAAAACTTATCTCTTACAGGATTTCTCATGCAAAATATGAAATCGATGGGGCAATTTTAATATGTCTAAATTGAAGTGAAGAGCTATTCGTACGGACGTACGGACGGACCATGATAATTATATTATATTTTCGCTTTTAAAAATGCATAGGATTACAGAGAATTAAGTGTTATACAAGTATACATTATCTAACGCTTAACTTTCATAGCATTTAAGTTATGTTAGAAAGAATTCTGCATATTATTTAAGGAGATGAGAGGCCATTGTACTTTAAATTATACTGGTGCCCAAAGCGTTGAAATCCCATTATCTCCAGCATTGTATTACTATTTTGATTGGGTGATACCAACTAGCAGTGTCTAAACTTTTCCGCCAATAATTTTAATTTACAGAAAGATGAATTTGTTTATTATGTAGGTAAATTGGAATGTACTAGAATTTATCGTTTTTTTTGTATTTTTTAAGAATAATATCCATAAAATACGGATTTAAGACAGTTTATAACTTAGTTCTGTATAAAGAAAGCTAAATTTTCTTTGTAGTGAGCCTTTGTCTTTATAAATAAACTAGCGGCTACGCCCTTCTGGCAGACGCACAGACATCCTGTTTCTTTTATATAAAGATATTTATGTCAGCAAAGCTACTCGATAACTTTAGTAAGTCCGTGCGTCTGCCCGCCCATAGCATATTCCTGGCATTCTCTAGGCACCCAATACAAAGTTAGCCCTAGTCACATAAATGATATATCGTCATTCTAAAATGGTTAGAAACCTGCCCAGAACGATCCAGCGGTTAACGAGATCTTGGCAGACAAACGAACGTACATCCTGATTCTTTTATATAATATTATTTTATCTCATCCCAGGAAGGGAGTGAACATTGGGCTGTTAATTACAATAGTCCCCAAAGTTTTATGATAACTTTTTGTTATTTGTTGGCTTATTAACTATGGGGACATTTATTGAATTCTATTGGTTGGTTCATTAAGTTAAGTGTGCATCCAAACGTTTCAGACACTAATTGTAATCTACTGTAGGGGTAATTTTGTGCATCAGCTTAGGGAATGTACATCAATTTACCGGCCATTGTCTTATCCTTTAGATGCCTGATCTCATACCTATTAGGGTTGGGCCGGATATCTAGCCAATTCCGGATATCCGGCATTAAAAATCAGCTGGATATCCGTTACCCGGATAGTTTTGATATCCTGTATCCGGCCAGATATTGAAAATGGCCGGATATCCGGCCCAACCCTAATACCTATTTCTAATTTCAGTGCCCTGAGTATATCTTCATCACTGGAGAAATTAAAGTTTGAAATTGGAGAGTTGAAGAGCTCGGTAGCAGAATCTCTTATTCAACCTGCCAAAAAATCTATAGAGGACTTACAGGTATGTCAGCTTTCCTCGGATATTAAAATGATAAGTTAAAGGATTTAAGCCAGTTTTGTTAGCCCGGGCTAGAATAAATGATAGTTATTAATTTATGATTTTTATTTTAATATTCGTGTAAAATTGTCTATTATACGATGGTTTACTTAGTTTTTCAGTATGACTGATAACCTGTTCTAATCTAGCGGATATTAATAGGATACGAATCTATACTGGATAAAGGATTTTTCTCATTTTAATGTTTATAAGGACCCCGTTCTCCTAAAAGTTTGTTTGTGTGTTTTTAGTAATAATAGTTAGAAACATATCCAGGACCTATGCATAGCTTTCTTGAAAAACGGGAGAACCTAATCAGTTATGTTGGTAATAGTTATTTCTTTCATCGTATTATAAACCGCTTTCCGCGGATATAGAATGTACAATTATAAGATTAAAACTAGTTTTTTTAGCCCCGAGTTGCCAAAGGCACGGGCTAAAAAAAACTAGTTTTAATCTTATGATTGTACATTTTTATATTCGTAGAAAGCTGGATATAATACGATGATAGACATAGTTTTTTCGTATGGATGAGAACCGGTTCCTATCCACCGGATTCGAATGAATACGAGAAAATGTTTTAATAAATTCTGAGACACAAAAAATAAAAATACACTTAGTTTTGAACTGAAAATTAAATCCTATCTATAATTTCTTCTTTAAAAAGGTGTCTAGACTAGTGCAGTGTCTAGTAGATAGGTAGGTAGGTTTTTTTAATGTCTGAATCTCGCCTTTTTATCTAGTTTAAGTTCTTACTTTTTATTCTAGCTAGCAGGGATGAAAACGTTTCTCCACATAAAATAACTCCCCCCCCCCCCCCCAGACGTATACAAAGCTTTCCTGCAAAGTAAAGTTTAATTGCCTTTGACATTTTGACATCTTTTTTGCTTAAACAATAAAATACTTTCTACTTTATCCCCAAAATAGTTGCTTCTCCTCCAGGGTTGGGCAAATGGGGTCAGGAAAATAGCCTTAAACCCGCTCAAGACATTTATATAGCTTACCATTCAAAACAGTAATTGCCGAGATCTTTAGCTTTAGACAAAAAATATTACTGCTTCATATTAGGTACTAGCGGCTGCATCCCTAACATCCAAGTTCTCTATATTAAAGGGGATAAGAAAGGGTAAAGAAATAGCCTGAAACCATCCCAGGACACTAATAAAAAAAAACCTAAGACCAGTCTGCAACCTATGTGACGTTTTCCGGATTTTTATATTAATGCAAAAGCTAGAAAAAGGGAATAGCATGTTAATTTATGTAACTTGAGGATAAATTTGCCTTTAAGCCAAATAGAAACAATCATCATAACTGTCAAATCATTTGACACACGCGTAAAATAATTTTATTCATTTAAATACTTTCTCAAATTCTTGAATTACGTCCTTTCTTTCTTTTTAAGCATTGCGTTTTGCGTCATACAGTAAGAATCACATGCTCATAGTGTATAGGGATAGAGGAATCGATATATTATCACTTGGATGTTGCACCACATTTTAATGTACTCTGATAAAGTAATACTCGCAGCTGGCTTAAATAACGATACCCCCAACCCCTCCCCTCCAACTGGCTAATAAATGAGGCTAAATTGGCAACAAGTTTTCCCCTGTCAATATATCCACGTTTATCCTATATCCATTGATAGATGTTTCGCATTCTTATTATTGTAATGCTTAGGTTTATGTCAGAGAGGGAGGTTACATTGGGCTTTCTATTACATTAGTCCCCAAAGTTTTATAGTAACGTTTTCTTATTTGTTGACTTAACAACTTTAGAGCTTTTTACTTAATTTTTATTGGGTGTCCAAATGTATCAACCAGTAATTGTATTTACAGAAGGGGTAAATCTGTGTATCATCATTGGGGATGTACATCAATTTATCGGCTATTGTTTTATCCTTTTAGATCCCTGATCTTTTTAGGTTCTAATTTTTTTTTAAACTAACATTGCTCATTTGAAATTAAAGATTATATCTCCCTTTCCCCCGCATTTTTCAGTGTATTTTCGTGTACTTTAACCAGTTGTATGCGAAGCATCTCTAAAATTCTATATCAAGAAAATCACATTAATAACAGTGGAGTAAAGGTAATGTAAAGGGGGTCGATGGGAGATATCGTTTGTTTAGCCAGCGACAAGTTTCACTTTATTTAAGTACATGATAATCTTATGTAAGATCCAAGTGATAATAAATCCATTAATCTGATTAACTTAGCATCGCATTAAGAAAGAAAACTTTAAACATGCGTCAACTAATACACGTGATTTTAACTTATCAGTTGTTAACATACAAGGAGTAAGGAAAAATTGTCAGGGAGGAAGGGGACATAGGGCTGTTTATTGCACTAGTCCCCAAAGTTTTATAATACCGTTTTCTAATTTGTTGGCTTAACAACTTTGGGGACCTTTATTGATTTTTGATTGGTTGGCTTATTAATTTTAATGTTTAAACATTTCAAACACAAATTGTAATCTACAAAATGATTATTATCATTGGTAATGTGTACATCAACTTATCGGCCATTGTCTTATCCGTTTAGATCCCTGCATGATTTTAACATATTAGTTGTAAACATGCATTGTAATCTACAAGATTAATTTATCCTTCATTGTATTATCCCTCAGTCCCTGCAAGACAGTTTATAGAAAACATTCCGAACGTAGCTTATATATCTTAGATATATGTAACTAACACATAGTACATAATAAAAATATTGTTTTGGATAAAGTATTAAGGTATTTCTTTGTTCGTTAACCATTCGGGGTGATTTTGGGCTATTCCCTTTCTGAATTAAATTCTTTGCTTGGATTTAGGCTATTTTTGTTGACTGTCCTTTACATTCCCTTTCAAATACAGATTGCATTGAAGCCAGAGCGCTTTCAAAAATACTTATCATGGGATAGAGTTTTAACTGTATAGGTTTATAAAAATTAGAAGTTTAAAAGAAATTATTTGAATTTTGCTACCTAATGAAAATATGTTTATAGGAAGCTATGAGTATGCATGTTTTTTTTTCTTTCTAGAATGTTCTTAATTGTACTGTAAATTTTTGGACCGGATTCGGATTCTTAAAAGAATCCGTCAAAAAAAATGGCGGATTCTTGCGGATTCCGGATTCTAGCAATATTTGAACAGGCTTTTTTAAAAATTAAAAAAAATTTTAGTGCTACATATGTCCTAAAAATTAATGTTCTTGGTGTTCTCTATAATTCACTGCCGAGAATCGAACCAGATTTTTAAAGATTTTATATATAATGATGATAATCTTTGCCTTCAAAAAGGGGAAGTTGAAAGAAAAAAACTCAAGACGCTAATTTTAGCCTACCAATTCAGAATCCGAATCCGCTATTAAAAAACGGATTCCGGATTCAGATTCCAAAATTGACCAAAAATTTGGCGGATTCCGGATTCGGATACGGATTGCCAACCCTAATAAATAGGCATACTACAGAATTCCTTCAATCATGTGATATTTTAATTTTAAAAACTCTTTGATGCTATGTTACACATTCCTTAGATTTGTATAAGATATTAAAAAAGACGTTAAAACCAAGGGAGGGAGGGAGGGGGTATTGGGCTGTTTGTTACACTAGTCCCCAAAGTTTTATAATAACATTTTCTTATTCGTTGTTTTAACAATTTTGGGGACTTTAATTGAATTTTAATTGGTTGGTTCATTTAGTTGAGGCACATCAATTTATCGGTCATTGTCTTATTCCTTTAGATCCCTGCAAATATATGTTCTATTGATCACGCAACAGACGCATGGACCATGGCAAAACTAGCTTTCCTGTTACTATAACTATCAGTAGTAAGGAATAGTACAACGGATGATAGATTATTGTCTTTTATTACTAAGTATAACTTTAAGGGGGGGGGGGGGGAAGTTTGTACACTTATAGGAAATGAAATTCAGTACCAAAGTTTGGGAGGGTCGTATGGGCTTGTTTTTAAAGTTATCAACCTAATTCTTTTTGTAGGCTCTCTTATATGACTTGATATACACGGAAAACTTTGAAAATTGAATTTCGGTACTTTCCTTCTAGGGGCTTGTGGAGCAAAAGACCCCCCAAAACACTAAAAATATGAGTTCTGACCTTATTTTTAAAGATATCGACCTGATTTTTTCTTTATAATACTTTTTTAACATACCCGAATCAACGAACCATTACAGATTTCATTTTGGGACTTTCCTTCTAGGGGCTTGTGGAGCAAGAGACCCCCAAAACACAAAAATATGAGTACTGGGCTTATTTTTGAAGAAATCGACCTGATTTTTTTTATAATACTTGTTTAACTTGACCGAATTAACGAACCATTACAGATTTCATTTTGGGACTTTCCTCTTAGGGGCTTTTGGAGCAAGAGACCCCCAAAACACAAAAATATGAGTACTGGGCTTATTTTTGAAGATATCAACCTGCTTTTTTTATATAAAAATAATATTTAAACATAACCGAATCTACAAACGATTACAGATTTCATTTTGGGACTTTCCTTCTAGGGGCTTGTGGAGCAAGAGACCCCCAAAAATCATAAAAATATGAGTTGTGGGCTTCTCTTTTAAGATATCAACCTTATTTTTTTATATAATAAAAAAATACTATTTTAACATAACTGAATCTACGAACCATTACAGATTTCATTTTGGGACTTTCCTTCTACGGGCTTGTGGAGCAAAAGACCCCAAAAAACACTAAAAATATGAGTTCTGAGCTTATTTTTAAAGATATCAACCTGATTTTTTATATAAAAATACTATTTTAACATAACCGAATCTACGAACCATTACAGATTTCATTTTGGGACTTTCCTTCTAGGGGCTTGTGGGGCAAAAGACCCCAAAAACACTAAAAATATGAGTTCTGACCTTATTTTTAAATATATCAACCTGATTTTTTTAGGAACACTTTTTTTAACATAACCGAACTAAGAAACCATTACAGATTTCATTTTGGGACTTTCCTTCTAGAAGCTAGTGGGGCAAAAGACCCCCAAAAAATATTTTTAGAGATATTGAGTTGATTTTTTTCATGAAAACTTTTTTCACATGTTTGAACTAGGTAGCCACTAATAATTTCATTTTGGCACTTTCCTTTTAGGGGAAGGTAGGGTAAAACGCCTCCAAAACAAAATAAATTGAGTTCTCAGGTTATCTTAAAAAATAAGGTCAGAACTCATATTTTTAGTGTTTTGGGGGTCTTTTGCTCCACAAGCCTCTAGAAGGAAAGTCCCGAAATGAAATCCTTAATGGTTTGTTAGTTCGTTTATGTTAAAAAAGTATTATTTTAAAAAGATCAGGTTGATATCTTTAAAAATAAGCTCAGAACTCATATTTTTAGTGGTTTTGGAATCTTTGCTCCACTAGCCCCTAGAAGGAAAGTCCCAAAATGAAATCTGTAATGTTTTCTTAATTTGGTTATGTTAAAACATTTTTATTCATTAAAAATCAGGTTGATATCTTAAAAAATAAGCTCAGAACTCATATTTTTAGTGTTTTTGGGGTCTTTTGCTCCACAAGCCCGTAGAAGGAAAGTCCCAAAATAAAATCTGTAATGGTTCGTAGATTCGGTTGTGTTAAAATAGTATTTTTATATAAAAAATCAGGTTGATATCTTTTAAAAAAAGCCCACAACTCATATTTTTATGATTTTTGGGGGTCTCTTGCTCCACAAGCCTCTAGAAGGAAAGTCCCAAAATGAAATCTGTAATGGTTCGTAGATTCGGTTATGTTTAAATATTATTTTTATATAAAAAAAGCAGGTTGATATCTTCAAAAATAAGCCCAGTACTCATATTTTTGTGTTTTGGGGGTCTCTTGCTCCAAAAGCCCCTAAGAGGAAAGTTCCAAAATGAAATCTGTAATGGTTCGTTAATTCGGTTAAGTTAAAAAAGTATTATAAAAAAAATCAGGTCGATTTCTTCAAAAATAAGCCCAGTACTCATATTTTTGTGTTTTGGGGGTCTCTTGCTCCACAAGCCCCTAGAAGGAAAGTCCCAAAATGAAATCTGTAATGGTTCGTTGATTCGGGTATGTTAAAAAAGTATTATAAAGA
Source organism: Acartia tonsa (assembly GCF_053477335.1). NCBI lineage: Eukaryota > Metazoa > Arthropoda > Copepoda > Calanoida > Acartiidae > Acartia > Acartia tonsa. The sequence goes on from NC_137267.1 coordinate 49,554,632, forward strand.
AAAAATCAGGTCGATATCTTTAAAAATAAGGTCAGAACTCATATTTTTAGTGTTTTGGGGGGTCTTTTGCTCCACAAGCCCCTAGAAGGAAAGTACCGAAATTCAATTTTCAAAGTTTTCCGTGTATATCAAGTCATATAAGAGAGCCTACAAAAAGAATTAGGTTGATAACTTTAAAAACAAGCCCATACGACTCTCCCAAACTTTGGTACTGAATTTCATTTCCTATAAGTGTACAAACTTCCCCCCCCCCCCCCTTAGATGATAATATTTTCAAAAGAGTTAGAAAGGGTTGTAAATTAATTATAATTATCTCCTTAATTTTTCTTTTAAGTTGTTACTTACACAAGTCTTTAATCAAACAAGCTTGTCCTATTCTAAAAGCTTTCTGCTTTACCTGCTTTAATTCGTTCTTTGGTTCTCAAACTATGCTTTACATCGAGGTACCCATCGAGCTTTGAGGAAAATTGCCCAAATTAATCCTCTTCATTATCATTTCAATGTCGCGTTTTATGACCGTAAGTTGTCTTGTTTATTTATAAGCTTTGTGAGCTATATAAACTCAATGCTTTTGTGTCAAATGAAAGTTGCATTAATTTAGACATAAAGTACAAATTCCCCCGGGAGAAAAGGGGAGGACAATGGCTATCATAATATTATCAAACATGTCTTTTACTAAGATATTTTCCAGCTACTAATGATAGTACCATCAGGGAGGGAGGGACCATTGGGCTGTTAATTACACTAGTCCCCAACGTTTTATAACAACTTTGTCTAATTCGTTGGGCAACAACGTTGTGTACTTTTATTGAATTTAATTGGTTGGTTCAGTATATTTAACGTTTCATCCACTAATTGAAATCTACAGTAGGGGTAACTTTGTGTATCATAATTTAGGATGTACATTTTATCGGCTATTGTCTTATCCCTTTCTTATCTTATTTTGAGAACATTATTTGAGTACAATTTACACGCAGAGTTAGCGTGATAGATTAGAATAAATAAAGGAAAAAATATAAAAATAGGGGCGTGCCGCTAAGAGAACCGATCCGAAGTAGCAAAATTTATGTCTCTGTAGTTTATTATTTCAATAATTATCTACTGAACCGATTGAGTTCTCCATTTGAGGGAAGCTTCGCATAGATTCCTGGATAGCTTTGACTTGTCTTGTTGAAGTCTTGTAGATGATTTAGGCTTTTTTTCTATATTTTGTTGTTGTTGAGTAGGTATTATTTCGCAAATCGGACTAATATTTGTATTTCTATTTCAGGATCGAATTCAAGGAGAGCTGCAACAAATTGGCCATTCAATAACAACACCAGTCAGATTACAAGCTGAAGAATTACCCTCCTCAAAATCTTTGTGACACAAAGTCAATCCTTAAAAAATTTCCCCCCTTTTGCCTTGAAACAAATATTTAAAACACAGTAGAGATTTATATATTACCTAGACAACATCTATCCATTCCAAAAGAAAAAGAAACATAATTTAATTCTACTGCTGCTCTGCTCAAACTTAAATGTACTCAAAAAAATAAATTACCAATCTACAAAACTCACCCTCTGGCAACGAATCTCGCTGGGCTGTGATTTTTTAGAAAAATTGAAAATGGCGCCGGCCTGTGTTGTGAGAAAAAAAATGCGGGAACCATATTACAAATCTGTCACGCGGCATTCCTGCTACTCTCTTTGAAGAATAAAAAACGCGGGAAAACACAGGTCGGAATGACGTCATTGTGATGCAATATACAACATCAATCAACAACAGAAAAGTATTAGAATATGAAGTGGCGAATCAAACAAGAACGTGATTGTAACCATCAGCAAAGCACAAGTTGTTGTTTAAAAGCCACACATACTGAAGAAACTATTGTGTAGTACCTGGCTCTTATATATATTAATACTCTTTATAGTGGCTACAAATATCCTTTCCAAATTGAAAATAAAATTGTAAATGTAAATATTAAGAAATATTTTATACTTAATTTTAGAAAACCTAAAGGATTTTTTTGTAAGCCTTAAAAAAATGAAAAATAACATCATTTATACAAATTTACACAACATCCTTAATTAAACCAGTTAGAACCATCTAATCACATGTTAAAACCCATAAATGTTATTATTTATCAGAACCAAAGAGTTTATTTAACAAAAATTAAATACCTACCTTTTAACAAATGGCATTTAGATAGGTATACTAAACTACCTGCTTTCCTAAAGGGCATACAATTGTTATAAAAAGCCCTTTTTATAAAATTTCAAGGTTGTTTTCTAAAGCTTTTACTTGTGTACAGATTGCTATTGTATGTGCACAACTCTTTTTCAATTAATTTTCTTCTTTTTTAAGCTTCAAAGAAAATTATTCAGCTTGACATAATTTAGGTAGTTTTTGCAGGGAGGGAGGTGACATTGGACTGTAAATTACATTGGTACTCGGAAAGTTTAAAATCGTTGGTTTTCTAAGTTTGGGTACTTTTATTGAATCAAGAGTGTGTGGTGACCAAGTTTTCCAATCAATAATTGCAATCTAATAAAGTGGTAATTTAGTTTATCATAATTGGGGTTGTACATCAATTTATTGTCCATTGTCTTATCCCTTAAGATCCCTTTTGTGTCAGTACAGAGTACAAACAAATTGTAAAATCTGAAATCTACAAAAGCTCATATAACAGAAAATTTTTATTAGAATAGTCTTGAGCTTAAGTACGGATTCAGATTTATTAATATCAAAATTTTGAAGAAAAATATAGTCATCAATAAATTAAGTCCGAAAAACATCATATTATATATATATAGTTTTTTCTTCATAAATGTGATAATAGGACACTTTAACAATAAAGTGTAATGCAGAAAAATTGTCTAAATTTTGGAATTAGTCATTTTTGTTGTGATATTTCAAGATTAAATTATTTTTCCCTAGAATTTTGTATTTTATTTTTTTAAACAAAGCTTTTCTATAATTAAGATAGGTTTGTTTCTCCGCAAAAGAGCTATTTTAAAATTACCAAAGAAAAGTAATTTAAAGTTGTTTGTCAATTGGAGAGAAATATTTTTTTTCGCATCGTATTACAAACAGCAATCTGCTTCTATCTATTAACCAGGGGTAGCTATTGTAACAATCAATTCTACAAAAAATCACTAAACCTTTTAAAATATGTAGAAGTATGTTTTGTTTTCTTATGTAAGTGAAGAGGGGTGGGTAAGAACGGGAGGAAAAGGGGAAGGGGGTTGTGGGAAATTTTCCTTTAGAATTGTTTGTCAGAATATCATTCCCTTGTCCCTGTCTATCAACATGAACACATTCTGATAATGGCATAAATCTTTAATAACGCAAGCAAAACTTCTTAAAATTAACAATTTCTTGTATAATTATAATTTGATATCAGGGTCCAAATCAATATTTGTGGTCTTTTCACAGTACTGAACAGGAATGCGAAGCCGGAGCAGCACCAAAATCAAACGGCTCAGCATCGCTGGGACTGAGAAATTTGTAGGAGACCTAACTTTTTAAAGATTTCATGATTTTCTTGGTTTGTTTTAATAATAATTCTTTTTATTTTCTTTGTTACGGCATCTGCTCTATAAATCACTTTGAATGTTTGTCCATTCCAAGCTTCGCTACCAAATACTTATGGATGTGTTCATCCTTGTTTTTCTTTATAACCAAATATTAATTGATGAAAGTAAATATTTATAGATTTCGGTTTAGCTTTTTACTATTAAATTCACACTTGCATTTTTGGGGTTATGACAAAAATACAGTTATTGCACTGTCATATTCACAGTTTTGTTGTCAATTATACACCTACATATTCACAAAAATACATCTATTAAATTTGTCAATTGTACACCTACATATTGACAAAAATACATTTATTAAATTTATACTTATTTATCCATAATATTTAATGCATCTAAGGAAACTGTAAATATGACAGTGCAATAACTGTATTTTTGTCATACGCCCTAAAAGTGCAGGTGTGAATTTGACAGTAAAACTGTGTTTATGACATTCAAATCAATGTGTTTATGACAGTATTTTTTCTAGTGATAAATCAGCCATGTACCCGTTAGCGGACATGCCTTCATACAGACATATATCCTGTTACTTTAGTATATAAGATGTAAAGGGAAGAAGGAAAAATGTTCATAATATATTTATTTCTGAAAGTAGAATAACAAAATAACTGTACAAGTGTATACATACATACATTACGTTATTTGGATCAGGTCCACTTCACGATAAAAAGGTCCTGGTATCGATTAACTCCAAAAATTTAACCAACTAAAGAAGGTCTACAAATAATCTGGAATAGAGTCACTATTACTTAATATGCACAGTTATCTTACAGTGCTCAAAATAGCGCGAAAAAATACCTATTTTAAGCGTTTTTTCTCCAGCGAAGCTTTTCCGGTGCATCAGTAGATCTTGCCTATACCAGATTTATAGGCCTTCCTTTACGGCTTAATCTGGTTTAAGGGAAAGACATGTACGTTTAGCCATTTGGCAGCTAGCAGCCTTTAAAGGTCATCGATTTTTGGAGATACTCGTTACCAGGAACATTTAACCGTGAACTGCACTAGATCCCATTATTTATAAAGAATAAAAACAGTCCATCAGGGCAAATCAAGTAATAGAACTATTTATCCCATCGTATTATAAATATTTTTCCACGGATATAAAATGTACCATTATTAGCTTAAAACCAGTTTTTTAGCCATGAGAAGGCCCGGGCTACATAACAGGTTTTAAACTTATGATTGTCCATTTTGATTGTGGTAGAAAACAGGATATAATACGATGCTATACATAATTTTTCAGCATGGCTGAGAACCGGTTCTAATCCAGTGGATATTAATCGGTTTCGAAGCATTACTGGAAAAGAATTATCCAAGAATGGAGAGTTTACAATTGGCAATATGTTTGGCTTTAATGCAAGACCTAGGAAAAAGGGGAGTATGCACGAACAAGAGCAAGTGATTCTAAGAACTTTCCAGCCGTGATACGTAATATCTTTTTGTGAATATACTAGGGTTATGTTTTATATAGTTATACCAAATAAAAAAAATAAGATTCGCCATGGTTTTCTATGAATAAATTTTTGAAATTTTAATCATTTTTTATGAACTATCATCAAACGTTTTGTTGAGTTTAAAGGTTCAACTAAAATAACACGCCAAAACATAATTAAATGCTGTAAATTAAGAAAGTACACTATTAAAACTCTTTACAATATTACAAGTTACTAACTATTATTCTAAATTAACATTATTCATTGAAAAAGTTTACTTTTGTGTCACAGCAGTTTGAACTCAACAAAACATTTGATGATAGTTCATCAAAAAATGCTTAACATTTTAAAGTTTATTTTTAAAAAAAAAACCATGGTGAATCTTTTTTTTTAGTTGGTATTACTATATCAAACATAACCCTAGTAACTAATATTAACCAAAAAACATTTAGAATCACTGCTGGAAGGTGCTTAGAATCACTTGCTCTCGTTCGTGCATACTTCTCTTTTAATGAAAAGACTTGCAAATAGAAAACCCTAAGTTAGCTGCAAAAGGGCTTAGCATAATTAAATCATGATAAAATAAAAATTTTACATATACAAAAAGATAAATTATTGATACAAAATTTAGAGAGCTTTTTGTGTAATTATATTGTATTGGAATAATTATATTTATTGTAAAAGAATGCCCAAAAATGTGACTTAAAAATTTCATGAAATGTTATGACTGTTTTCAAATAACAGAAAAATAGCAAAAAAGAAACTTTAATGAATAAGACTTTTTTTTCTTTGTAGCCGCCGAAAATCCGCCAATAAGCCATAAAATTAACATTTAATAACTTTTAAAAATGAATCACTAACTTTTTATTTAAAGGAAAAACACGAATTATTGGCGGATGGCGAGCGTTTTAAATTATTTTTCTAAAGTTTAAAAAAGAGAAAATAAATATTTTCCCAGATAGAATCTTATTAGTTGAAAATGTATAGTTTTAAAGTATTTATTTAAACAATAATAATAAACTGAATAATATTTATTTTGTTGTACTTGAATTTGATGCTAGATATTAACTCTTAAATTTTCCTTGGATAAGAAAATAATCTTGAATATATGGATATAGAATATACGTGGATATTATGACAGGGGAAAATTGTCGCCATTTAGGTTGCTAACACGGAACTCATTAATCGTTCATATAAAAGGAGAGTGGATGGGAGGTTTTAGCCTGCTGCGAGTTTCACTTTTTCAGAGAACATGAAAATCTGGTGTAACATCCAAGTAATTATATATCCATTGTTGGAGAATGATCAATCTATCCTTGAAGTTGAAGGATGGCACGGAGAACATTCAGTTGGTTCAACTGACTTGCTACCTGAAAAATAATAAAAATTCAACATAAAATTGTATTACTGGGCTGGGAGTCGGACTCATACATCTAAAGGTTACTTCCCCAATGACGATACACAAAATACTCCTACTTTAGATAACAATTAGTGGTTGAAACGTTTGGACACTCAACTAAATTAATTAACCAATCAAAATTCACTGAAGTCGCCAAAGTTTTTAAGCCCATTAATTAGAAAACTTTATTGTAAAACTTTTGGGACTAGTGCAATAAATGTCCCCCCCCCCTTCCTGAATTGAACCACCCTTTTAATTTTAAAAAGAAAATAAAACAATTTTTGGGGGTATGACGCTTATTTCTAGGGGTGGTTTCTCTTGGAAGGGCAAAGTGACCTCCATTAAGACAGTAACAAACCTTCCAAATCTTCAATGTAAAGGAGAACCATATCCTTAAGAAGATACACACACACACAAAAGACATCCTGTTACTTTTTCTATATAAATCAAAGTAGCAGAATATTTGTCTGTCTGTCTGTACCGATGAATATTGCTAACCGCTGAACCGATATGGTTCTCTCTAACAATGCTGCTTCAGAAGGTTAATAGCTATTTTGAAATAAATCAAAAATAAGGGGGGGGGGGATAGGTTTTCGTTTGTTTGTTTATTACTTTAGGTCAGATTAGGTTACCTATATCGGGTAATGTACATCCCCGTAGAGTTATATCACCGCGCAGGTGAAGGCCTCGCAGGGTTAGGGACCTCGCAAGGGGTTAGGTATCTGTAGGAGCCAAATATTAACCCCCACCCCCATTTTTTCAATTTATTTTAAAACTAAGGGGGGTGGGACAAGTGCTTAACAAGCACTTTGTATGAAAACACCAATATTTTGTCTTAATACTTACAGGGCTAATTGTTTGTTGAGGGGATATTGTGACAGTTTGGGTTGACTCGTTCGTCAATGTTACAACCTAAACAAAACAAAAATAAGGGATATAGTACCTTTCGTGGCAACGCCCCTTAAGGGGCGATTCGTCGTATTTTGAAAATGGCTATTGATAGATTATTTTAGGTTAGGTTATATTGGGTTAGATTGGCCCGCAGGCTTAGGCAATTGGCCCGGCAGGGGCTAGAAATAGGAAAAAACCTTCTGTGAAAATACGAAGAAACGTCCCTTATGGGTTGTTGCCACAAAAGGGACTTTAAGTTATTAAAAACTTGCGAATTCTATGATATGCGTTTTTTAAGGTATGCGTTTTTTGAGTATGGTCCCATTTATTCAGTTCTTGGGGATAACATTGCATTGAATTTTAGAAAATATCTAAAACTTATGAAAATCGACCAATGAAACACAAATAAAACACCATAATGCAAATAAAAAATAAGCCTTGACACGTCCTTGTTCGAAGTTATACAACAAAAAAATACTTACAGCTCTTGTAGGTTTAATATATTCAGTATGCACTTCCCTGCCTCCAAGAGTTATTACAATATCTAAAAAAAATCGTATTATAGACAGCTTTCCGCGGATATTAATATAAAAAATCATAAATTTTGTTATACACGATTGGCAGATGGCCGAGCTAACAAAACTAATATAACATTTATGATTTTATTTTAATATTCGTGGAAAATTGTTTGTAAAACGTACTATATTTGATTATTCAGCATGGCTGAGAACCGGTTATAATCCAGCGGATATCAATCGATTTCGAAGCCATACTGGAAAATAATACAAAACTCAATTTCTAATGTTGCTAATCTTACTTATATTAATGAAACGGTCTAACGTCCTTCAGATAACCAACCCTTTGATTGCACGACCTTCATTTTCTTCTGACTTAAGGTGCCCCTGTTGAGTTAAAGTATTTCTTTACTCTAGCTGTTTATAGCTCGCACCTGACATAGCATCAGGAAGAACCATTTTTTAACGTCTTTATTTGTGACGCGGTATTGGGTCATTAGAACCTTTCCGACAACGAGCGGATTTTTCATAATTTTAATAATAAAAAATTTTACCTGACGTAATTTCTGTTTCCATTGTAGTTAGAATTGTACTAAAATAAATTAAAACAATTAATTACAATGGAGAGATAAATTTATTTCAGTTATTCAGTTGAGCTTGAGGTGAAAGGTTGTCCTAACCACTCTCCTCCCCTACCCCAACTTATAACTCTTCACCGACTAGATTATCTAGTTTTGACCGCCCGCTAACCAGTACAAATACAATTGTAATTAATTCTACAGCTGACTCATCAAGTTTGACCGCCCAACACACATCGAATCTGCTCCACTAGTGAAAAATTTAAGATAAGTTTTTTTTGTGTTTATTTAAAAGTATTGATATTTGTGATATTCATCCTTAGTTTAATATATTAGTGAAGGTAATTAATTTTATTCTTAGTGATTATGACTAATAACATTACCCCTAACTCTAATTCCTCCCTTGAAGGGCAGCGAGAAAATTCCACTACCCCTGCAGATTGGAATAATTTTACTTTTGACCACTTCTCTAAAATAACTGAGACAACGGGAAAAATTAGGGAAGAACTTGATAAGCTAAGTCAATGTAATAGTGGGAAGCCTAGTGAAAAGGCTAAAATCATAGCTCCAATAACCAATTGGTTTATTGAACTAGAATCTAAGATGAATGATTTGTCTAAGTTTGTTTTCGGGTTATCTAATAACCAGAAGACGCTAATTGAAAGAATTGAGAAACTAGAGGCCACCGTAGCTATCAATGTGGCTTCTGGCGACCTTGTGTCTGATATCGAAAGGTCAGCAGGGTATAAAGATTTGTGTAATGAAACCATGCTTGCTTCTCTAAGTAGTAAGGTCCCCAACTTGGATTTAGGCGTTCACATTGATAGGGATTCTGACATTTCTATGATTGAAACGGTGAAGACAAAGCTTTCTTCTACTCTCACCCCTAAAGTTTTATCGGACGTAGTAATCACCCCATTAGCAAAAGAAACATTTGAGAAAAATGAAAAGTTTATCGTTCCAGTATTACTAAAATCCAAAACTAAACAAGGAAAGGCTGCTTTAGATAAGGCTCTAAAGACTAAGGGGTTAGATGTTAACTTTCATTGGCCTAAACAAATGTTTCCTATTATTAAAAGTTTAAGAGAAAAGTACCAAAATGTTAAATCTGAGGACATAGATTTAACCTCTAAGCAAATTCTTATTAGGCCCAGCGCAACCGGAAAATCCATAATGGTTTCTTACAGAACAAGGATGGGTACTAACTGGACATTTTTAGAAAGTTTTAAAACTCCTGCGCCTCAAGCAATGCTTGAAAACACCAAATTCTTGCAACCTTTCTCTAGTAAATATATACAAATGTGAGTAAACAAAATAATCATTGATTTAAAATATTCTTGTCAAAATAATGCATTATTTATATAAACTGCTCCTTTTTGTTGTTACTTTTAAATGGTATATTTACTATAGATGTGAAATGTTATTCCCCCTTTTACATTCTCCCCCTTCTGCCCTTGGTTGTAATTTACCCCAATTTTATCATCCAAATCTCTACATTGACATTTCTCATAAATTGCAAAAAAATATTTTGAAACATTACACTATGTCTCTTGGTTCAGTTTTATCTTTCAAAAAAGGGATAAACATTTTTAACTTGAAGAAAAATTGTATGTCTTTTTGTAAGCTTTTAGGGGATCCTAAATTTAAAAAGGCGAGGAATTTATATTTGAAGAAGTAATTTTAAGTCCCCCTCCCCCAGTAAACCAGCCTACATCTGGAAATTCTTTTTGCTTAGACAATGTAAAAGTTATAAGCCAAAATATGAACTCGATAAATTTAAGTTTGGCCTCTCTAGATAAAGATGGTGGGAAGTTTAAAATGAAAATTAATGCAGTTTTAAAAACAAATTCACATATAATTTTACTTCAAGACACGCGTGTGGGTAATAATGTAACATTTCTTAAAAACTATTTAATGATAAGTAAATTCGGAAATTATGATATTTATCTTAATAGCACAAAAGGGGATCGTGGTGTAATCACAATGATAAGGAGAAATTTTTGTCATAAAGTTTATAGAATATTTAAATCTAGGTGTGAAAATGTCATTATCGTTGATTTGCATATAAATAATGAACGAATGCTTATCATTAACTGTTATGGTCCAACTCAATCTCAAAATAAAGATTTTTATTCACTCTTAAAACAAAAAATTGAAAGTATTGGAATTTCTAAGTTTGTTATTTTGGGAGATCTGAACTGTTTAACTTGTGATTTGCCTATAAATTCTAACGTAGTTTTGAATAATTATGAAATTCTTAACATGAGCGCAATACCTAACTTAATTCACACAAAAACTTTAGTTTCATGGATAAGGGATGGATTTATTGTAGACAAATTTAGACTTTTGTATCCAAATTTAAAAACTTATAGTTATATTCCTTTTAGTGAACAAGCTATAAATAGGTCAAGGATTGACCATTGTTTGGCAAGCCCACAATTTAGTCCATTAATCAAAAAAGTTGAATATCCAAATAGGCTATCAAAATATTTTGACCATAAACCTGTCACTTTCTTTGGAAAAAGTAAGAATATTACTAGACCAAAAGTTATTGATAGCTCCCTACTTAATATTGAACATTTATATTCTACAGTAAAATTTTCTGTGTACAGCTTTATGGTTGATAATACAGAACCTCCAAATAAAAATGAATTAACTCTACTAATTAATAGGATTAACATTTTATCTTTGTATATTCAGGGGCTTGAAAAAACGATCTTAAAGCTACCCAATGACAAATTTTGTAAACATTTAATTAAAGTTTATAGTAATGAAATTGAAGAAAACTGTTCACTTTTTCCCAGTATTGAAACTTTTTTATCTTATAACACTAAGTTGGAACCGGACTTAATGTTAGAATGTTTATTAAATGAAATAAAAAATACATGTATATCATTTCAGTCATTTTATGTTAAAACAACAAAGGAGGAAAAAAATAATTTGTCTGATCAATTATCATATTTAAGAAGTATTGGTGATTTTAATTCTGTTAATTTTAAAGAAACTGAGGCAAAACTTTTGGAAATTGAACACAGGGAAAATCTAAGACTTTTGGAAAACACAAATTATTTTAACTTATTAAACCATGAGAAAAGCACTAGAAGCTTTTCTGAACTTTTGAAAAATAAGAACTCTCATGAATCTGTATCTTTGATTAAAGACTACTCAGGGAATATTATTCAAAATGATGATGAGAGACAAAATTTTATTGTTAATCACTTTAAACAACTTTTTAGCACGTCTGTTGAGCCAGAAATTTCTTTTGAAGAATTTTTTGAAAGAAATGAAAATGATCCAATTTTTGACCCTTTTAAATTATCGCAAGAAGATAAATTAAATCTTGAGTCACCTATTCAAATGTCTGAACTGGAAACCGTGCTTAAAAATGCTAATTTAAATGCTGCTGTTGGTTTAGATGGCATACCTATGGCGTCAATTAAACATTTTTGGGATTTAATTAAAGATACAATGTTACATGGTTTTAACTATATGGCTAATAAAGGGGAGTTAAGAGGTATGATGAATATAAGTAGAAGCAATTTGATTCCAAAGGGTGGAGATAAAGATCTTTCTAATATTAAAAATTGGCGTAGTATTGGCATACTTACATCTCCTTATAAACTATATAGTGGAGTTATAAATTTAAGATTAAAAACTGTTGTAGATTCCATAATACACAATGCTCAGAAAGCTTATTCCGATCAGTATTTTATACAAGAATGTTTAATAAATGTATATGAACTGCTTTCAAAATCAAACTCCACAAATTCTCCTTTAGCAAGTCTAATAATTGATTTTTCGAGGGCATTTGATACAATAGGAAATACCTACTTACAATCTGTATTGCATTTCTCTAATTTTGGTCCAAAATTTATTTTAATGGTATCTTCTACTTTTAAAAACCGAAAATCTTGTATCTTGACCGATTGCGGTTTAACACAAAATTTTGAAAATAAAATAGGTATTATTCAAGGAGACCTTCCATCTCCAAATTTATTTAAAATTGCAATAAACCCACTCGTTATAAAATTATGTCTAACAAACACTCTTAAAATTCCAAATTCAATTCCTTACAATTTTAACAGAGATGAAAATAAAGTAAATGTAGCAAGTGGTTTTGCAGACGATATGCAAAACTTCATGGAAGTAAAGTCAGAATCTCTCCAAAAATGTTATGATATTTTGACCAGCTTTGGAAAATTATCAAACCTTAAAGTTAACAACTCTAAGACTCAAATTATTATAACTGGTGGGTTACCTTCTTTAGATTTTATAAGAAAAGTTGAGGAACTGAATTTTGAAATTTCAGATAATTTCACAATTTTAGGTCTAAGCTTGCACAAATCTTTAAATGACACTAATTTAATTTGGGACAAAATATTGGCAAAAGTTGTAAAATTGCGCAATTTTTGGAATTTATTCAATCTTAGTATTCCTGGAAGGGTTTCTATTATAAAAACATATTTTTATTCACAATTATCATATCTAGGTTCAATTTTCGAACCAACAGACCAATTTTTAGCAGACTTTGAAAAGTGTGTTGTAGGCTTTCTAAAACAAGGGGGAAGGATTGCAAAGGATAGAATTTTTCTTGACTGTAGCAAGGGTGGGCTTGGCCTGCCTAACCCAAAAGAATTTCTCACTAGTCTTAAAGTTAGCATTTTTTTAAAAGGTCTTAAGGCAAATGATTCATGGGGTAAAGAATTGAGACAATATCTTGCAGATCCCGAAAACCCTTTATCTATACAAATTGATAAAATTATTCCAGAATCTAACCCAATTTTGTACAATCTAGTTAAAGCTTTTTTACGTTTTTGTGATTATTATTGGAAATTTAGTGGAAACATTCTCGCTGCCCAAGTTGTTAATAATCATTTATTCACGGATAATCAAGGAAATATGATCAATAACAACTTCTTCACAATAAACTCATGGTTAAGGTATGGTAATGGACTAAAAAATCTAACCTTAAGTAATTTTATCTCAAACTTTGGCAATGTTTTAAATTATGATGAATTTTGCAGGAAATCTTCCTGTTATGTAACCCCAAATGAATTTATAAGAATGAAACATAATCTAAGAGTATTTTTAAATAGGTGTAAAACAAAATTTTCTCAAAAATCTGTTTCAATATTGGTCTTTATTTCAAAGCCCAATTTGAGAGCAAAAGATTTTAGATACTTCTTAGATATATCCAAATCTATGTTAACTAATTGTCAACCCGTTAAAACTAGAAATACGTGGCTCAGTAATGAAATAGATATAAATAGAGAATCAAGGTTTATGTGCATGTGGCGATTATCCTATCTTCCCATGAACATAAGAGACTTTGCTTTTAAATTATGTAACAATCTTCTTCATTTTAATGCAAATTTATCAAAATTTAGTGACACTAGTCCAGCATGTACACAATGTACAATAGCTTTAAATCTTCCCACCCCTAGAGAAACTTCTTGTCATTTTTATCTTTATTGTTCATCAAATACAGAATTACTTTTAGAATATTTTAACACTTTTCTTTACCAATCTAATATAACATGGGTTGCCAATTATGTTCTCTTGGGAGCACCGTCTAATATACCATTCTATAAAGCTATAATAATCAATACAGAAATTATTATTTCAGCTTGGTTTCTTTTTGAATGTAGAAATAAGAAAATTAAACCTGTATTGTCAATGTTAAAAGAGTTTTTAAAGAATTTTAGAGCAATATTTATGCGTTTTCCTAAATATCAGAATGCGTATAATAAGTGGATAAGAGGATAAAAGGGTTAGTGTTATTACAGGGCCATTAAGAAAATCTGTTTGTTAGTTTTTGTATCTCTTTCTTAATATCTGTCAATATTTCTTTCAACTATGAATTTTTTCTAACTTAAACTTTCATTCTTTTTTTTTCAGTTTCTTAAGCTGACGGCTCAGGGTAAACAGATAATCAGGATAACCAAAAATCCTTGTGTTAATGAAAAAGATGCCATTGCCCTCACTTTGACTAGACGAGAAATTACCAGCACTCAACACATCTTCAAAGAAGACGGAACACATGAAAGAAACCAAATTTATTTTTTTATAGTAATTGTAAATAATTTCAATTTTATATTTTTAGTAATATTTTTGTGATTTTATGTTTATAAACTGATTAAAAACCAATAAAATACGTAATAATAATAATAAATTTATTTAAAAGAACGTGTCCTAACTTTTGTGATTTAAAAAAAAATAGCTAGTTCGTGTTCTTAGTTAGTAGTAGATGTAAAATGATCCATAGAATTTAGATAAGCAATCTTTTTTTTTGTAGACCTCTTATTATTGAAGTAATTTAAGTATTTTTTTTATTAAGTTGGTTTTAAGGTACTAAAACGCAACAAAAAAGAAAAAATGCCATTATGAAAAAATAGTAAGATCTTTAATTTGACACCTTACTTTTTGAATTCAGTTGAGTAATTATTGAACAAATCTATTTTGTTAAACCCCGGTGAATCAAACCTTTGAACTTTTTGGAATCGTCACGAATGGGTTAAAACCAAATCACAAAAGTTAGGACACGTTCTTTAAATAGATTACAGTTAACCTAACCTAACTTAACAATGACAAAACAAACATAACCTAACCCGTAGAAGTGTAATTGTATGTTTATCTTAGTATTTTATTACGCAGGTACCAAAAGTTTTATATTTACTATTTCTTTCTGGGTACTTTTATTGAATCTTAGCTTATTGTCTAACACTTCTACCAATAATTTTTTTTACAGAAGCGGTTATTTTGTTTATCATCATTGGGGATGTGTTTCAATTAACAGTCCATTGTCTTATCCCTTAAGATCCCTAATTTTGTACCTGGTATGTGTAATAAGAGTGAGTTCAGGTGTAGGTTGGATGGCGTTGGCTCCCAGGCCTCCATGAGCTCCAAGCAGGGCAGGTAGCAGAGGGTTGTACGTGGGCACTACTCGAGTAGCCCTAGGATAAAATTAAATTAAAGAAAGAAATAACGAATAAAAAAATTTAATCGAAGAATGACGTAATAGCTAGTAAGAAAAAGTCATGATAAATTTACACTGACATTTACACTAGGTAAAAGAATAGAGGGGGCATATGTAATAATAATAAGTCATATGTAACTCTACTAACTGGGTTTGAGGCTGTGCTGACTTTATACTGTGTCTTTGAATATCAGTCAATGGAGTTTGATATATAAATACAGCCAAGTCGCTATAGAAGAGCAGAAAGCAATTAGTATACGAAAAAGCTCCAACCACCAGGGCCAGATGATTGTCTAGTTTATACATCTGTACTTATACATTTATTACACTGACCTGTGAAGAGTTGGCGCCAAGGGAAGGAATGGAGAATTTGTAACTGCAACAAAAACATTTATATTCACAATTACAGAAGACATTGATGCATTCAAAACAAAAAATGTTTTAGATATTTTCATTCATTAATTTTTTTTTACAGTTTTAGACCTAAAGGATAATAAGGGAGGGAGGTGACATTGGGCTGATTATTACACTAGTCAAAAACGTCTTATTCGTTGGCTCAACAAAATTTCCCTCGTAAGAAAATAGCCCAATATAACCAAGGGTTAATAATGTGATTATTAATGATTCCTTGTCCGATACCAGGTTGCACCAGGGTTTGAACACTGTAATCTGTTGCTGTAAACACCTAAAAAAATTATACAAACATTATAAAAATTCAAATGCCTAAAAAAAATTATACAGCCATCAGTATCTAATCTTAGTATCTTACTTTCAAAATAACAGTCTAAAGTATCTCACTACCTCTGGAGAATTAAGTTAGTTCTGGTATCAGATACGATCTGGAGTATCTCACTACCTCTGAAGGTTACAGGTATAAGAATTACCTTAGTTCTGGTATCAGATACAGTCTGGAGTATCTCATTACCTCTGAAGGTTACAGGTATTAGAATTACCTTAGTTCTGGTATCAGATATAGGTTGGAGTATCTCACTACCTCTGAAGGTTACAGGTGTAAGAATTACCTTAGTTCTGGTATCAGATATAGTCTGGAGTATCTCACTACCTCTGGAGGTTACAGGTATAAGAATTACCTTAGTTCTGGTATCAGATACAGTCTGGAGTATCTCACTACCTCTGAAGGTTACAGGTATAAGAATTACCTTAGTTCTGGTATCAGATACAGTCTGGAGTATCTCACTACCTCTGAAGGTTACAGGTACAAGAACTGTGTCCACAGATGTTGTAGTTGTCACAAAAGATCTAAACAGACAAATTTTTGACATGATTTGAAATGTTCATTATTGATTTAATAGCCTTGCTAGTCTTACAAATTAGGGTGGGTCGATTTTGAACATTTTTATCTGAGACTTAAGCGGGAACCTGCACTCAATTTACATAAGTATAATACACCTCTGGGTAATTTAAAAATTATCTCAAGTTTACAAACGTACTGTTGGCGACCACACATACAATTGTATAGCTTTTTTGTAAATGGGAGTCAAAACTTTATTGAATCAGAACTATGGCTTCATGGTGCACCCTGAAAAGGCCTGGAGGAGTAGAATAAGGAACTTTTGTCCAATTGTTTAATTTGTAGATTTTCCTGAGATTTTCTTAGGCTAGAAACAAGATATTTTGAAAAGTTCCTGCTTAGGTCTCAGAAAAAAATGTCCAAAATCGACCCAACCTATTACAAATATTAAATTTGTTTTTGAAAATGCTCTGATAAAGTCAAAACTTCCATAAACTATTTAATTATATATAAATTAAATAACAAAAAATATGATAAAATATCCTCTACTTGCCTAGTATGTGTGATATAATTAGTTTGAGGTACTGTTGGCTGTGGGATACCTCCACCCAGAATATTACCTCCCAATAAACCTGAAAATAAACTTTCTATTAGTTTGATGTTAACAATTTTCCACAAATTAAGAATTCAATAATTTAAAGATATATTTTTGTCTTTCGTGTCTATCTTTTCAGGAACACTCTGCATATTTAAAAATTTTATGGACGAGGATTCATCTTATCCCTTTGGTTCAATAAAATTTGTATTGATTAATTCGCCAAAGATCTAGAGACGGGCCAATAAGCAGGCATTAATTTTAATATTTTTAAATTCATTTTTGGCGGACAATGATTTCTCAGCTCATAAAAAGTTTTAAACCAGCGAAAATGAATCGAATTCAAAGCCATACTTGAAAATAATTTTTTAATGTAAACCTAACCTAAAATAACCAAAAAAAAAGCCATTTTGAAAATACGACGAATCAGTTCTTAAGGGCCGTTGCCACGAAAGGGACTATATTTTTTAATGTAATGAAAGTAAAAAGTTGATCACCTAAAATTACAGTTTGGAGAAGGCTTCCTATCTGGGTGAGGTCTGGGGCAAGTGGACTTAAAACAGCCGGTTCAGCCTCGATTTCTTCAATATTCCTATAACAAACAAGGATGACAACATCCATAAAAGCGAAGCACTGAAACGGTAGGACAAACGGAAATTAACACTTGTATAGTGTCAGAACTGAATAATCATAATATAAATGTATGAGAGTCAAAGCAAAATTGTAGGAAATTTGTTGAAAAACTGCTTGATTCAGGATAATGTTTATGGACATCCTTATATTTTTAGGACTTGATTATAGAGTTGCTTCGCTTATAACATTATACTTTGTTGTCCCAGAAATCAATATACCAAAAATCAGATCAATCGGATGATTAGATCACATAAAAATTTGTTGTTAAAAAAGTTGGGTCGCCTCCGGGTTCCAGGGACAAATGCAGTCCTTTATCACAGAACCACAATCTCTCACCAGTGTCTCCTTTCCAGATCAGCGACGCACTAATCCCTGTTTTGTCAAATATATTCAACCTTAGAATGGTGATACTATTTTACACCGATCCTAAACCCAAATATATTTAAGGGACAATCTTTGCCTATAAGCCCTATTCCGAAAATGGCATTAGAATATTATTGATAACTTTATACTGTTATTTTATTCTAAGAATCCTTTTGTTCCTAGGTAGCTAACTCTGCCAACACTTTTGGACTGGAAGGATCTGTTGTGATTACTAGAGCCATGCGAACACAGCTACAACATTCCGTTCTGCTGCCTACAGCCCCGTGAGGCGTGAGATTCTTTGTTAGGTACCTTTGTCAGGTAAGAAAATCACTAGGTCTAGCTAAGAACCGATCTTCCAGAGTATTAACAAAGCAAAACTACCTTTAAGACGTGAACTTATTCAAAGTTCTAATCCGAAAATGTTAAATTGTCCGAATAGATAACGATCTCCAACTTTCCTATACTTCAGAAGCTGGGGGAGGATACAGTTGTTAGTATCGGCCGTCAGATAGCGTGCTATCATCAACCGTTGGTAGCCGAGCCACCACTGTACCTTCCCTGTGTTATTCCTATTTAGCCCCGTAGTGACTTGCGACTTGCTGGTACCTAGTACCGCGCTATAGGAGTTCTCTTCAGAAGAAAATTTGGAGATAACTATCCGTCCGGATACCTAAGCTTTTAGGCCCTAAGGAGGCCCTATTCTTAAATTTATCTCAATTGACCAACACCAAAATGATATTCTATAATTTATTTAACAAAGTATTATGAATTTATCTAACAAAACTTTTTACTTTTTAGGTGTGTTCCAAATGTAAAATCCTAAGTTTGAGCCGCCAAGACTCTCAAGAAAATTCCAAAGAAAGAGAAGGGAGTCTTCCCTTAAATTTTAGAAATTTCAAATAGAGTTTGTGTGATATATAAATTCCGTGAAACGACTGACTTTTTCTCTCTTCCAGGTTCACTTTTATAGGCCTGAGACCTATGCAAAAAGGAGAGACAAAAAGAATGACTTTTATTTTTGTGTTGATTTCATGTTTAATTAAAAATTGGCGACCTGATTTTTAAGATTTTGCATTTAATAGTGTGGGTATAATTCAACTAAATCTCAATATTCATTTCATAAATAAGATCACATTTTATTTTATTTTACATCAAGAATACATTAAACTATTGGTTTCGAATTAGTTTTTTCTAATAATGTTTTTTCAATGTCTTCTTTAATTTTTTCAGATTTTCATTCTTTTAAATTTAGTTTTTATCACGAAACCTCTAATTTTATGATTCTTGTGTTGTTTTACTAATTTTAATTTATATTGACAATATTTGCTAATAATTTTTTAGCTGTACTATGACCATTCTATTAAAAGGGTTATGTTCTCTAATATTATCTTTTAGGGTCTTCGTTTTATAGATCTTATTTCCCCATTTTAATAGATAGGTCTTTATACAAGCTTTTTTACTTAAAAGTTATATTAAATTGTTTTAAGTTTGTCTAATTTTGATAATATTTTTATAATCTTTTACTTTCGCTAGAATAAATGCATAATTTAAGGTATGGGTTGGCTTTTTCCCAGTAAAGCTACTCTACAAGTCATTCATAGAATCGGTTTAGGGGAAAAGGACGAACCATGCACCCCCCTCAGAAAGAAAAGCTCGATTATAACACGTTTCAAGAGGCTAAAGATGACCCGTGTTTCATACAGCCTTGGTTTTTGAGGTGTTTTAAATCATAGGATATCTTTCGTTTATTATTTTAATGATTTTTTTGTGTTTTTCGTACAAAGAAAAAATTTTTAAATACTATATTTACGATATTGTTAAAGTTCTTATTTTATAAACATAAAATGACCAAAAATACTTATACCGATGGCTAAATGTCGTCTTATCTCACATATTTCGCGAATGCCGCGTACACTCCAGAGTACGCCATATTGGATAACCATGCCGGTTTTAGTTTACTTTAAGGTGGCGTCACGCTGAAATTTCTTATTTTCTAAAAAGGGAAAAATACAGTGAAAAATCATCTTTTATAGGTTAAAAATATATAAAATGCATGTGTAAATGCATAATTTAAGGCTAGGTGATAATTTCAATATATTTTCCCTTCGAATTAGCCTTCGGTGATAAGTTTTTTCTTGTCGAATGAGGAATCAATTCTTCATTTTGATATTATTAAAAGTGATTCTTATTTTTCAGAATCTTCGATTACTTTCTGCCATCACATTTCCTTGATTATTTGTGCGAACTTATTTTTGTCAGGCATTATGTTAAACGAAGTTGCCATGGGGAGGTTATACTCGGTTTTGGCCGAGTATAACCTCACCATGCAACAGTTTAATGCCCTAAATATCTATACCGGCGGTAAGCTGGTAGAGATGTTAGGGCAGCCAGGCAGGGATAAGGAGGAGGACCGGTTGTTTCTTCAGGTAAATATACCTTTTTATTGTTCCGGCACTGATCCTTAATCCTGTTTTTTCTATGGAGACTTTTTTACTATAATAGATAATGTTTTATCAAATGAATATTTCAATTATAATAATGTATTCCCTTAATATTAATAATTTTATATTTATTAGAATCAGCTTCTGTTTTTGGTTTAGTTTTCTTCTTTTACTTGCTGATTTTAATAAACATAGAATGTTATTACATTAATTACAATATTACATTAATTACAATATTTCCGGTCATTATCGCTTAGTTTCAACGTAAATCATTTATATCAGTTTTCTTAAAGATTCTCTATTCCATAATTTAGAATTGTATAATATTTAGTCTCCCTATTGCGATAGATAAATATCTTTTTCGTACTAAATTTTATACGTATTTTTTAAAGAAACTTTTTTCATTTTCATAGTCATATAAAATTTCAAACATCCCTGTATTACGCTTATCGCATAACAGTTGTTTTGTGTTTGAATTTTATATTTTATTTGTTTTATTCTGTTTTAATTGTTCTTTTTTGATAAATAAATGATTTTCCTTTTTTCAGAATACGTTGTATCAGTTAGAGAAGGCCGGGCTTGACATGATCAGCCCGGCTGATCCAGTGTCCGGAGATGTCTTGATAGCCATTCTGACTCTTATCTCTCTGATGATCATCCTTCTTTCTGCGAAATTCCGTAAGTGCATAGTTTGTTTTATTCGATTTTGACCGATTTTTTAATATATTTTAACTTTACTACTTTATTTGCTGAAAGTAAAATACTCAAACAATTTAGCCTCTTTCATTTGTGTATTTTTCAGTCAGTTTACTATATTTTAAATTATTGGTCAAAGGAACCGTCTGATCAATGTCACCCCTTTCCATTTATATTATTTACATAAGAGCAGCTAGCAGTGACAGAAAGGTATCATTGATCAGATATTTCCTCGAATATATTACATATATTATCGTATTTTATTATTTAAGGCAACTTAGTTATAGAGTAGTTTCTCCCTTTTTTAACTTTAGATTTTTTACAGTTTTTTAGCCAGCATTAGCTTTTTCGTGTTATCTTAATTTAAAATTTTTTAAATTTTCCTTTTTTGCTTTGGATCTTGAGTAAAATAAGTTTAGTTTTGGATTTTGATTAAAAATTAATTTTGCTTGGGGTTTTTTTTTTGGGTTAAAATTTGTTTTGGGTTTTTTGAGTAAAAATAAAATCCTTTTTTGCGTTTTTGTTTCCAGTGGTAGATTTTCATTACATTTGGTTTCGTTGTCGTTTGGTGGTCCTTTTTGTTGGAATCTTCCTGATCTCACGTATTTTTGCCTTGTGGTATTCAGGATTATTGTGGAACATATTGAGTTTTTTGTCTATCATTTGTTGTTGGGCCGGGTCCAGTTGGTGTCTGTTGATGCGTTTTATAATTCTTATCATTCTGCTTAGAGTTTTCCTGTTTCCGGGTAGAAAAGCCATTGGTTCAATATCTATGTCGTACACGGGGGTTTTTAGAAACCAATCTATGATGAAACGCCCGTCTTGTCTGGCTTCTTTTTGCAAAAAGGTCCATTTATGATCCCCAACCACATTATATTGTCGTTTTAGTACTAGGACAACTTCTGACATTTTTCTGCAATCTTTGTAGCATCCTAAAAAGTTATGTGTACACAAGACCTTGTCTTGGTTAAAGTCTAGGTAGGGGATAGTGGTTGTCCTAAGATATTCTAGTTGTTCATGGTGTTTTTGGTTCCATAGTAGGACAGGATCTTCAACCTCTGCGGCTGTTACAGGTAGTTGGCTAACGCTGTCCATTGGGGTTGGTTGGTCCATTGTACTTTCCATGCTTGGCTGGTCGTCCTGTTGGGTTGGTTGATGGGCGCTAGCTAGATCATTGTCTATTTCAGCAAAAATGTCGTCTAACATTTCGTTATAGGCAGGGAGATCCTGGAAAGTGATGTTTAAGTCCATATCTATGGTTTCTTCCAGGCTTGGTGTTGATGGTTGTAGTGTATTCGCAGAATTTGCTGTGGCATCATTGCTGTCAATGCCAAGAACGCTTTTGACTATGGTTTTTCGATAGTAGTTTAGATCTTGGCCGCCAAAATTGAGTGGTTCTCCCCTGACCAAGGCAACCGCCGTTTTACAGACGAAAAGGCCACAGTCAGTTAGGTTTATTTGTTGTGGCGCATCGTTGACGATACTAACGGTTACAGGCGTGTTTAAGATTTTTTCTTCTACAAAAATGTTGTGTAGTTTTTGCAGGTTTTCAATAATACTTTTTCTATGATCTGCTAGGTCCCATTTGAGAAGCGAATCATAGTATTCTATAGTATTGTTTGATTTACAGACTATAACGAAAGCCCAGTGGTTCCCCCTTAGGTGAAGGGGAATTAGGACTATTTCTCGGTCTAACATGGTATTTAGTTGTCCGTCATATATTTGGTTTAGTTCCTCTCGGCTGTTACTTTTTAGAAATTCGCCAAAGTAGGTATGTAGGATAGCGACATTTTCAAGGTGACCCAGTTCCTCCATTAAAAAGGCAAACATTACTTCCCCTCCTAACCATTGATTAGGACACATAGTTAATATTTCAGACGTGGTAATTGGACGTCTGTGTTTTGGGGTATAAACGGTCTGATTCCTCTCAACCAATTGCATTAGTTCTCCGGATGGGAAATCTTTATGTTCAGCTGATAACATCAGCTTTCTTAAGGCTTCGGTTAGGACAGATTGGTATTGTTCCTCGGGATAAGTTTCATTTTGCCCAATATAATTATTTTCCCCTTCAATTGGAGCTGTCCTTCCTGAAAAATTATCAGCCATTGTCAATCCTCTCAATTGTCCACCTGAGCGTGGCTGGGATAGGCGGGAATGCCCTAACAAATACAGGTGGTAGAACCACCCTGAGCGGTGACGCTGTATTTGCGGGACTTTACAGCCGCGGCTAATAACTTCTCGTCTTTAGGAAATGCACACTCTGATTGTTTATTCTAAAAATATTTAAAAATCATTAAAAATTTGTTTATCCCTTTATCCCGGATTAATTTAGCCTTTTTTGATTAAGTATAGGAAAATTATTAATTAGTGATTGGGATGTATAAAGATTGTTTTAAAAGTTTAATTAAAAATGGAGAAATAAGCATTGGTTTTAGAGGTATCGGGTGGCAATTTTTCATGTTTGGCTTATTAAAATTATTTTGTAATGGAAAAACTGTAGTTTACCTTGAAAATTGTTCTTCTACCAAACTATTTTTATTTGAATTATGATCAATAAAGGTTAAGTATGATTTCAAACACATGTGTCCAGTCTCAAGTTTTAATTGTAACTGATTTAATTTGATTTTGAATTATTCTTTTATATTTTTTAGAACAATATGGAGGTTTTTTATATGTTTTTATAATTAAGCAAAATTAGATTTTGTGGCATGATAATGTTAAGATTTGAATGTCGTAGTTTTTTGCAAAGCAGTCATTTTCGTTTTAAATGTCTAGTTATTGTCTTTTGGTCCTTTTTGGAATTTTAATGGTTTTTTCGGTTATCCTGGTAATTTCTGGTACTGTGTGGCTGTTGTACAATTTTCCTAATTTGTCGGTCTAAAAATATGTGTATATATAGGTACCTAAAAATAAAATTAGTAATACGGCAATTGAATGTATGTTTTTTCTAGATAAACCTGGATTTTTAAGATTTTAGAGGGTTTTATTTATTTTGTTAGAGGAATTTTTTAATGTACACTGGTGGCCGACCCTTCAAACGGCTGGCCCCTGGAGGTTAACGAGCTCATATTCAGTATGTCTAATTTCTTGTTCTTTGCAACAACAACATTTTGCTAAATTTTTTGCGTCATTTTTTGTGCAAGGGAACCATCTGAATTCTCCTTCGTTACTAATGAAATAATTACTAAAACATGTAACAATGACTATGAGCACGTTAAAACCTCCAAAGGAAACCCAAACGAAAATTGCCCACCAGTGTTGCACTATAAAATCGTAAATTACCCCTAAGATATCATTGAAAGATCCGGTTTTTCCAAAATATTTGTTAATAATGTCCGGCGTCATAAGAAAGCTGGCGATAGGATTTCCTTCGTGTTGGTAAATTTCACAGGTAGTGTTGCAGGCATAAGTTAGGTCCTCTATTAATTCTGTGTGTGCGTCTGCTGAAAATGTAAAAGTATAATCGCAACTTTTCATTGTGTCCTTTATGCATTTGTTGTCCTCTACTCTTATATGTCTTCCTAAGCAATATACAGAGTGATGATGGATTAGTGTTTTGTCACAAAGGAGCTCTGGGGGAAAGGTAGATGAAAAAATCGTCCTTTCTCGCAAAGCCCATTGTGGCACACCACCAAACCACATCGATTTGTATTTGTATCCATAATGTTTATCAGTATTAAAGGCCCATAAATAATCATCATGGTACAACATGCTTACTATAGGTTTATCAGCAGCTACTAAATCCACGCATTCTCGTAGCAAGGTGGGATCAATCACTTTAGGTTGATCCCCCAATGGGATAATATTAATTAGATAATTTGATATTAGGTCTATTTCTTCCATGATACGGCGGTATATTCTTTGTCTCAAAGGTGTTTTGGTCCCTTTTAAGATGTCATAGATTTTTTGTATTCTGAGGCCTAAGTCAAATTCCTGTAACTTTAATGTTTTCCTAAAATTGATTTTGGAGTAGAGTGGTGTAAATCCACTATTTGGTATAGATTCTAGTGTATTCTGAATTTTTTCGCTATTTTGTGTTAATCCTGCTAAAATTTCAGTTAAAGTGTCATATTTTGTTTCCAATCTTATTAATCTTTGTCTAGTTTCAGGAGTTTGTACTAAGTTTTTTATCTTTTTAATTTCATCATAAGCTAGATTAATTTGAGACAGGACTTCTTCGGATGTTCTGAAGTCTGGATAATCAGATTCGTCATCACCTTCGCCACTGTCTCCTTTTTCAGATTGTTCTGACCTATCGTTATTATTTTGATCTCCATTATTATTATTTTGTCCTCCATTGTTATTATTTTGTCCTCCATTGTTATTATTTTGTCCTCCATTGTTATTATTTTGTCCTCCATTGTTATTATTTTGTCCTCCATTGTTATTATTTTGTCCTCCATTGTTATTATTTTGTCCTCCATTGTTATTTTCTTGGGATGATCCAGCATTGGCTGGAGGTTTTTCACTGTTTGTTGGAGGTGCTTCACTATTACCAGGAGGTGCGGCGTTCGATTCTGATTGTCCTCCATTGTTAGCTGGAGGTGCTTCGGAACTTGATCCGGCCGGTGTTGCAGGATTTTCAGAAGATGGAGGAGTTTCATTCTCCACTTTTGGTGCGTTGATTGGTAAATTATTGCCTTCAAGTATTTGCCGTTTTAGAATACGATTTTGCTTTTTTAAATCCCTATTTTTCCCCATAGTTTTCTTGAATAGGCCTCTAAGATAGCGGTTTTTTAATGTTTTTGATTTTAACATTGAGTCAATGGAGATTATATTATTTTGTAATGCGATTTTTTCAGCGACAAGTTTTAGTTCTTTGTTTTTTGCCACTGCTTTGTCATTTTGCAGAATTTTTTCCGTTTCAATCCCTTCATTGATGTATGAAGTAGCAGATTGAAGTTGTTCTTTTAAATCTGAAATCTCTCGTGACATTTTCTCCCTTATTTGTAAGATGTTTTTTCCATAGTCTTTTTGAGCCTTTTCTTTTTCTAGTGTTAGGTCTTTGATAGTTTTTTGGCAGTCTTCCAATTTATTTTCTAAAGAACCCCTTTTTATTTCTATTTCTTTTATTTCTTTATTTAACCAGTTTACCTTATCATCTTTAAACCTATCTTTTTGGAATATTAAGGTATCTAATTGATTTTGAACTGTAGTTTTTTCGTTAATGGCTTTATTTCTTTCTAATTCTAGTCTATTTATTTCTTTTTGCAAAGCAAATATATTTTGATTTAATTCTTGGAGATTCTTTTCTAGAGTATTTGTCCTTTTTTCGCAATTCTCTAACCTTATTGTTAGTAGTTCTTTATCGTTGTTAATCTGTTTGTTGTCTATTGTTAGTGATGTTACAGTACTTTTAAGTTCATTGAGACTTAAATCAGCACTTAATTTTTCAGCCGTTATTTGTTCGTATAATTCATTTAATTCTGCCCATCTTCCTTCCGCTGTGTCAGCTCTTGTTTTTTCAGCTGTTATTCTACTTTCTAGTGTTAATTTACTTCCAAATAAGGCATGATTTTGCGTTTCTAGGTCATCATACCTTCGACCTAAGTCCTGGTATGTTGTTGATAAATGTGCTAAGCTTGCTGAACAATCTCGTTGTAAATTTTCTAGCCTGGTTCTTTCCTGTGTTTCCAGTTTAATGATGTTTTCTAAATCTTCTATATGATCTTTTAACCTTGTTATTTCGCTATCTTTACTAGCTGCTTGATTAACAAGTTGTCCTAGATGTTGTCTTAGATCAAAAATAGTTTGTAGTATATTTACGTGGTTGGGATCATCACACTCTGTTAGATCCACCTCCATTATTTCCTCTGTCAGCCTATTTAGTGGTACACATCTTAGCCCCTTTCTATTATTTTCCTCTTTAGGTAAAGGTTTTATTGAAGCATTACTTTCCCCACTGACTTCCATTTGTGATTCGGGATTATTTTCGGGTTTTATTGGGTTAGGGTCATCATTGTCAACCTCCATTTCCGTGTTAAGATTGTTTTCTGGTTTTATATGATTGGTATTTGAGATGGAATCTTCCATGTCTCTGGATAGATAAGATTCTACGTCGGGTTTAACTAGGATGTCTTCAGGTTTTGTGGGTGGAGTGTGTTCAGGTAAGTGAGATTCTTCTGTTGCAGGAGAAGAATTTTCAGGTAAATGAGATTCTTCTGTCGCAGGAGAAGAGTTTTCAGGTAGATGAGATTCTTCTTTCACAGGTGGAGAATGACCAGGTAGAGGAGCTTCCCCGTTGGAGGCTGCATGGCTATGACCTTCCAGTGGTTCTTCAGGTTTGGGAGAAATCATAGGAGCTTCTGTTTTTGTTGTAGGATTAGTATTCGCTACTGTTGCTGAGCTCGATTTTTCCGTAGGGTTAGAGCTAGTTTCAGTAGTTGGAGGGGTTTCCGTTTTTGTTGTAGGGTCTGTACTTGCTTCTGTTGCTGTGCTCGATTTTTCCGTAGGGTTAGAGCTAGCCTCAGTAGTTGGAGGGGTTTCCGTTGATGGGGTAGATTCAGATTGTGTTGAAGGTAGCGTTGGAGGAGGTGATGGAGGTAAAGATTCAGATGTTGGTTCTACTGTTGAGGGTGATGAAGGGGGTTGTTCATCCCCTAGTTCATCTAGTTCACTTTCGTGAATTTCATCGCTATCGCTTTCAGAGTCGGAGCTCGAATTCATCTGAGCGTCAGAGTCTGTGTCAGGATTATAATTTGGGTCGTCATAATCATTATAGTTATAATTGAGTCCTCCTAAGTCCATGTTTTGACCCCCGTTGTCTTGACTGTCACTATTTGTATTTATATTATTTGAGGTAGAAGGGCCAGCTGAATTAGCACCAGGTAATGGAAGATTATTTGAATCCAAAAAGTTGATTAAACCAGAAGTTGAATCGCTGACATATCTGCGAAACACTTCGTCTGGCATTCCTTCCATTCCTAGCAATTTAGCTATGCCTTTTCTTACTTTCTTTTTTAGTACTCGGGTATTGTATCTTTTTAAATCAAAATTCCCTAGTTTTCCTATTCTAAATAATTGTTCTCTTCTTAAATTTTCGATTCCATAATTTACTGATATACTTATTTTTAGTTGTTCAGATCTGGGTCTATCATTATATTGAGTAGGTGGATTTTCAAAACCGTTATCAAAAATTATTTCCAATATTTGTCTCATAGTGAAAGCTGGGAATGCTGGGTCTGCTATTGCTGGGGGTTTGTTAGAAATTGCGGGGTCAAGACGTGGTTTTTTAGGCTCACTACGCTTTTTTCTAGTAGGACTTTCAGTGGTTATAGGGTTACTAGTAGTAATCATGTCATATAATTCTATAATCAGATCCTCTACGTTAGCTAATTTACATGTAATAGTGCCATTTTTGATTCTATCCAAACTATTTTTTAAGTCTAGTAATCCTATACCAATATGGTTCAGTTGTTCGTTTTGGAAATATCTCCTAGCAATGAATTTAAAAGCTTGCCAAAAGCCATGTTGAATTTGATCTCTAAATATGTTTTTAAACTCTTTTTCCCCTAGAATTTGTATTTTGAATTTTATGACGTCTTGGTAATAAGAAGGGAATCTTTCTACTGGTAGGTAGTGAGATTCCTTGAGAAAACTGACCTGGTCCCCTTGTAAGACACCACTACTAGCCCCAAATAGTAAGGATAGGATTAACAAAATCATTTCCTAAAAGTAAAAAAAGTTTTTTAGTTCTATCGTCTAGTTTTTCATGTAACCACTGAAAGTCGTACATTTTTAATCGTCCTAATTTTTCAATTTATCATAATAAATACGCAATTTTTTGTATACAGTTGCTTTAATCGAATAGTCGGGTGATACCAGACAGTGCAGGTAATCGATCCATAATTTGTTGTAGTCTGATTTGATGTGTAATCCATTGTCTTTTTTCAAATCTAACACATATTTCAGTATTATTTTTTGAGCAGTCTTATTTCCTCCTAGATTTCGGAAGGAGTACGAGAAATTCCTTTTGCACAGTGTTTTCAAAAATTCCATATCTGCACGAAATATTTTGTCTATGTCTAGGTTGATTAGGATGAAATTGGTCCAGTGGCGCAATGGCACCACTCGGACTATTGGTACATTTGATATAGTAAAATGATTTTTTAAATGTAATTGCATTGATGTCACTGTATCATGGATTGTTTTTATATTTTGGGTGTGGTGATCAGGATCTTGGCAACACGTATAGATAAATCTTGGGGAGGTTGGCAGGATCACGATTCTTTCTCTCATTTCTGACCATTCCATCCCTTTTCTCTTGAGATTTTTTATCAGAAACCATAGTAGATTCTTCATACATTGTATGTAGGACATTGTTTTGTTGTTGTCGAAACCGGTTGTATTTTCTGGGTTATGGTGTTCTTTTTTACATTGATTGACAAATAGGGAGTTTCCTGTTAAGTTTAACAGTATTAGTGTGTTTTTATTTATTTCTTTTCTTATGGATTCAAAGAAATTATTTTTTATTTCTCTTTTTCTGGGGGGTAAGTTTGATGAATATAACATCTGTACATTTGTTAGGAAAACAAAAATAAAACCTGCCTTTTCAAGTTCGGACCTTACTCGTTGAAAGTAACTTCCCCCTATGCATATAACTTTTTGCTTTTTATATGCAGGCGCCATCTTTTAATCTCTGATTTATATGCTGTGCTGAAACATAAAAATAATATAATTGCTTTTTAAAATGATATCAATTAATAGATTTATTGAGTATTGGTCCGATCTTTAAAAGGTTTATCTTAATTTATATATAATGTTTTATTAATTTTGATTTATTTTCAGTGTTGCCAAAAGACAAGCTGCAAGCCTTCTCCCGGCGTTTTTCCCTGGCGTTTGGTCAGGTGTTTCATATCCGGTCACGTCCGGGGGGGGCCGCCAACGATCTCCAGCTTGAAGATATCGAAGCCCCTATGAGCAACCCCGCTGTTGAGCGCGAAGCTGCTGTTGTGGAGGGCGCTCCCCCAGCTTATTGTTCTATTATGTGGTAAGTAACTTTTTTAAGTATCGGACTTATTTTAATAAAGTGTTCTCAATAACCCGCTAATTTATCTCTTATTTTAGCGTTTTATTATCTAAAGACATTTTAATAAGAGTTTTTTAATATATTTTTTGGTATTTCTTTACTAATTTATTTATTTTATTTTCAGATTTTTCTGCTTTCCCAGATCCACCTGAAGTATTCTTTGGCCATTTGGCTGTAAGCTAATTTTCCATCTTTTTATCTGCTGTTTAGCAGATTGCGAGGTAATAATTAGTATTTTGATATATATATTGCTTTTTTATTTAGTCAGTGAAATTATACACTGAAATCTTACAGTTTTTGATTAGTTATTGTTATGGATCCCAACTATGTTTACGACGAAGATAGTAGTGAGGAGATTGGTGTTGATCTCCATGATGGTTCGTTGGACTATCACAAAGATTTTTTACGTTGCTTAGAGCCTTCTGTAGTTAATGTTATTTGTAGGTAATGATTATTTTGTACTTTTTTTAGAAGTATTTATAAAAGGAAGAATAATATTATTTATTAATTCTATTTTTTCCTTTTTTAGTCGCTACCAACATCCAGCGCCGCCTGTCTTGTTTAACTGTTCCGAAAGTATCTCGGATTTGAAGGAGGCGCCCGTGAACGGCCTTCGGGCCGCTTGCCCAGCACTCTTGCTGGTTGGGGCTGGCGTTGTGTGTTTTCTTTTGGTTATTGTGGTGAGTACCTTTTATGTTTTTTAAGTTTCAATATATTTGGTTTTTTATAACCTATGGTGCTTTCCTCCCTGTTTTTATTTTAGGGTCTTTGGAAAGTTATTTTTGGTCTATGTTTTGACCTATTGCCCCGTTCTTATCTGTTTATAAGTTTGGGAGCTAGTTGCCCTTTTTGATTTGAGCTAAAAGACCTCTTTTTTCTTTTATTGAGGAATAAGGCCGTATGCATACTTTACCCTTATTTTATTTGAATGAAACTTTAAAGGATTTTTTATTAACCAAAAGATTTAATGTTATTTGCAATGGCAAATACTCTCCCCCTGTGGCAAAAAAAATTACCTTTTAGGGGTATTTTGACGACATATATGTAGCTTTTATATCTCTTTTAATTATTTAAATTCCAGGGATTTAGGGAGGGAGGGTGTATTTTGATAAAAATTATTTTCTATCTATCTTATAAGTGATTATTTGTTCAAGACTAGTAGCGCTTTTTTACTGACATTTTAGAATTTTGACTGACTGAGTATTAGTGATATAGATTTAGTCGAGTGAAAGATAGATAGGGGTTGTTATTTTATTTTATTTGCTGCTTTATTCGGACATTAGTTTGTTGCTATTTTATGTTCCTCTTTGTCTAAGGTTCGGTTATGGTTGGTTGTCCAATAAGAATTCGTTTTAAAGGACAGGTTTAAGAGGTGTATTCGCGAGTTAAATGCACGTGTTTTGTTTATGCGCTTGGGTATTTGGTATAAAAATAGTTTGCTGTTGTTTTGGTTTTATTAGTTGTGGTTTTTTGTTTGAAAATGCTTTTAACAGAGGAGGAGAAAGTTGAAGCTTTTGAGTTGAATAATAGCCAGTTTGAGAGTTTGAGATTGAATTTTATTTTTCTTTTGGATAAATTTCAAGATGAGGCCCGTTATGCTAGTTTTGCTAGATTAAATGATCCAATGTTGCCTATAAGGATTAGGGAAGAATTCTGGAATTCTGGATTCTTTGGTCGTTTGGATAGCCTATATGAGAGATTTCTTGTTCTACAACCAGCATTTGGTGCTGATCGTGAATCCTTTGTTGCTAGTATTAGACCTATTATGGATGGATATAATCAGCTGCGCGATGAATTTGATGCTAATATGATTATAAATTAGTTTGTTCTTTCTTATTAATAAATATGATGTGTTTTATAATTTGTATTTTATTTTTGTGGTTGAGTGTTGTGACGTTTTAATGTTCGGAATTAATTTTATTTGGTTATTATGGTTTAAAATCTACGTATTTTGCTTGTGTTGACAAGTTTTATTGCAAGGATTACATTTTAAGTGCAAGCTAAAATTTTATTTTTGATTTTGCTATTTTTTTTCTATTGCTGTTGTGTGTTAACACTATAAGGATTATAACTTATATCTAGAAGTTTCATAAATCTAACGCTTTTTGAAACAAAATTCTAATTTTACCTATTTATTCTAAGTTTTAAATTTTTTGCTTGTTAATTTGAATTTTTTGATATCGGTGTGTGTGTTTGTAATCTGTATGTGTGTTATTGACAATTTTAAGTATAAATATGAGTTGTGCTTTATGAATTTATCATTCTCTATTGAACTTTGGAATAAAAATGTCTGAGAAGTATTCCATGGATTCGGATGTTTGTTATGAATATGCGTATGAGAGTGCCTGTGATGATTGGGATTTTATTCGAGAATACGAGTTTGGTTGTGCTCGGCAGCAGTTCGAATCTTATTTGGAATATCCTGGTGATGGTATCTGTATCTTGGCTAAAGAATGTTTACGTGAATTGGATGTACTGTTCAACTATTTCAGCTTGAGCCGCCCCATATTCGGAGAAACCAAGGAGGCTTTTGTCCGAAAGATGAAACCTATCTATAAAAAGGTTGCAAAACTGGATCGATTTTTCCGAGATGCTATGGGCTTGGTTGGCCAGAATGTTTATGATATTTGGCAAGAATATTAAAATTTATATTTGTAGTTTAGTTTCAATTTGTAGTGTTTTATAAAATTTATTGTCATAATTTTATGAATAAATTTTGTAATATTTATATATTTGTTGTTTTGTATGCTCGAAAATATTTCTGATCTATTTTGTTTTTGTTCTATGGCTGGTTTATTTATCCTCGCGCGCGCGTATCCTTATCTGGTGTGCTCAGAGTTCTAATGTTTTTTTTGCATTTGGTTTTACTTTTAGTTGGTTAGCGAATATTCAAAAGAATGGCTGCAAGCGAAACTGTTAGATTAATTTGGGAGGATTTGACTAGCGTCATGAGGAATGCACATAGATATCTACAAGCGAGGATTGAGACCTCTGATCCTACCGTTGATAGACAGGAGGTGGTTAGACTATTGGGTGTCCAAGAGACTTTAGTCGCAAGGGTCTTGCTCTGTCGGCCTTTGCCAGGAGAAACTGAAGATGTTCAACTTGCTAAGTTGAAAACCGTAGAAGATGATGTAGAGTTTCACCAGCTACAAGTTTTTCATGTTTAGACAAATTATTTGTGTTTCAAATATACATTAATAAATGTGAAAATTATGTTAACTATTTTATTTTATATGATATTTTTAAGATTTGTTTTGCTTTAGTAATTTTGCCGCCTCTTTTGTTGTTAGCTGCCCGCAGCTGCTCTGTAGATTAGTTAATATCTTAATCGGTTTAAAAAGGGGTGTTTTTTATTTCTCCAGGTGTATTAAGTCTTTGTTATTTGGCGCGCTTAATTTGCGCGCGAATTGGTTTATATTTGTGTTTTAGTTGATGTTTGCTTGGTTTGTTTTGTTTAATTTCAGTTGTGTTTGGTTGCTTATTGCGAAAATGCCTACATTTGCTGGTCGTGAGGCTTTAAAAGTTATTTATGGCGATTTCACTAGAAATATAGCCAAAATTGTGGTGGGTCTACAAAACGGCGAATACGGAGATTTAGCTTCTCAAATTGATCGCAATAATTTTAGAAGAGAGTTGCTGGATCTAGAGTTTGAATGGGTCATTCGTTTCACACCAGATGATACTAAGCCTGCTACGTTTGCCGATGATTTTATCGAGTATTCGAATGATTATGTTGATTATATTCGTCGAAGACTCGATTCAATTTCCAACAGGATCTGTGCGGAAACCAGCGGTAGCTTTCCTTGATTTCGAAATATTGTTCTTATTGATTCCAAATTAATTTTTTCAATAAATTGTGGAAAATTGTTTTTTATTTGTTTTAAACGGCGTAATAATTTATTAATATTTTTTATTAAAGGTTAGATTTATTTTATATTGTAATATTTGTATTGGAAGGATTGTAATTTTAGGCTTGCCGCTGTAATTTAGCGCATTATCATGCAGCATTCTATTAGCCAATAGGAATTGATTAATGACAGGTTAATGATGTTTACTCGTGAGCTTGATTCGTATCCCTAGCTTAGTGTACTTGGTTATTTTGGTATAAAATGAATGGTTATTATGGTATTTTAATCAGTTATATTTTCTGTTTGAAAGATGTCATTTGCAGAAAATGTGCTGGAAAATTCTCAAGCCTTGCTTGTAAATAATCTTAATTTTGAGAATATGCAGAATCATATTAAGGTTTTATTGGATAAAGTGTTGGATGAAGTTAAATATGAGAGTGTGACCAGGTTCAACAATCCTGAATTGCCTATGAGAGTTAGGGAAGGTTTCCTTATTGGATTTCATGAACGTTTGGAACGCCTATATAGTGTTTTTCTCTCCCAATATCCCAGCTATGGTGACGACCGTGAGACTGTTGTCGTTCGCATGAGACCTATTCTCGATGAATATTTACGCCTACGCGAAGAATTTTTTATTAATATGATTATTAATTAATTTGTTACTTTTTGTTAATAAAAATTGTATTTTGTATTTTTGATGTTTTATCTAGGCTAAGTGTATTTGCGTGTGTGCGTGTGCTTGCGCAACACGGGTGGTGTGTGTGTGTGTGTGTGTGTGTCCCTCAGTGACCTTCTGAGATGTACTTTACTGCTAATTGGCTTGTGTGTGCGTATGCCTATATGGCACTGGGGTGTGTGTATCCCTAACTGAGTGGTGTGACGCACACACACCAGCAGACTAGGCTGTGTGAGTGTGTTTCAAAAGATTCGCAAGTTGGACTTCAAAATAAGCAAGCTGGCGTCATACTTATTCTAATTTGCATTATTTAAATTAAATTGAAAATCATCCTAGGTCTGTTTATGTTTAAATTTGACATGTGTCAACTTTTTTCAACACTTTATTTGTTCTTACAAAAGGGAAATATTAATAAATGAAAATAGTTTCGGAGCGAAGCTTTACTTAAATTAGCTTTTTACGTACGTCAATATAGATTTTTTGTAGTAAATAGAACTTTTTTTATTTTAATTATTACTTTTTCATAGAAAACTATTTTTGGATTGGTCCTTTAACGTTTTACTTAGGTATTAATGCATATTTAAGATAGACCTATCAACTAAATTTTTTGGAAGTAAGCTACTCTACAATTTTGCGTTTTCGTTTTTAATATCAATTCTATTTTTCTGGGAGCGGAGCTTTTCTAGGCATCAGCCGCACATTCTACTGCTACGATTTTATTTATTTTGAGGCAAAACCTACTATTGTCGCTTAGAAACTTTTTAGATTTTTTCTCGTTTTCCTAAATATAGAATCAAGATTTCAATTAATTTTTTAATCTACTTATCCCTATCTTTTTTAAATAGAGTTTACCAATCATTCATAATTATTTTTAAGCGATACATTAACTCATTTTGTGCTTATTGATTATAATATATTTTGATTATATAGAGATTAACATATAAAGATTATAATATTAATATGGCTAAATAAGATTAAATAAGGATAATACGGTTAAATATAGGTATCATGAATAAGGATTAAATATGTTGCTATTCTAAACTAATATCTAAGTGGATGGGTATTAATTTTCTTAACCATCGTGGTTTCTAGGGGCGGAGTCATAGCGTGGCATTGGTTGAACCGAGGCACAGCGGCGACGTCCTGCTCCTCTATCAAGTTGTAGGCGAAGGTCTCCCCTAGTAGGCCAGGCTCTGAAACCCCATGCTGGTAGTCCACTTGGCCTTTGTTGTTGTTCTCTAGGATACTCTCCAAGTAGGTTACGAGCATCGTGCTGGTAATGGTTAGCACGGCGTTCTTGCAGTTGTTGGTAACGTCTATCTCGTCTGTCTTGGTTGCGGTGAGCACGGTGATCTTCATGTTCTCGAGGTTGTCGGCGACCGAGGCTTTGAAGTCGGCTTCCTTCGTGATGGGGGAGCTCGTGTCGTTCTCTCTGAAACCGGCTAGGTTTATCTCTCCCCTCCCATACTGCAGAGTCCCATTCCCTGATGGCTAAGTGATATTTGTTGATAGAATGGTCGATGCTGGCCACATGGTCAAGGAAAACTTTGGTCAGCCTTTCACTCCGTGGGGACTCGCGGAACCAAGCGATCAAATTTTTCAAGAAGGCTTTCCATTCGCCGTTCTTTCGAATTTGATCGCTCAGCTGGTCATGAAATATCTCATCACAGGTGGCGCTTTGGACCCACTTCAAGTCCCTGAACATAGCGTTGAAGTAGAAAATATAATCATAGCAAAGTACAATCACATCCTCTTGTTTCATATCAGCATCCACTAGTTCCATGAGTTTTTTCTTAGGAAAGCATCTAAAAAGTTCTGGTGAATTCACAACTATCATTGTTTTTCACTTAGAGTTTAAGTATTGTCTTTATTTTCTGATGTTTTACTGAAAATAATTTGTGTAGTTTATTTAAGTGAATGATTGGTTAACTACTCTAAAGAGTTTTGTTGCCCTAAATTTAACCCAATTTGTGCGGCTAAACTTAAAATGATTCTTCTCAAATAAGGGCGTGCCATACGTTGATAGTTTAACTCCATATATCGATAAAAACGTGCGTCTGATTCCTGTGTAGCTTCTCTCCTTTTTAATTTCTTACAAGCTCTGCATAGACAGATTTTGGCTTGGATGATTGCGTTGTACAATAAATCCAACTGTCGAATTATTCTTACTAACTCCCAATATATACTCATGCGATCAGGGGACACTACTTGTTTGCTTTTTATTATGTCTATTGTTTTTGAATGACACATGTTACATTTATTCTAACAAATGTGTTTTTTAATCACTTATTTTATTAATTGTATTTTTTATTTTCAGGTGACCTGTATTTGTAACTCCCTCAGCCTTTGGTGTGACTTGAGGAATGTTCGCCAGCTGTTGAAGAGATCTAAAACCGAAGAGGAGGGGTTAAAAATTCGCTATAGAATCTTGAATACCAAAACCCAACGCCTTAGAGTAGAGTGTTTGAGGTTGCGAACTGAAATGCATGCTTACCAGCGACGTTATAACGTGGCTAAACAAAAGATGGATCTAATCCCGTCGTCGCTGCGCGACCCTACTCCAAGATCTCTGCCTTGTTTGTGCCCCATCGGAACCCGAAGCCTTCCCACCTCGCTCCAGGACATCTGCCTGTCTGGCTCGTGGCTGGAGCTGGATGTTTACAGCGAGGTCCAAGATGCTGTTACAAAACAAGGAACTGATGGACAAGATTTTCCCTTGGAGTCCGATGAGCTTGAGCTTTCCGAAATTGGCCGCAGTGACGAAAGGTGGGTTTTTAAATATTAAAGGAGAATAGCTACTATATAACTAGGATATTTGTCTTTCTTTAATTTAGCTAAGATTAAATACTTGACAGTGAATCTACTCTAGAACTAGATTTGTCGTCTGATATACTTCTCAGTATTCTATTTGCTTTATTTATTTTGTTAAATTTTCGGATATCCCGCAAGGTCAACACCTTAAAGTGTTTAGCAACCTTTCTGGGTAATTGATAATCGCCTATTAAATCCTCACGCAGTATTTTTATTTGCGTGGGGTTCACTTTCTTTGTAGAAGTGCTCCAGATATTTTTTATCGTAATTAGGGGTGTTCCTATATGAAGTATTACCCATACTATTAAATCAAAAACTGGTTTATTTTTTGCGTAGTATTTCTTTTTTAGATGGTCACGGCGCAGCACGCAAAACTGCCCCACTTTATAGTTATGGTCATGTCTATTCTTGTTAAGTTTTTTCAACAATTTTTCTTGTCTGTTGAAAATAAATTCTTGTGTTTCATCATGCAATTGCTTAAAAGGAATCTGATAATCCTCAAATCTCTTGGATAGAGATTTGGGGTCGAATGAGAAATTAGGTCTAAATAAATTATCATTTTGCACTATCCCACCTTCAAAACCATACAAACTAAGGTAATGGAGGTTATAGGGACTTAGCTTTGTTCCTATTAATTTTATTGTATTTACTATATGTATTACTGTGCTTAATGCTGTTTTAATTTTTACTTCTGCGGCATGTGCCCTTGCAATTCGCACTAAATTTTGGATTACTTTAATCCTGTTTTCGATATTTCCGCGCGAAGCACTTTTATAAGCAGCACTATCTAAAAATCTTGAGCCTATTTTTCTTAAAAATAAATGACTTTTTGAATTTTTGATGTTCTTGCCGTTGTCGGCCCAAAAGTTTTTGACATGTCCATGCAATAGAATGTACTGGCTTATGCCATTCTCAATGTCTTCGTAGTTTAGGTCTGGTAGGTAATGCAGTGTAATATACTGGGTGGCAACATCCATAAAGACAAGTATTCCTTTTATTCCATCTATTTTTGATTTCTTACTAAATTCTAATATGTCCATTGCCACCACAGTATTTCTAAATTTATTATTTCTATTAATTGAGGTTAATCTCTTTAATCTTAAGTGATTATTTTTGGATTTTATGCATGTACAACATAAGCCTATATGGGCTTCAATTATTTTCCGCAATTTTGATTTATATTGTACATAAAATGTAGATGTTATATTATCACGAACCCTTTTCACCCCTGCATGTACCATATCACGATGCATACTTCCAGCAATATAGCCATAAAGAGGGTAGGGTAGAATTAATAAATTTTGCTTATACTTTAATGTCGTTGGATTGACGTCATCTGACAAATTTTCTTTTATTTGTAATTGTATAAAGGTAGACTTTTCAAAAATTCGCAGCCTTTCAAAAGTAGCATTTGCATTTGGTAATAATATTATGCTTTCTTCATATTCGGTGTGACTTTCAGTTTTATTTGACAGATTTTGTTCATTATCATGGGGTTGATTTAGAAATTCATTTACTATTTCTTTTCTCATTTTTTCCCTTTCTTCCCTGTCAGGTTTTTTATTGAGTTGTTGTTCAAAATGTGCCATTTTGTCTGCCATAGCCTGATTTGAACTATGTCCTACTGTACTGTGTTCTTGTGTATTTAATAGGACTTCAGAAAATGATTTTTTTGTATCAATGCTTATCCCTAAATCCTCAGTGTTTTCAACATTTAAATTTATTTTTGAACTCGTGTTAACATTTTGTTCAATAGGGTCAGGAGTCAGGGGATCTATATTATTAAAATTTATTGATTCATTATCTGCAAGATTACTTATTGGATTTTCTATTACTTTTTGCTCTTCGTCAGGGAGAATTGGAATAGGATCATTTATAATAAATTGTTCATCTACGGGCACAATATCTATTGGATTATTATCCTCAATTGTTATAGGAATTGGGTCATTAAAAAGTTGTTGTTTTTTATCTGAGTCTGTATCCTTAACCCCTGAATCAAAATTAACATTTTGGTCATCAATTTGATTTGAGCTCTTTTCAACATGTGTCTTATTGTCTGATGTCTCGGGGACAGGGATAGGTATACTAGTACTTTCATGTTGCACATTAATATTTTCTTCGGACGGATTTTTAGCAGGGACAGGAGGCAAAACTTGTTCTAGTAATTTTTCTGCTAAAGCTTTTGATTCTTGCAATTCCTTTTTACTGGGCTTTTTGGTTTTATCCTTTTTTGCCCTTTTATTGCGGGTTGTTAATTCCTCATATTTCTTAAGAACTTCGTCAGCTTTGCCTCTAGTTACTGCTAAAATTTGTACATCCGTGTCCTTGTTTATAAAGTTTTCTTTGTCCCTAATAATGGGTGCTGCATCAAAAATAGCAAAATTTTCCCCTTGATATACAGGCTTTATTTCCTCCACCTGAAAGTCAAGTCTTTCAGTAGCATGGGGCATTAAGCGGCTAATAAAATCGGCCAGCTGTTCGTCTGTCCGAATAGATAGAAAGGAAACCATTTTTCCAAACCAATAGAGAATTTTTTGACTCAAGTAATCAAGCTTACTCTTACGATTCTCAATTTTCTTGTTTCTAAGGA
This sequence comes from Acartia tonsa, assembly GCF_053477335.1. Classification (NCBI taxonomy): domain Eukaryota; kingdom Metazoa; phylum Arthropoda; class Copepoda; order Calanoida; family Acartiidae; genus Acartia; species Acartia tonsa. The sequence goes on from NC_137267.1 coordinate 49,594,941, forward strand.
TCTTATAACATGCCACATTGTCTGTCAGTATTAATGTCCTTGTACCTTTGATCTCCACCTCAAAGAAGGTGAGGCCCTCGTATATGGCCAGGATCTCTAGGTACACTATACCTGTGGTCTCCATAACTTTGGGGGCCACGGTTTTTGAGAAAAACCCTAATATTTTTCCTCTCACATTAATATCATTTAAATTATTTTTCATGCTTTTTTCGAGGAACGTATAAACTTCTCTGTCACTGACGTCTAGATTCTGAACTGTCTTTTTATATTTTCTCTGTTTTATTTCAAAATTTTCTTTTACTCCCAAATAATAAAAATTGTCATTATTAACAAAAATTATAATTTCAGAGTTGGAGGATTCGGTGAACCGCTGGTAGAGCAAGTTCTCGAGGATGGATCCGTCCTTGCTTGACAGGTAAATTATTCGAAGTTTATGTTTCGAAAACATTGAAAAAGCATAGAATAGGAATGTCTGAACGTATGGATTATTTAATGATAGAGCCCCTGCTCTAAGTAGATTTATTTTTTCTACAAATATTTTATTCATTTCTTTTTTAGTCCTTACAACATCGTCAGATGTGACTTCCAAGAGATAGCTTAATTGTGAATACATTGTAAAATTATTTGAAAAAATTTTATACCAATTTTCATATGAATTTGAAAAATCTAGTTTTAAGAAGATTGATATTTGATAAAATAAGTTTAGATAATTTGATTCTTTAAAAAGTACCCCTATCTCTTCATGGCCGTTAAAATATGCTTTTAGTTCAGCAGGCATGTCCATAAAATTAGGCAGCTCGGATTGAAAAAGGTCTTTAATTTCAAATCCTAGCAAGCTGGAACCTATGGCATGCTTGCTGGCGTCAGTGTATAACATCTGAAAGTCTATATTTCTTGCTGATTCATTGCTGAGATTATCAGATGCAAGTATTTCTTTGATTTTATTGAAATGAAAATCGGCTTCTTCATTCCAATCAAAATTTCTTACTTGGGGGAACAAAGCATTCATATGTCCATGGATAGGTAGGGGCAAAAGTGATCTATAGTATTGAAGATTTCCTATAAATGATTGAAGTTCTTTTAATGTTTTTGGAGCCTTTAGTTGCATTATATATTTGACCTTTTTGTCAGGGATGGTAATCCGTCCCTGGCCTATTTCATAGCCCAGTACAACTACTTTATCTTTGTTTAAGTCTGTACAGAAAGTACATTTGTCCAAATTTAATTTTAAATTTAGCCTATTAAGGCGGGATAGAAAAGTTTCTAGTTTGGCGAGGTGGTCCTCGATGTCTTCTTCATACCATGAGAAGATTGAGAGGTCATCGAACCAAACTAGCAACAATTCTATTATGTCATTAATTTTTAAGTCATTTAAATGAATATTTGATAATATATAATGCAACAAAAGGCTGGGTGTTCCCGCATAGCCTGTGATGGCTCTCTTGAAGCGGAAACACCCAAAGCTGGTCACAATGCAGGACACTCCTGAATCAAGAACTTTTTGGGATAGTTTAAGATTATAAAATGCATTTTTAATATCTACAAAAGTCCCATATCTTACTTTAGGTAGCAGATTTTTTAGCGTATTCATCGGATCCATTGTGATCGATGATACGCTGTAAGGAATACTAGCATTTACCCCCCTAGAGTCAATGATTATGCGTGGTGGCGCCTGTTTATCCTTGCGGGTCGTAAGGAAAACAGGTGACCCAAACTGCTGGCTGGGTGGGGAGCATTCTATAATGTCCATTTTTAAGCATAGGTCTATGAAATATCTAAGATGGAGCGTATCTGTTAGGGAGAGATTATAGATTTTAGTATTCTTATCATAATTTTCAGGGCAAGGGAAATCCATTTCTTCAATGCTTTCCCCAATATCGAAGTTGTGGGACGCCCCACTTTCAAATTTTAATAAAAGATTAGCTACTCTTTGTTTTACATTTTGGTCTTCTATGTAGCTTAATTTTCCTAATATTTGTTCTAAGGTTAATGGTGGTGGGGGTAGTGGCGCAGTCAACTCAATTCCCTCTTTATTATCCCCAAAAATATCTGCTATTTCTTCGAGACTTAATTCATTTTCTGGTTGTATTGTATTTACACTATTTATTTTAATAATCTTATCTATGTTAACATATGTTTTATCATTCTTAAAAACATCAACTTTAGAGCGGGGCTTTATACGTTTTTTAGCACTATTTTAAATGGTATTTTATCTAATAATTTATTTACAATATTTTTTACTTTATTCTTAATATATTTTATTATATTTAGGATGGGTTTAATTAGATAATCGCGCGTCTTTGACAGAATATTGGAACCTTTTTTTATTTTATTAAGCTGCTCTTTAATTCCATTGTTTCCTCTCAAGACAGCGATTGATTTAATTGAACCCATTTTAGGTGCTTTAAAACCTTTTAATTCTAAATTTTTGTCTTTTTCAGGTTGGCAAGGCAGGAGAGAGATCAGAAACCCGCCTGGTTTGATGATAAGAGGATTTTCTCCTACATTTTCACAGTACACCGCGAGTTTATTTTCCCCTGTCCTGGTTATTGAGTACATTTTATATTTTATTTTAATTTGTGTATACATGTTTGAAAGGTGTGGGATGAAGTGTTCTTGGTTTGGGTCTTTATCTTTAACTTCCAGTTCTATTAGTTTTTCTTCTCCCTTTGCTAGTTCTAATTTTTTGATATTGACAGCAAAGGGGTTTTTTACCTTCTTTCTGTTAGGGTTTATTTCTATGTAGACCTTTTGCCCCTTTACCTGCATGCCTATATTACAAGTAATCAAAAACGGGCGTCCTAATAGGCAAATATTTTTTTCTTTAAGTACATGGAAGTCCAAGAACACTTTTCCCACCCCTTCGAACTCAACCCCTAGGCGTCGGGCATCAATGACGCTTATCGCTTTGCCTTCTACTGAAGACAAACGGTAGGCTGAGCACAGCTCCATCTCGTGGTAATTAGGCAGCACTTTTAGTAAGATATTTTCTGAAACGCAGTTTACTGCGGCCCCAGTGTCAAGTTCAAAAATTATTTTGCTGCCATTAATTGCCACGGGAATTTGGATCTTGTCCAGCACGCCTAGGTGGCTTTGAATCGCTTTAATTTCGAGATTTGTTTCTAATTTGTCTATATCTATTATGTCGGTTGTCCTCTCAGCCAGCAGTTGCAGGAAATATCTCCCATTGGGTATATTGACATATAGGAAAATTATCGTCAACAGCCCATATGGAGCAAGATAATTTCCCAACAACATGGCTGTGAGCACAATCATAATAAGTGTCATAATTTTATTTTGGTTTGGGTATTCGTGTAAATAACTCAAAAACGATATTGTTTTTGCGATTTTTACACGATTCTCCAATGATAATTCATTTTTAAAATAATGTTTCTTATGTTTTATTCTGCTTTCAGACTCATCATCAGGTTCTAAAAATGACTGTTCAATGTTTCCGGCTTTATGTTCTTGCCTAGCAGACGCTGCATTATCAAATTCGTCCAGGTAAAAACAGCCGCTAGCGATAGTTTCAACTTCAGTCTGTTCGTCTGTTTTTATTTTGTTTGCCATATCTATTTTAGCTATGGTTTGATTGATATTCAATAAGTGTTCCTCTACAGATTTATCTCCCCGGTACTCGAAATTTTCAAATATTTTTTCTAATCCGGATTCGGAGATTGATGGGGGATTTTTTTCATCCTCATCTGAGCTAAAATCGCTACTATCTAAGTCACTTAAGTCTGATATAGAGTCTTTGTCACTGTCTAATTCGATTTTTTCGATTTCGGCCATGATTTCAGCCCTAGTTAATCCTGTAATATCTGTTAATAGATCGTTTTCATCTATATCATATTCAGGGGTATCTTCCATTGAAGGGTTTTCTTCGGAAAGAATTTTTAAGTCATTTTCTTCAATAGATTGGGTATCATCAGAATTACTACTAACATTTTTTATTTCTATTTTAGGATATAGCGTTGTGTGTTCAAGTATGGTGTTATTGGCTTTATCTTCGCTCAAAATGGGTAAGTTGCTACTATTGCTGTCATTAATTGGTTCATTTTCTGATTCTTTAAGCTCTTGTAGTTTTTCGGATATACCCTTTTTTACAATTTCTTTGACAGGTATGGTTTCTGTCAAATTGATATCTAATATTTGGTCCTTATTTATACTATTACTATTTACAATATCACAGCTGTTACCTTCATTTAAGCTGCCAGGGGCTGCTGATTTATTATTTACAGATTCATCTTGAATATCATAATTAAGTGGGATATTTACAGGGTTATTTTGTTTGTCTTTATTGGTTGAACATTCCAGTAGTTTAATTTCTTGATTTTCATTATTTATTTCTGTTTTTAGAGTGAGTGTAACTGCCACTGGAATGGATATTTGATGTTTGTTTATAGCAGGTGAGTTTTTCCCTTTGTCAGGGGCGCCGGGTATTTCCCAAGAGTCCGTATTATGTATTTTATTGATTTCTTGAGAAGTACTCGGCGGCCTTAGCCGTTTTTTTCCGCTGGCAGTGGTAAAGTACACGCTGCCAGTGGATGATGGCGTCTCGTTATCCCATAATGTAGGCATCTAGGGCATTGTTCTTGGGCCGGTGTCACATTGGGGTAATAGTGACAATCGGCACTACCATGGGTGTCAGAATTACATAGTAGGCAAACGATACGATTGGCCAATTCCTTCTCTTTTTTCTTTTTGTCCCACCATTCCCCATTAGCTTTCCTAATAGCAGGGTCTGGGTGTTTAAGACAATGTTTGCTATAATGTCCTTTTTTGCAATGTTCGCAAACAGGTTTAGGTTTTGTAGATACATCTTTAGCATTTTTATCATTTTGTTGTCCTTTGTTTTTGCCATTATCTTTTGGTGTCTCTTTTTTGGCTGTTAGGGAATTTAGGCGATTTTTTCCTAATTGATTAACATTCCCGTTTTTCTGTTTTTCCATCCTTCTTTTTCTGTCCACAGCTGCATGATAATAGCTGCGATTATTGCTAAACCAGTTTAGTATTGTCTCTTTTGTGCAATGTGGTATATTTGTCGTTGCCAAAAATGCAGATTGCAAATATTGCGGTACCAGATAAAAACACACTTTTTCTCTAAGTTTAGCCATTTGATTTTCGTGGGAATTTCCCGTTTTTTGCAACATTGCAGCTAGATTTATGACAGCTTTGTTAGGTCTGTCCTCGTCCTCTGCCGTTATCCTATAGGTGTGGAAACGCCTTTCGTAATCCTGTGGCCCAAGTATTTCGGCACCTATGGTAGTTAGGATGGCTTTTACAAAATCCTGTGCACTTAGCACATTAGGATCTATTTCTAGCATGTCCAGTTTGTTCCTTGATTCTGGGTTAAAATAGTGGATTATTATGTTGTTGTAGGAACTATGGGTGAATGGTTTTATATATGTTTCTAGATATTTAAAAGTGTTGAAGAAAGTAAAAGGATTTGTTTGTTCCCCGTATAGATTGGGTATTTTGCCAAGATATTTTATTTGGCGAAAAATGCGCTCATGTTCTGCGATACCCCATACTAGATTGTTTGGGATAAGTTTCATGATTTTTTTAATATTTAGATCTGTATGGCTGGGTGAATCTTGGAGAAGGAGCCTCAACTTATCCATCTGTTCAGAGGTTAGTTTATTTTCTAATAAGTTCATTTCGTTCATTTCCTCTCTATTTCTATTATCTCTATTGTTAGAGGATGTTCGTCTGTCCCAATCTGATTCCGTATCAGATGAACTGGAACTTGAACTTGAACTTGATGTTGGACTATTACTGTCTCTGTGTTTATTCTTTCTCTTTGGCATTGAGAAGTTTTTATCGTCTTTCCTTCTGTCCTCTTTGTCGCTATCGCTTTGTTTGTCTTTTTGTTTGTGACGGTGTTCATGATGTTTGTGATGTCGCCTATCCTCAAAGCCATGAGGATTGAGAGGATCATAGTGTCTGTATTTTTTATCTTTGTGTTTTTTATTTTTATGTTTTTCTGAATAATCGCTAGATTCAGATTCATATTCTGGTGGATCTGATGATGGTTTATTTTCTTTTTTATTTTTAGGCTTTGTGCCTGTTTGTTCTTGCTTTATTGTTTGTATATTATGCTCTATCTCATTTTGGGGGTTGAAATGTAATTGTGGCCTATGCAAGATTCTATTTCTGCGTCTGTTATTTAAAACAAACATGGCTGGAATAGTGTGAACCTCAGGCTCAGTTTGAATTCGAGGTATTTCCTCAATTTGATCATTTATATTTTCTAAGTGTAAATACTGCTGTTCAGTATTATCTAAGTTAGGTTGATATTCAGGGTTGTATGGTGGAGGATTTAATACATCCTCGTCTATATTATCAATAATATTATCTTCCATTTTCAGGACATATATTCGAGGCTATATTCGAGGCTAGAAGAAAAGGATGTTAACTCTGACTATGGATATCTAGCGGTAAGACTTATTTAGTGGCTTTATAGCCCTCTCCCCCCCTAAAGGAAAAGTTAAATCTTACCTGGGTTTATCCGGTAACGGAACCAACTTATGGGTCGCCTCCGGGTTCCAGGGACAAATGCAGTCCTTTATCACAGAACCACAATCTCTCACCAGTGTCTCCTTTCCAGATCAGCGACGCACTAATCCCTGTTTTGTCAAATATATTCAACCTTAGAATGGTGATACTATTTTACACCGATCCTAAACCCAAATATATTTAAGGGACAATCTTTGCCTATAAGCCCTATTCCGAAAATGGCATTAGAATATTATTGATAACTTTATACTGTTATTTTATTCTAAGAATCCTTTTGTTCCTAGGTAGCTAACTCTGCCAACACTTTTGGACTGGAAGGATCTGTTGTGATTACTAGAGCCATGCGAACACAGCTACAACATTCCGTTCTGCTGCCTACAGCCCCGTGAGGCGTGAGATTCTTTGTTAGGTACCTTTGTCAGGTAAGAAAATCACTAGGTCTAGCTAAGAACCGATCTTCCAGAGTATTAACAAAGCAAAACTACCTTTAAGACGTGAACTTATTCAAAGTTCTAATCCGAAAATGTTAAATTGTCCGAATAGATAACGATCTCCAACTTTCCTATACTTCAGAAGCTGGGGGAGGATACAGTTGTTAGTATCGGCCGTCAGATAGCGTGCTATCATCAACCGTTGGTAGCCGAGCCACCACTGTACCTTCCCTGTGTTATTCCTATTTAGCCCCGTAGTGACTTGCGACTTGCTGGTACCTAGTACCGCGCTATAGGAGTTCTCTTCAGAAGAAAATTTGGAGATAACTATCCGTCCGGATACCTAAGCTTTTAGGCCCTAAGGAGGCCCTATTCTTAAATTTATCTCAATTGACCAACACCAAAATGATATTCTATAATTTATTTAACAAAGTATTATGAATTTATCTAACAAAACTTTTTACTTTTTAGGTGTGTTCCAAATGTAAAATCCTAAGTTTGAGCCGCCAAGACTCTCAAGAAAATTCCAAAGAAAGAGAAGGGAGTCTTCCCTTAAATTTTAGAAATTTCAAATAGAGTTTGTGTGATATATAAATTCCGTGAAACGACTGACTTTTTCTCTCTTCCAGGTTCACTTTTATAGGCCTGAGACCTATGCAAAAAGGAGAGACAAAAAGAATGACTTTTATTTTTGTGTTGATTTCATGTTTAATTAAAAATTGGCGACCTGATTTTTAAGATTTTGCATTTAATAGTGTGGGTATAATTCAACTAAATCTCAATATTCATTTCATAAATAAGATCACATTTTATTTTATTTTACATCAAGAATACATTAAACTATTGGTTTCGAATTAGTTTTTTCTAATAATGTTTTTTCAATGTCTTCTTTAATTTTTTCAGATTTTCATTCTTTTAAATTTAGTTTTTATCACGAAACCTCTAATTTTATGATTCTTGTGTTGTTTTACTAATTTTAATTTATATTGACAATATTTGCTAATAATTTTTTAGCTGTACTATGACCATTCTATTAAAAGGGTTATGTTCTCTAATATTATCTTTTAGGGTCTTCGTTTTATAGATCTTATTTCCCCATTTTAATAGATAGGTCTTTATACAAGCTTTTTTACTTAAAAGTTATATTAAATTGTTTTAAGTTTGTCTAATTTTGATAATATTTTTATAATCTTTTACTTTCGCTAGAATAAATGCATAATTTAAGGTATGGGTTGGCTTTTTCCCAGTAAAGCTACTCTACAAGTCATTCATAGAATCGGTTTAGGGGAAAAGGACGAACCAAAGTAAAAAAATCAACATGTTTAAGATGGACGTACGGACATTTTGGTGATGATTATAGAGTTGCTACGCTTTCTAAATCGTACCTAACTATTAAAGGAATCACCATGCAAAATTTGAAATCGATAGGACAATTATAACATGCCTAAATTAACAAAAAAGCTATCCGTTACGAACGGACGGACGGACCGACCCTAATTATAGAAAAGCTTCGCTTTTAAAAAATAAAAATCAATAAGATGTGAAGAAATAAGTGAATAATTTGCAAAAATAAAGGACTCCTACCGGCGAAAGATTATTTAAAGTAATTTCTAAATAATTTTGTTATATTTTTTTAGGTTTACAGGAGGAGCAGTGAAAGGCTGAAAAAATACAACACACCCTTAGAAATGCCACTAAGAAGAAACCCAACACTTGAAAATAAAAATAAAAAAATTTCTAACCCACAAAAAGATAGATTTTATGGGTGATTAAAATTGTTTATTCTGTAAAACAATGTTATTTATGAACAAACCTGACAGTAACTGTTTGTACATTGTAGATTGTGGAATATTCAGTTGATAAATCATCATATCTAAAGAAAACAAGGATGACAACATTAATAAGTAGCGAAGCTAAAAAATTATGAATGGATATCTGGAAAAAATTCACTATTGAGCCGTGTCATACAATAATCATTAGATTTGATAAAATAGGGAAATCACGAAGCCTTTAAAATCATGCAACCTAATCATGAAAACTTAAAAATCTAGGAATCGATCTAGCACCGCAATTAATAGACAAATTTTAATGAAACTTGATGAACATACATATGTAGAATATAAGCATAATCCCTGATAATTTCATCCGTCAATCCTGAATAGAAATATAGAGAAAATCACGAAAACCTAAAAATCTAGGAATCGATCTAGCACCCCAATTAATGAACAAATCTTAATCAAAATTATTTTGAATGAGTCTTGTTTCATTGAACCTTGATTAGTTGGTTCATTAAGTTAAGAGTCCAAACGTTTTAACAACTAATCGTAATCAAAAGAATAGATAATTTTGTGTATTATCATTGGGGATGTGCATCAATTTATCGGCCATTGTCTTATCCCTTTAGATCCCTGAAGTTGTTCACAAAATTTGCTGGGTGGCGGCGGCTTACCTTCCAGTGTGTACATCTATAACAGTTCTGGTTGGATGGATACCATCAAACAAAGTCTCCTTAATAATAAACAAGTATAACAACATCTATGAGTAGCGAAAAAATATGGTTGGACAAACGGACAAAGTGAGGTATATAGCAAATGCTTCACAAAAATTTCAGCTTATAAATATATCAAAAATTACAAAAAAATATTATCACCAAACCTCCAAAAATGAAAATAAAATTGGAAATTCACTCAACTTCTAATCGAAATAAACAGCTATTTTGTGAGAAAAAAATGATTTGACCATATCTCACAAAATCCTAGAAATCAAAATTTCCTTAACCCACAATTTATTAATTATTAGCCTAAGGAATATACAAAAATTATAAGAAACCATAACACTTAGGCTAGCCAAAAAATTTTAAGGATTTGACCCATTATCAAATATATATACATATATTTTTTTTTGGAGGGGGGATAATTTTTTCTTTAGACGATTTCTTTTTGGAGGATTAAGTAATAATTCTTGCTGTATCTATGGTAAGCATCAATGTAAAGAAAAACTTTATAGGTTATCGAGATCTTACGCTACACAAACACATAGACTGACAGACATCCTGTTACTTTTATAAAATGATAAATTAAGTACCTGGACTCCGAAACCAATAGTAACAGCAGAATTAGCATAGATGACCAGACTATCATCTATATACATACCTGAACTCCAGAACCATTAGTAACAGCAGATTCGGTATAGATGACCGGACTATCATCTATATACATACCTGAACTCCGAAACCATTAGTAACAGCAGAATTAGAATAGATGACCAGACTATCATCTTTATACATACCTGAACTTCGAAACCATTAGTAACAGCAGATTCGGCATAGATTACCAGATTATCATCTATATACATACCTGAACTCCGAAACCATTAGTAACAGCAGAATTAGCATAGATGACTGGACTATCATCTATATACATACCTGAACTCCAAAACAATTAGTAACAGCAGAATTTGCATAGATGACAGGACTATCATCTATATACATACCTGTACTCCAAAATAATTAGTAACAGCAGAATTTGAAAAGATGACCAACCTATCTTCTATATACATACCTGAACTCCAAAACCATTAGTAACAGCAGATTCGGCATAGATGACCGGACTATCATCTATATAAATACCTGAACTCCGAAACCATTAGTAACAGCAGAATTGGCATAGATGATCATCTAGATGGCATTGCTACAAAAGACCTACTCTACAAAAGACCTACCCCTACAAAAGGTCTACTCTACAAAAGACCTACCCCTACATAAGACCTACTCTACAAAATACCTACCCCTACATAAGACCTACTCTACAAAAGACCTACGAATATATATTGTTATATAAACATCAAATTTATTAATAAAGTAATACATAATCAATACATGGCCGCAGCGCTCGGCCCCCTGGCCTGAAAAGCCGCGGGCGCTCGGCCCCCTTGCCTATAACCTAACCTAACCTTACCTAAATATTGTAAAAAAAATATTGAAATTTAAAAAAAACCTACCAACCACTTTTTGTAAATCAATGAAATTCTAAAATATAATTAAGTTAATGTACGATAAACATTCATACATTATTACATATAAGTTAAGTTAAGTTAGGTTAGGTTATAGGCAAGGGGGCCGAGCGCCCGCGGCTAGGCAGGCCAGGGGGCTGAGCTCTGCGGCCATGACCTTCTAGCATTACGATTTTTTGTAGAGTTGGTCTTTTGTAGGCGTTGGTCTTTTGTAGAGTAGGTCTTTTGTAGGCGTTGGTCTTTTGTAGAACCGACGAGTAGGTCTTTTGTAGGGGTAGGTCTTTTGTAGAGTAGGTCTTTTGTAGCAACGCCATCTATATACATACCTGAACTCCAAAACCATTAGTAACAGCAGAATTGGCATAGATGACCGGACTATCATCTATATATGTTGACTTCAAATCTCTTATACTCACATCCTACAAATTAAAAATTATTATTAGTACAAAATTTAAATGAAAATTAACTAAAATAAAAATTGCTTCATATCTGAAATCCCAAAAACAGAAATTAAAACAAATTAATGTTTATTCTCAAATTAGATTGATCACACATAATAATAATTTGGAGTAATGTATAAAATTTTAGTAGCAAAACTCCTCTATAATTCGATTTGTCTGTCAGTCAGTCTGTTACAATAATGGATAAATGTGATTATCTCGACTGCTATTAAAGATGGACAGAAAAAACTTTTATTAAAGATTCCTATGACATATGTGCATCTAATCTGCACATTGTTTTGTCTGTCTGTCTTTTTAAAAAATTTTGGAGCTTTTGCAGATTCTGTCTCTTTTTTTCAGTGTCCTGAGAACTGAACATGTGCTCTATACTTTATCTGTTTGTCCATTCTATGATTTTTGTTAATACAGATATTGTCATCCTTGTTTTTATTATGATGAGTTACATGATGAGGGTCTAATAACACAATAAAAGATTATATTGAGTCATTTGATAAATTTTGAATACTATTAAAGTTTATAAAATTGATTTTTATCTGTAGGTTTAATTATCTACTTTTGGTTTTATCACTTGTTTTACATAAGTTTTCTATATCTCCAAAATTAATCTCCTAAAAGTTTTACAGTTAAGCGAATGTTTATTTCTATAATAAATAATAAAAACAAGGATGACAACATCCATAAGTAGCGAAGCACAAAAATTGTGGATGGGAATATGTAAAAGTAGATTTAAAGTGTATTTATTAAAATCAAGAATAGATTTATTGGGAATACACAAAACCTTGTTTTATTTTGTATGATGAAGACGGTTAAAGTAAATTACATACTAGATGCACATAACAATGGGAAAAAATATTTTGAAACTGTTAATGCAAAAAAGTTTTAAAATTAGACCAAAAATTCCAAAGATATGGGGAAATATGTCAAACATATAAAAATAGCCCAAAACCTGCTAAAAGGCAGTTTGGCCGCCATTGTTTCTTTTCTTAAAATGCCAGAAATTTAATTTTGATATCTTTAACTGAAAAAATTTCCAAAATCGGACCATAAACACCAAAGATATGGGGAAAAATGTGAAAAATATAAAAATAGCCAAAAACCTGCAAAAAGGCAGTCTGACCGTCATTGTTGTTTTCTTCAAATGACGGGAAATTTAATTTTGATATCTTTAACTGAAAAAATTTCGAAAATCGGACCATAAACACCAAAGATATGGGGAAAATTTGGAAAATATAAAAAATAGCCTAAAACCTGCTAAAAAGCAGTCCGACCGCCATTGGTGTTTTATAGTTAATTGTGCTCCTTGATGATGGGAATGTTGTCAAAAAATTTCAGAATTCTATCTTTTATAGGAGCCGAGAAAATCACGTTTCCCCCAATTCATTAATTACGGACGGACGGACAGACGGACGGACGGACAGACGGACAGACGGACAGACGGACGGACAGACGGACAGACGGACGGACGGACATTGTGAATTATAGAGTAGCTTCGCTACTAAAAAAGCCAAAGAATCTTGCATTATTTTTATTTATTGTGAAGGTGTGTTTATGTTTATATATGATTTATGTACTTTGTTACATATGTAATATAGGCAGGGATCTAAAGGGATAAGACAATTAACGATGAATTAATGTACAACCCCAATGGTGATACACAAATTACAATTAATGGTTGAAACGTTTGGACACTCAACTAAATGAACAGACCAATCAAAATTCAATAAAAGTCCCCAAAGTTGTTCAGCCAGAAAATAAGAAAACATTGTTATAAAACTTTGGGGATTGGTTGAATAAACAGCCAAATGCCCCCTCCCTCCCTGAATACATGTGTGTATTTGAAATAAAATAATAGTTTTTTTTAGATTTATTGTTTTCTTTTACACGATTTTACAACTTACGATAATTAAAGTAGTAATATTTTTATTGAAAATAATGGGGGAGGGGGGGGGGGGCCCGGGGGGGGGCATATTTTCGTTTATAAAGCCTCTCAAAGTTAAGGGACAGGCCCTAGAGGTTTAGTCTTAGGGGAATTTTTTGGCCAGTTCGTTCATCCGGCCAGTAGAATGAGATGGGGTAAGGGGGTGGATGGGGATTTAGTTTTTATTATAACAAGCTACAAGTTTTACTTTTTAAAGTGAGTACATGATAATCTGGTGTAATATCCAAGTAATAATAAATCCATAATGTAATATTGCTTAAAAGCGGATTATTAACATCAAATGTTCAAGTTCTGATAACTATTTTTGAAAAAAGTTTTTAATTTAAAATTGTAGGAATATTAATATTTTTAATTGCTTATACCATAAATTTCAACATTTAATTTTGATTTTGCAAGCTTATAAGCTACGTATTGTTATTGTGACTTTTGGGTGCGCTCTTTATTTATTTGTAGCAAAGCTACTCCATAATTCAATTTATTTGGCCGTCCGTCGGTATGTCAGCCAGTCCGTGAGGCAAGGGGGTAAATATGATTTACATAGCTGGTATTAAACATAAATTACTGATTTTTTATTTTGCTTGGTCCGCTAGTCTATCCGTTATGCTTAAAAAATATGAAAGGTTTTTCTCGTATTCGTTCGAATCCGGTGGATAGGAACCGGTTCTCATCCATACGAAAAAACTATGTCTATCATCGTATTATATCCAACTTTCTACGAATATAAAAATGTACAATCATTAGATTAAAACCATTTTTTTAGCCCGTGCCTTCGTCACCTCGGGGCTAAAAAACTGGTTTTAATCTCATAATTGTACATTCTATATCCGCGGAAAGCTGTTTATAATACGATGCGAGAAATAACTATTCTCATCATTTTACTTTCTCCGCCATTACTGATCTTTTTGTGCTTTGATACTTATGAATGTTACCATCCTTGTTTTTAAGATAAATTTAAGTGAATAATAAAAAAGGATTAGGTGACAAAAGACATTGTTTACAAATTTTTCAGGGATTAAATGAAACACATTTTTTAACTTGGTAAAATATCCAATAATAAAGTAATATAAGTATCAGCTTTTTGAATGACAAATTTTCTATTTTTAAGTATTCAAATTAAAAGCGAAGCTTTTCTATAATTAGGGTAGGTCCGTTCGTCCGTACGTCACAGACAGTTAGCTCTTTTCGTTAGTTTAAACAGATTAGTATTGTCCTATCGATTCCAAACTTTGCATGATAATTCTTATAGTAGTTAGGTACGATTTAGAAAATGTAGCAATTGTTACCAGAATATCCGTACGTCCATTTTAACAACAAAGCACAATGTTATAAGCGAAGCATCATTATAATCAAGTCTTAAAAACGTAAGTATGTCTATAAACTTTCTTACAATTTTGTTTCGTCATTCAATATATTGTGATTTTTCAGTTTTGACACTCTACAAGTTCGTTTGTCCTAATGTTTCAGAGCTTCGCTTTTATGGATGTTGCAATCCTTGTTTTTATTGCAAAACCCCAATTACATTAAATAATTTGTTAGATTTACAAAAAATCACTTTAATTTTTTTATACTTAAGTATTCTAATTTTACCCTATTATGTAATAAGCATAAAAAACTTTTATAAATTGCAAAAAAATATAAAAAAATTAATGCTATTTTAGAAAATTTGAAAAATCACATTCAACATTAGTTGGATGAAAAAACAGTATTATTTTGTACACAAGCATTCTTTGTTATAGAGAGGGAAAATGTTAGCGATATCTTAATAGACAAGCCAACAAACAACGACCGGACAGACACACACACGGACAAACATTTTACTTCTTTATAGTAAAGAATAATATAAGATCAAATGCTTTTTTGTATACTAGGTTATGTAAAAACAAGGATGACAACATCCATTAAAGCGAAGCTCTGAAACGGTATGACTTACGAACATTACCTCTCGTTGAGTGTCAAAACCTTATTGTAATATGAATCATTACTCCATTAATCAGATCAATCGGATGATTATATCACATAAAAATTGTTGTTAGAAAATTGAAAATCAACATGTTTAAAAGGAACGTACGGACATTCTGGTAACGATTATAGAGTTGCTACGGTTTCTAAATCGTACCCAACTAGTTCAGGAATAATCATACACAGTTTAAAAACTAAATTGACGAAAAAAGCTATCTGTTACGGACGTACGGACAGACCGAACCTAATTGTAGAAAAGCTTCCCCTTTAAAAATCTGTTACCACTCAAAATTCGCAAGTTTTATTATTGCATTAGAATTGCATGAATTTTTTTCTTATGCATTCTTGAATTCCTTCACAATCCCAGATAATAAACACTTTGGAATTTCCCTTTATATGCAACTCAGCTAGGGAGAGAGGGGACATTGGACTGTTTATTACACTTGTCCCCAAAGTTTTATAGTAACATTTTCTTAATTTATGTGTTAACAATTTTTGGCACTTTTATTGAATTTTGATTTGTTGGCTCATAAGTTGAGTGTCCAAACGTTTAACCAATAATTGTAATCTAAAGAAGGAGTATCATCATTGTGGATGTACATCAAGTTAACGGCAATCTTCTTATCCCTTTAGATCCCTGACGCAAATAATTGGCTTCAAGGCTTGACAGCCGCTGATATTTAGGACAGCTGACAGTTTGCTACTGTTATGCGCAATGTTGATTTACTAAACGCTTAAGAAAGAAAAAATCTATGAAATTAAGGCGGCGGCTGTATTTGTTAGATAATTACTACGGTGATGCTAAGAGCAGCTGCAGAATGATAGAATAAAGGCGGCAGCTCAATACTATTGCGGCTGCTAAGGCTTCGTAGTTTTTAACATTAGTTTCATCTAAAATGTTTTTGTAGAAAAATTAAGAAAGAAGTAACAGTATATTTCTAAATACACAAATCATTTCCTAAAGAGTTTTTAAAAAATTAATTTAAATTACATAAGTCTTAAATAAATTATAATTTTAAACTACTTTTTAATTTTAAAGATTTGTCTATACAATGAGCAGAAGATGTATATTTTATATTTTATAATAGTTATTTATCCCATCGTACTACAGACATCTTCCGCGGATATTGAAATAAAAAATTATAAGCTTGTATTATAATTTATGGAAAATTGTCTGTAATACGATGCTATACATGCTTTTTCATTATGGCTCAAAACCCATCGGATATTAATCGATTTCGCAGCCCTACTGAAAAACTATTTTTTTTGTGCCAATCCTAACTTTTGTTGCATAATGGGTCAAGAAAAAATAATATTTTTTCCAGGGCCCTCTATGCATTTATATTGCCTAAGAATAATAGTTTTTTAACTAATTTTACATAAACATTGCAATATTCATTTTTAAAAGCGAAGCTTTTCTATAATTAGGGTCGATCAGTCCGTCCGGAACGGATAGCTTTTTTCGTTAATCTAATCATGTTAGAATTGTCCTATTGATTTCAAATTTTGCATACAGGTGATTCCTGTAAAAGTCAGTTACGGGTTAAAAAGCGTAACATATCTATAATAGTCACCAGCAGAATGTCCGTATGTCAATTTTAAACATGTTGATTTTTAACTTGTTTAACAACAAATTTTTATATGATACAATAATCCGATTGATCTGATTTTTGGAATACTGATTTTTATGACAACAAAGTACAATGTTATAAGCGAAGCATCTATATCAAGTCCTAAAATGTAAGTATGTCCCTAAACATTGATAAGATAAGATAAGATAAGATTTTATTTCCTCTAAGGTGCATATAATTAGGGCGAGTTACTAATAAAAAGTTTACAATTTTAACTATAGGTTTCTTCCTGAAAAAGATTGCATGTTAATTAAGATACTAGGTTTCTTCCTGAAAGAGATTGCAGGCAAGATAATAATAAATTATTACATATTATAGTGAATAAAAGTTATATTTTGTTTAATTACTAACATAACCTGCTAAGGAGCAGCTGCAGAGTTTCTCTACAAACACGTGTGTTATGTAGTCGATAATTTAGCCACTAGGTGTCTCATTTTATTCAAAAGAAGACCTCCAACCGGAGGTTACATCAACAAAGTATGTCACCAGCTACTTGAAAAAGCATAAAGAAAGCATTTCTGAGGCGACACAGCAACTGAATCAAGCTGTGTGTGAAGGTCTACAGCTGGTCAGAAATGTATCTATAGTCTTTTCAAAATATATCCCAAAAAGGCCAGTGAAACCTAAGACTATTCTTTACAAAATCATTTCTGTAGTATATATCCGTTGTTTCTTTTCAAAACTTAAAGATAGCTGAGCCACGATGATGAGTTAAATATCTCGTCCTGAGCGTGAGAAGGCGTTGATAGTTGACTCCATCAACATATCGATGATCGCTTGGAAGTCACTCTGTGATCTCCTAGATGGACCATGACAGTGGCTGAGTGGTAAAATTTATATCTCTGTTGTATGCTAGTCATATGCAAAACAATTTCAACATTCTTGTTTAATTGTTTAAATCATAAAACGTTTTTTAAAATGTCTGTGTATCTGTCAAAATCAATATGTGGTATGCGGCAGCTCTGGACCATGCAGAAACCAAGACATTATAGTGATGCTACGCACCTAGTTAAATCCTGTTATTCTACAATTATGAAGCCACCTGAAAAGATGTCAGATAACGGTACTGATTTTATCTCTCAGTTGTCCTGCAAATGGAGGGAGGGGTGTTACCCCTCCCTCTCCCATCTTAAGCACCGGAACCTTCCCCTTCAACCACCAAGTTATCAGCACCACCTCAACCCTGAGGATAAAGGATCTAAACCTGCCCCCACACAGACTGTTGTTGTCACAAGTAATCATCAAACCTTCCCTCTTTAGTACCCAGACCTACCACTCAACCCCTCTATGCTTATCTACCTATTGTGCTGCTCCATGGGCTATCCTGCCTGCCCCAGACAGGGATAGCCATCTACCTAACCATTGCAATTATCTATGTTTTACTGTATGATTTATCTTTAACCATCTTTATTCCTAATCCATATGTATTTATATTATGGTTAACTGTATTCTTAATCCCCCCCACCCTTTCCAGGGATGGGGAATCATGATTGCCCAAACTGACTATTGTATATGTATTATAATGCTTTTATGTTATGATCATTTATTCCTATCCATGTAGTTATTGTTTGTTGTATATAGCTTTAGTATCCTTTACACCTTCAATAAAGTGACAACTGAAATAGATGTTGATTCTTGTCTAGTGAATGCTAGAGAAGCGTAGCTTCTCTATAGTAAGGTGTCCACGTCTGTTCACACTGCCGTAGTCTTTATTCGAACTCTGGTGTCTGCCATTTACCCTAGGCAGATACCACAACTTTGGTGACAGCTGTGTGAGATTACGGCGAACCACAAGTGTAGAGCAGACGCGCATCTGAGGCTAAGGTACTCCCAGCAGTGAATCTGGCAAAACTGACGCAAGCAACCTGAATTACCCACCCTGGACAGCAAAGTTTAACTCTGCATCCGGCAGTTGTGGAAGCGAGACAGCGAAATTTGATGAATAACCGCGAGCAGCGCTGATATCTAACGGAGAATTGAGCGCCAAAAGGGCTGAAACAGGCCTGCGGACTGGCTGAAACAAGCCAAATAAGTGTAAACGGCTGAAAATAGGCCAATTTTACTGCAAGAGATAGCAGGATCCGAACCAGTGGCGCTAGCAGGACGGGACATTCCCTGCCGCCATCAGCTGGATTTGGATAAGCGGCGCTAGCAGGACGGGACATTCCCTGCCGCCGATAGGCTGAAACACGCCACATAGCTGCAAGCGGCGCTAGCAGGACGGGACATTCCCTGCCGCCGATAGGCTGAAACATGCCACATAGCTGCAAGCTGCGAGCTAACATACGAGTGTAGTGCACCAGAACAGAGAAAAACTACGTCAACCCCGAGTATCCTGAGAGGCTACAACGCAGCCACCCATCTAGAAAACAGATATTATATCACATTTTCAGGGATTACCACCCTAGTGTGATGGCCAAACAATAGATTTATGAGCAAAGCTTGGCAAACAAATTGTTGTGTTGTGATAAATCTAAGAATAGAACAGGCTTGGATTATTGTGTATTGTGATAACAGCTAAAAATAGAACAGAGTTGGTAAACAAATCTGTTATGCAATTGTGATAAGGACAGAAATAGAAGCTAGATGTAACATAATAAAGACCCTGATATACAATCAAAACAATCTCAAGCCCACAGCACAACAACAACAATACACCCCTTATTCCAAGGGAAGGGGAGGGGCCCCTCTCCATTGAAGGCAAATACAATCAGGGTGATATAATAGATAAACCTAGGATTAAGAAGAAAAGGCCCTATTACACCAGCACACAGTTACCCCCCTCCCTCACAGGGGGAACGGACGGAGTTACCCCCGTCCCCTCACGCGCTTCCCCCTTCCTACCCACACTAGACTAAGTCCGTCTGTAGTGTGGGGCTAGCGATCGGACACACAGAGCGCCATTCACGGATAGCGCAACAGAGTGCGGAAAATATCATAAATCCAACGGACGAAGCGGACCAATGAGAGAGCGAGTTGAGGGGTGAGAGCGCGTTTTCCCCGTGTGCGCGGATTTGACGGCGCGGACGCGCGTTACAAGGACAGGAGATTCCACGCACACACACACACACACACACCCACACAGGAGAGGGGCCATTCTATAGCATACATCAGAGATATTTTTTTAGGAGAAAAACTTGCAAGCTCCTCCCTCCCTGTCTACAGTGTGATAAGGAAAACTAAACCAGTTCCTTAAACCCGCTCAGACCCTCAACATCTTCCTAGCCTGCCAACCCTACTTCAAAGCTGAATGGTTAGTGAAACAAATATATGTATATATAAATACCCAAGTGATAAATAAGGTTGTTTTTTTTGTATCATGGGTACAAGTAAGTGAATACTAACCTCACCAAACAACACTGGAAACTGATATGATAACTGAACGAAAGTACGCCCACCCTGTGGACATAGCCTGACTTGCTGCCCCACACTGGGCAGTGGTGGTGTGTACCTGGACCATCGACCTTCATAGTTGTGAACTATATACAGAGGAAGCGTGATTTTTTTGAAGCAAGGAGGAAAAGCTATCTAGCTCTGGGGATATTCCTATACACGTATATATATATATATGGGCGTGTAGCCATGTATATATATAGATAACCTACCTATCCATATATCCACTAGCGGATACGCTCCTAGAGACATCTGTGATACCTAACATATTCCCTGTTACCTTTAAGCTAAGATCCGCTGGTTGCCACAGAAATCAAGAGCTATACTGGAAAGGAGAACAACTCAGGCTCAACAGTTAAACAAGACGCTGGCACCAACAGACCAACCCCCTACTACTTATCATGGGGGCGCGCCAGCCACAGAAACTCTTGAGCCAGGAGGACCGAGCCTACGGCTACGTGGACTACCACCCTAATTACACAGCTATAGTATTTATACTAGGGGTGAGCCGGCTCGAACCTCCTTGCGGTGCGGCTACTCTACTCTGCTCCTATATCTACAAGATACTGCTTCTGTTATTACTTTGGCCTACTGTGTCGAGTACAGTGAACATCAAACACATGCCAGGTCACAGACCCCTGGTCCCTGAGATGCCCTTGTCTGGAAGGGTGACTGAATGTCCGCTGCACAGCTCCTGTTCAGTTGGTGCTCAACGTACGAGAAATAGCAATACTGGACTGGGGGTTGCTGAACCTGTAGGTGTCCTCCTGGGGGTGTTGAACGATGCAACTGAGCCTAATGAGAAGGTGACAAGCTTCAGAGACTTAGTGGCCAGCCCCAAGATGGACACTACTACCAGAACTGAGATTTCAAAGGGGCCCAGCCCTAGGGCCAGTACCACCTGTTTCTGGGGTGGAAAGGTCCTCCCTGGCACTGGCCTCACCAATCTGGAGGATGGGGAGCTGTCCCAGGGGAATAGGCTCTTCACCCAGATGCCCGACGCGTACCTGGGGGTGGGGGAGCCGCCACCCAAGCCTCCCTGGGAGCCCCCAGGCATGGAACGACTGGGGACCGGCCTAAGGATGGGGACTGGTGACCTGCTGCAGTGGAAGACTTTACCCAGCACGGAGAGAGCAGGGTTGACCAGCAGCAGTGAGGCTGTTCCCCCACATTCCAAGACCAGATGCCGCTACTCTGTTGAACCACTGCACATGTCCCAGCCAAGTTCCCCCATGCTGCTGAAGATGGAGGCCCACCAGGATGCAGAGCTCCAACTAGGAAAGTCAATAAGAAGGCCACCCGTTGCCAAAACCAGAACCACCGCAGGGGCTCCCCACCAGCCGCTGACGGAGCCTGGCAGGGACGCAATACTAGCTGGCAACTCTGGCCCAACTCAGGTGGCTACCAACAGTCTGCTGACAGTCCGGAATACAGTTCAGGCTACCATCAGTATGGCATCTTCTGGGCCTTGCTGGTCCACCTGTGGGTACCTGTCCACACACTGGCCACAGGTACCCCCCCAGAGATCATAGCCCCCTTTCCGACTGGCACCATCAACAGCCTTTGCTACCAACCACCTGGCATACCCAGAGGCAGGATCCCTCATGTGGAGAAGCACCTGCAGAAGCTAAGGCCGAGGCTGGCCTCGCCACCCAGGGGAGGAGAGCCGCTGTTGGATGGAAGGAACCTGTGTGTATGGGGAGGAGGCTGAATGTAACCAAGGAGCCACCACAAGCAGCCCAGCACCGCCTGACCCCTAGTAGGGGAGACCCTGTTTGTCAGCTGGTGCCCCAACTGGAGGAGGAGAGACCTGGCAGGTTGATACACCCTGGGGAAGCCGGCCTGATGGGACCCAGCTGGACGAAAGGGCGCTGCCGCTTCAACGGCCACACATCCGCCAAGTGTAGAACCGGTTGGGACCGGGCAACGAAGAAACACCAGGCCGCCCAACAACCTGCATGCAACCAGTCTGCCACCCCGGTCCACCTGGAGGGAGATGCCCAGCCGTCACCCCAACTAGCTGCCGCCGCTGGGGCCGCGGCTACCCAGGAGTCTGTGTCTCAGATTGGGACCATGGTGGCCAGGATCAACGTGCTGGGAGGAGCGGCTGAACCCAACCGGGTTGGCCTGGACCTCAGCCACAACCACAGGGGACCGGTGTCCGTAACCCCTGTCACCCCCAGCAAGAGCCGAGGGGCGCTACCCAGCGCCACCGGGACGGTGTACGGGGAGGCCCTGGCGGCCGCCGAGTGGGAGAGGCAAGAGGCGCTAGCCAGCGAGTCTGAGTCGATGTATGGGACGCCAACCGGCGTCGCCACCTGGAAGGAACGAGAGGTGCTTCCCTGCACCACCAAGCTGATGTCTGGGGCGACAACCGTCGCCGCCACCTGTGAAGACTGGGGGGTGCTATCCAGCGCCCCACGCTGGTGCCTGGGGCGACAACCGTCGCCGCCACCGAGAGACCTGGACCCCTGTGAAGACTGGGGGGTGCTATCCAGCGCCCCCACACTGGTGCCTGGGGCGACAACCGTCGCCGCCACCGAGATACCTGGACCCCGGAATGAGCCCGCAGCCCCAGAGGAAGGGGTGACACCCGTCACCCCCAGCCAGCCAGAGCCCCCAGCCAGCAGGGAGAGTCCAGCTGTCCCTCACCTTCAACTGCATCCAGCTGTCTACCTCCCTCAACCAAGCCAGGGTAATTGTATTGCACTGGTGTACCAGGAAGTTTGGGCTGGGCCAAACTTGCCTGCGCCCCCTGTATCTGCCCCAGGAGCCAGGGTAACAGCCATTACCAGCCAAACTGAAGAAGCTTTGACCGCTGCCTGGGGAGTAACACAACTAGATGCGCCAAGTGCCGAGCCTAACCATAGAAGTAGAGGATCCCCAACAATTATGTCTACCCAAGATGGAGACAATGTGCCTGGACCCCTTCAGGCTAGGGGAGGAAATCCGGAGCCTTGTGCCTCCAGTCCACTAGCAGCAGTGTCCGTGGATGGGCCTGTCTCCCAGCCAACTAGAGCGGAGCCACCCTTGCAGATCCAAGACAGCCTCCGGCATAAAGGGTGGACTGTTACCTTTCCCTACCCCGCAGGTCGGATTGCCATGCACCACCCTGCCAATGTCCAGAATGAGCCTGAAGGAGGCAACGCTCCTACAGTATGCCAACCACCACCTGCCCGCGTTGACAGAGACCCTGGAAGCCGAATGAACCTGACCAGCCCCGAGGGCGAAGAAACTGCGCCTGCATCCAGTAGCCAGCCTGCCAGCAGCAAGGTGACCAACACGATGGAGACCACCAGCCCAGTGGAGAAACCTGCAGAGGTGTACACCAGGCGGCTGTTGGTCCAAGCCCCCTCATGTGCTGTGCCACCCCTGGAGGTTGCCAGGGTGGCCTCAGAGGTACACATCCAACGGCCAGAAGATCCAACAGGACCAGCTACTCCAGCAGATATAGCCGATTCCGTTAGACCTGGGGAGGGCTGGAGTCCACCACCGTCCAGCAACTGGTATCCTGGCGGACCCATTCCACAAGGACAACAAACTGAAGGCCGCAACCACTGTCGGAAGTCTGGCGGTGCAGACAACCCCTCCAGCCTTCCGAGGGGAGAGTTGTGGTATGCGGCAGCTCTGGACCATGCAGAAACCAAGACATTATAGTGATGCTACGCACCTAGTTAAATCCTGTTATTCTACAATTATGAAGCCACCTGAAAAGATGTCAGATAACGGTACTGATTTTATCTCTCAGTTGTCCTGCAAATGGAGGGAGGGGTGTTACCCCTCCCTCTCCCATCTTAAGCACCGGAACCTTCCCCTTCAACCACCAAGTTATCAGCACCACCTCAACCCTGAGGATAAAGGATCTAAACCTGCCCCCACACAGACTGTTGTTGTCACAAGTAATCATCAAACCTTCCCTCTTTAGTACCCAGACCTACCACTCAACCCCTCTATGCTTATCTACCTATTGTGCTGCTCCATGGGCTATCCTGCCTGCCCCAGACAGGGATAGCCATCTACCTAACCATTGCAATTATCTATGTTTTACTGTATGATTTATCTTTAACCATCTTTATTCCTAATCCATATGTATTTATATTATGGTTAACTGTATTCTTAATCCCCCCCACCCTTTCCAGGGATGGGGAATCATGATTGCCCAAACTGACTATTGTATATGTATTATAATGCTTTTATGTTATGATCATTTATTCCTATCCATGTAGTTATTGTTTGTTGTATATAGCTTTAGTATCCTTTACACCTTCAATAAAGTGACAACTGAAATAGATGTTGATTCTTGTCTAGTGAATGCTAGAGAAGCGTAGCTTCTCTATAGTAAGGTGTCCACGTCTGTTCACACTGCCGTAGTCTTTATTCGAACTCTGGTGTCTGCCATTTACCCTAGGCAGATACCACAAATACATTTCAGAAATTTTTAACTTAATGTACTATTTCATAGCAATCTTGTGTCAAACACTCCCCAAAAAATTCAATATTGAAAAAGAAATTTAAAATGCCCTACGTCAAAATTTAAAGGGGGGAGGCGGATGTGCCACTTTTTGAAACCAAAACTAAATGTCAAAGGAACTCAACTAAAAAAAGAGTTACAGGTCTGACATTTTGCATGGCATTTGCTTTTTAGGGGTACAATATGGAACTGTGAAGAAACGGCGGCACAACCGCCGAAAACCGCCGAGAAAAGGCAAAAAAATTTCGGCAGAAAACGGCGGTTTACGGCGGTTGCGCCGCCGTTTCTTCACAGTTCCATATTGTACCCCTATAAAGCAACTGCCATGCAAAATCTCAGACCTGTAACTTTTTTTTTAGTTGAGTTCCTTTGTTGACTTTTACTTTTGGTTTCAAAAAGTGGCACATCCGCCTCCCCCCTTACTTTAAGTAACATAAAATTACAGACTTAGTATAATCATAGAGAATCTTCGCCTTACTTTTCATTTTTTGATAACTGAACAGTATGTATGTAATCTAAGAGTGCATTATCGCATCGCAGGGAGGGAGGGGACATTGGGTTGTTTATTACATGTCCCCAAAGTTTTATAACAATTTTTGCTTATTGGTTTGCTCAACAACTTTGGGGACTTTTATTAAATTTTTTTTGGTATGTTGTTCATTATAGGTTGATAGTACAAACGATTCAACCACTAATTGTAATCTCCAGAAGGGGATAATTTTGTGTGTCATCATCAGGAATGTACATCAATTTATCAGCCATTGTCTTATCCCTTTATATCTCTGAGTATCGCCCCACCATTTATCGTATTTTCAATAAAAAATAGTGGCATGTATGAAATTGTATTGGAGGAATTTAAAAGTAACGGACATCATCTTTATATACATTGCACATTCTTTAGAGGACTGGAAAGGAAAAATAATAATAGTTATTTATCGCATCGTAATTTTCTGCGAATATTAAATTAAAAAGATATAAGAGAAAAACCGTAGGGCGAGAAGTCACTATAAAATCAGCCACGTGACGTCATAAAATGTGGGGTCATGCAGGGATCTTGAGGAATAAGACAATGGCCGATAAATTGACGTACATCCCCAATGATGATAAACTAAATTACCCCATTCAGTAGATTACAATTACTGGTTGAAATGTTTGGACACCTCACTAATCAAAATTCAATAAAAGTCTCCAAAGTAAAAAAATAAGAAAAATGCAATTATAAAACTTTGGAGACCAGTGTAATAAACAGTACAATGTCCCCTTCCTCCATCTCTGAGAGAAATGACCCTAGCAAATCAGCCGAATTTGAATTTCCGATTGTGTACATAGTTTCCTCATCCTATCTCAATATCTACTACTAGCTAAAAAAAAGCTTAGAACTTAAAAAGACACCATGGAAACTGTCCCAATTTTGTATAACTTTTGCGGAACATGTTCCAGTTACGTCATATTTTTCTTTCCCGAAAAAGGGAGGGGGGAAAGAAAAAAAAGGGAAGGGGGGAAGAAAAAAGAGATGGGAGAAAAGGGGGTTTTCCCCATCTCTTTTGAAGAGATTTTCTTCCCCCCTTCCCTTTTTCGGGAAAGAAAAATATGAAGTAACTGGAACATGTTCCGCAAAAGTTAGACAAAATTGGGACAGTTTCCATGGTGTCCTTAAAAAAAAATCAAAATTTGAAAAATTAAAATTTTTAATGTTTAATGTATAAATCATTAATACATTATATAGCTTTTCCCTTTGACCGGAGTAGCTGAAAATAGGTTTACAATACTTGGGTTATCTGCTGTACAACTTCGGAAATTAGGGAAGAAATAAGCAATCAATTTTTGGTTGATCCCCTAGCAGCATATATGCAACTAGTAGAAAGAATCAGAGTGTGCAAAAATGTTTGAGACACGACATGAACGCGTTGCATACTGTACATGTGAACAGGGAGGGAGGGGACAATAGGCTGTTTATTTGCAATAGTCCTCAAAGTTTTATTAAAACGTTTACTTATTCGTTGACTCAACAGCTTCGGGGTTTGTTTATTGAGTAGAGTGTCCAAACGTTTCAACCACTAGTTGTAATCTTAAAAATGGGTAATTTTGTGTATCATCATTGAGGATGTGCATCAATTTATCGGCCATTGTCTTATCCCTTTAGATACCTGACATGAGAATGGTGCTACAAATATAGCCTTATTAGATTCTAAGCTGGGCTCGGCAGCCACCTGTAAGCCTCAAAGAAATCAAACTTTTAAAAATCAGTTAAAAGTCAAAATCTTACTCAAATATAGAAATTCATATTTTCAAGGAAAAATGTAAAGCATCCAAACGGGTTTTAATTTGAGGCTGGCGAGCGACTTCAGAGCCATGTTTCTAGGACCTTTGCTAAGTTTTTATTAGAATCAAAGTTATATAAATCTATTATTGATTGCTTAATGATAAATGGAAACTTAAACACAATGGTTTTTAAAAGAGCAGGCATACTAAATTACTTTCTTATTACACTTTATTTTTATTTTCATTTAAAAATCAGAAAAATCAATGACAAAAATACTGCTTACAGAACATTTTGTGAAACCACTTCAGTTATGAGTAAGTCTCTAGTTATAAAACATTAATATTTTTGTTTAAAATTTTCTTATAATGTAAGTATGAATTTATTATGCAAATTAATTTAATTAAAGATATTAGAACTTTGGAAGCATCTCTATGCCTTATAATTAAATTGATTAATTTTTTAGCCAGCTGAAAGCATCACTTTATCAGAGCACATGAAAATCTGGTGTAACATCCAAGTAAAAATATATCCATTTACCCAACTTAACATAAATAAAACATGCATGCCATCTAGGCACCAAAACTTGAGACATTGACTTATTTGTGGTTAAAAGGTTACCTGCAGGGTGTGGCTAATAAGATTGGCCAGTTTTAGGCCACAAATTTCACCCCCGCCCCTCCCCCTTTTTAATCCCTTTTAGACATAAGCCTACACCATTCAAATAGATGCCTATATTTTGGGCGATCAATTGAAGTTGTTCTGTTGATTCTTCAATTTTTGTTAAATAAAAAATAGCCATTTACATATGAAA
The DNA here is from genome assembly GCF_053477335.1 of Acartia tonsa. NCBI lineage: Eukaryota > Metazoa > Arthropoda > Copepoda > Calanoida > Acartiidae > Acartia > Acartia tonsa. The sequence continues at coordinate 49,622,830 of NC_137267.1, forward strand.
CATATTCCTATAAGTTTCTTTTAAATATTTTGATATTTATTTATCGCATCATATTATAGACACCTTTTTGCAGATATTAAAATTAAACATTACAAGATTAAAACCAGTTTTGTTGACCAAAGAGGCCGAAGACTGGACTTTCAAAACTGTTATTAATATTTTAATATTAGTGGCAAACCGTCTTTATACATGATTTTTCATTTTATCTGAGCTTGATCTTTAAATCGTTTATAGGTGATCTAAACCGGGGTGATTCATTCAGCGCACCATCAAATTATTAATACCAATCTTTAAATCGAATTTGCATGGGCGATTTGGCGCGGGCAGTGGCGCGGTACTGGCGTGGCAATGCCACTCACCGAGTGGCATTGCCGCGCCCAATCAGGGTGATTTATTTAATAAATGAATATTTTTTAAAAATTACTTTAATATTTTATTGCAAAACTATCGTGAAAACATTTTTATAGTTATTTTTAAAATAAACTATATGTTAATGTTTTATATAAAATACCATACTGACTCGGCATTTTATATAAAATACCTTACTGACACGGCTTTAGTAATAAAGTTGTACTGGCGCGGATCAATATTTTATTGAGGGTTGCAAGCAATTTAACAACACTGCGCCGTAAATCTTTTAAAAATCAATGTTTCATAGGTGCGCTGTGGCTCACCATCAGCGCACCTACGGTTCACCTCTGAATCGCCCCGATTCAGCGCACCATAAAAACGATTTAAAGATCAAGCTCTGATGTAATTACTTTTAGAAGCCAATGCGCTATCAATGCAAAATTGTCATGAATTATATATTTTTTTGGTGGATTTGTATTAACATACGATTGAGAATGGATTACCACCATGCATATTTTGCATAAATTAGATTGACTAATTCATACTGTCACACCAAAGTATGTGTCTATCTAGGTAAAAATTAGTCTGTGATTCTATGGGGCATAAGAACTATAGAACCCACATTTTTGTCTCTCTTGCTGATCAGATTCAAATTCAAATGAGTTGTAAATTTTGGGTAATACATAAATACAAAGGAATTAGATACAATACAAAGTTTCTTAATCTTATTATAAATCACTAGCAGCTACGCCCCTAGAGGCCTTAAGGAGCCCTTGCTCTGGGGGGAGGGAAGGAAGAAGACGACCCCAACAGTAAAAAAAGAAAAACTTTTGACACCCAGCTATGGACAAAACACACACAAACAGACATTCTCTTACTTTTATAAAAGGATAACTAATGTAATTAATTTCTCTATAAAACCAAGATCCAAAAAACTATACAGTTTCAAGATTAGGTGATAAAGGAAATCTTTAAAAAATCGTCGCTTGGTCAAAGAAAATTAAAGAAAAAAGGTGGAGCAAAATATTATGTAAATGTTAATGCAAATAATTCCATTTTAATTTATTTTAGATTTAAAATTAGGAAGATAATAATTAAAAATAATTGTATAGCTTTGAAATCAATTAATATCTACTGGATTAAAACCGGTTCTAAGCCATAGTAAAAACTCATGTATCGTATCGTTGCATCGACATTTTTTTTTATATAAATAATAAAATAAGTATCATAAACTCAATATGTAACTCTGCCTACAGGGCGGGGACACTCTATAATTTTTTTTTATTAAGTCTTTGAATTCAGCTAATGGCGTCGGAAACATTAACACAGCCGAGTCCTTACAAAAAAAATTCTAGGAGACAAAAAGGGTCTCCTCTACTTGAAACAGATAGTTGTCCGGATTGTACATCTATTCTTATACATTTATTGTAGAGAATAAATGATTTGCAAATAGATATTATTGTTGCAATTCAATAGTAACCAGAAAGTCGTGAGTGTTCTATCAACTACGCACAAATATTACCACCTTGCAATCTTAGAATGGATAAAGAACAGTTCATCCATTAGGAATGAAGGGTAATATAGTAAAGGGGGGGGGTATTGTCATTTTGGCCAGCTACTAGTTTTACTTTATTAGAGTTGATGTTAATCTAGTGAAAGATCCAAGTAATAATAAATTCATTATTGATAGTGTCTTCAAAATAAACTCAAAAGAAAGAAAACACATAAAAAAGTTGATTTAGTAAAACGATTTTTGTTGTCTGCACACATAAAAGTAACTTATTAATATTTAGCATTTACATTTGAAATAAATTCAATAAGGAGAGGTTTTGTTTTTTGATTCTTTGTCTATTACTCTAAGGTTATGTTAGGTTATATTGGGTGATTGATAGCCTGAAAGGGTTGGGGAACCCCGCAGTGGATAAGCGATAAATAACTACGAATGGCGAGGGAGTGATAAAACAACTAAAATCGTGAGCTAGCCGTTGTTTTTCTATCAAATAAAACATTATTGGCCAGGACTAGAGTCTGTACATCTGTACACAAACACACCAGTTTCTATCTTCTATTATACAAAGTACCTTGATGTCTGTCCGTTCGTACCTTAAGATCTCGGTAACCACTGAGCCGATTGGATTATACTCTTTAGGGAATATACTGTCTGGTCATGTGGTGGTTTTAGGCTATTTTCTTGGGAGGTGGGACACACAAAACCCACCCAAAAATAAAAAAATCTCTCTCCATTTTTTTAGGCAGTTAATTTAAAATGTGGTGGTTGCAGCACCAGAGGTACTTATTTTTTTAAAAAAATACTAGGGTAGAAGCCGCTAGTAGATATATATTTCTTTTAACTGTGACAAATGACTTTAGAATCACAATTTTAACATGGATACATTATTATTAAGATCTTACTCCAGATTTTCATGTAATAAAGTGAATAAAGTGTAATAAAGTGATAATCCCAGCTGGCTAAAATAACCCCCTTTAACCCATCCCCTCCTACTGGAGGAACGAACTTACCAATAAATGAGGTCAATATTAGTAACCTGAATTGACAACAAATTTTCCCTTACCACAATATGCACATTTTCTATATCCATTATTATCAGGGACAAGGGAAGGCTATTCTGGCAAACAATGCTTTAGAGTTGATTTCTTAGATTTCCAGTTTAAACTTGATGATGAGATAAAGCAACTTTTGGCAGAATTAGATAAGAAACTAAAGCATTAATTTAGCACTTTTTGCTTTGTTTTCTAAAAGCCGTGCTAAAAGGATTGTCAGAGTTTATCTGCCCATTCAGTTTAAAGATGTATGAGCAGAAAAAAATGCCTTTTTACAAATTTTAAGTATTTTATCTAAATCATAAACTACTCGTAAATTATATGTTAAATAGTGAATAAATATATTATAAATCCTAAAGAGTGAATAGCTGTAATACTTTGAAAAATATTTAAGATTGTTTAAATATTTATCTCATATACAAATTTAAATTCAAAAAAGGTTTTTACGACACCTAGCAATAAAATTCGGAACTACATAGCTATGTATTTTCACAATCATACATTTTACAATATTTGTTGTAGTTTAATTTTGCCTTTCTTAGCAACTTCTTGTATCTAATGGCTAAACACGTTGGAGGAAAGTGGCGAAATAGGAATCTAAAATAAAAAAGCTTCCCTGAAATCATGATTTAATAAGTACTGCAATAATCAAACCTAAAAACTTCTAATCTCCTCCGAATATTACAACTTACAAACTTTTTTAATCATTTAAAATATGGGTAATTTCCCCCAAAGTGCCTTGTAGAGCACAGAGTCCCCCCTTTCCCTACCATTAATGTAAAACAAAAAACGATCAAAGGGGCGGCATGTTAGAATTATCCTATTGTTTTAAAACTTTGCATGTGATTCCTGTAGTAGTTAGGTACAATTTAGAAAGCGTAGCAACTCTATAATCGTTACCAGAATGTCTGTATGTCCATTTTAAACATTATGTTGATTTTTTTTACTTTTTAATAACAAATTTTTATGTGATCTAAATATCCTATTGATTTGGTATACTGATTTCTAGGACAACAAAGTACAATATTTTAAGCAAAAGAACTCTATAATCAAATCCTAGAAATGTGAGTATGTCCATAAACATTATCCTGTAATAAGCAGTTTTTCAACAAATTTACTAACAATTTTGCTTCGTCTCTTATACATTTAAATTCTGATTATCCAGTTCTGACATTCTACAAGTGTTAATGTCCATTTGTCCTATCGTTTCAGAGCTTTGCTCCCATAGATGTTGTCATCCTTGTTTGATAAGTAATGATCAATGAATTTAATTTTGAGCTTTAGGCATAAGTTCGAATTTTTATTTTTTTTTGTAAAGATCCCACTGTGGGCTAGAATTGAATCAAGACAAAAGTAAGTGCCGAGCCCTGGGACCTATGTATGGTGAAAATAGACATAAAACCATGATGATTCCAGGTAAAACCAAAATATTTCAGCGGGGTCTTTTTGTTTTATTTCAATTTTAAGTTCTGAAAAAAAAATGAAAAAAATATGAAAATCTTTAATAAAAAACAAACAAAAACTGTTTTTCAAAATTTTTTTTCACTAAAAGATACAAACAACTTATATACATACTATAAGCTTTAAAAAAATCAAAATTTTCAAATTTAGGACTGCCTTTCCAAGGTTAGAAGAAAAATCCTAACAACGAATTCTAACATATTTCTGATCAACATAGCAATAAAACGTCTTTTGCTAAATCTTTAACATCAAAATTAAATAGCACTTACTAAAGACTTTTTTTCATTTAAACTTATACTTTTTACATTATTTAACTTTTAAGATTGTGTTTTTTTAAAGAAAGGTTGCGTGATTTTTTTTCTCATAATTAATTTATCTTAATATGCTGCATTATAAGTGACTGACATTGTAGGCTGTGATGGCTTAGAAAACTCAATACCAGTTTTGTTAGCCCAGGCCATCGGCCCCTCGGGGCCTACAAAACTAGTTTTAATCTTTTTATTTTTATTTTACTATCTGCTAAAAGCTGTCTATAATCCCATACAATAAATAACTATTAAACATACCAATTAAAGTGAAACAGGGATCTTAAGGGATAAGACAAAGGATGATAAATTGATTACTCCTTCTGTAGATTAATATTATTGGTTAAAAAGTTTGGACTTTGCATGTTTGAACCATCAAATCATTAATCAATTCATAAATTATCAATAAAACATACCAAGACTAATAGTATGAACCAAACAATCAAGATGAAAAATAAAGTTCCCAAAGTTTTTGAACCAATGAATGAGAAAATATTTATAAAGAACTTTGGGTACCAGCAAATTTTACATTCCAATGTCCCCTTGATCCATATTAAATCTACCATTTCATAAATTGAAGAATTTATTTATCAGTATAATTTAATTGTAAACAACAAAACAACAGGGAAGAAGGGGACATAAGAACTGTAAAGATTCTTAGAAATAAGAAAAGTTTTCTTTTGTGTGGACACTAAACCATCCAATTAGGATTTAATAAAAGACCAGTTAACTAATTAGATAACGTGTCTATAAAAACTTTTGGTACCAGTATAATTTATAGTCACATGCCATACTCGGCGAGGGTGAGGTAATAAAGAGTAGCTCACTTGTGACAGCGGGTCAAGGTATAATATACTTGAGCGTGGAGCTTAATAGCCCTAGTGGCTAAACAAAAGTGTTTCATCCTTCTTCATTCACGCTTTTCCTCAACAGTTTAGCGGATTTAAAACCGACACGCAACTAGCGGCCAATGGATCCTATAAATAGACACATTTGCTGAATCAAAACTGGTTTTACTTAAATTGTATCTGTTCCTTCTTCGCGATTATAGAATTTCAAAGATTTTAACAAAAAATGTGTGATGATTTGACTTTAAAATGGCCTTTGATGTAAAATATATATGGTGTATATTACCCTTAACACATGAAAGCAGTAGTTGTTTTAAAAACCTTTTTTTGTAGATTAATTATAACTTATAAAATTGTCGACGGGGTAATTTCTGACTTTAATTAATGCTTGTTTTTCTTCAAATTACCTTGAAATTTTAAACTTAGAAAGTAAAAACAGTAGGTAATAAAAAATAAACATATCATTTAACTATAAATACTGGCACAATTGATTTACAACATATACTTTTTTTTAAATTGAAGCTTTTCTACAATTGGGGTCGGTTAGTCTGTCCGTCCGTCAGTAACAGTTAGCTTTTTAGGTGGAACAATTACCTTTTTCATTAACTTGGACATGTTAGAATTTTCCTATCGATTTCAAACTTTGCAAGGTTATTCCTGTACTAATTAGATACGGTTTAGAAAGCGTATCAATTCTATAATCATTACCAGAATGTCCATACGCCCATTTTTAATATGTTGATTTTAACTTTTTTAACAACAAATTTTTATGTGTAAAAATTATCTAATTGATCTGATTTTTGGAATACTGATTCCTAGGACAACAAAGTTCAATGTTTAATGTAAAGTATCTTTATAATCAAGTCCTAAAATGTAATTATGTCCTTTAACATTATCCTGTATTTAAACAGTTTTTTTTAATTACAAACAATTAAACAAATTTACTTACACATTCGTTCCGACTTTTATAACTTTATATTCTGATTATTCACTTCTTAAACTGCACAATGATAATGTCAGTTTGTCCTACGGTTTCATAGCTTCGCTTTTATAGATGTTGTCATCCTTGTTTATATAGAAACAATTAGCATTGACACTCGAATTTTGTATGTAAAAAAGACACGATAGTATTAAGTTATCAACCACATAAACAATAGATTGTTGAAGACATTAGGCCTTTAATTGATTATATCAAAGGACTGTTATTAATAAGTATACCTAGTCAAATTAGTTAACAACTTAATAGTTGAATATACATTAAATAACAAGGATGATAATTTCCATAAAAGTGAATCTATGAAAGGGTAGGACAAAAAAACATTAAGAATTGTAGAGTGTCATAACTGAATAAGCAAATATACATATATGTATAAGTCTAAAGAAATGTAAGTAAATTTGTTGCAAAATATAGTATACAGTTTAAGGACATTCCTACATTTTTGATATGCTTTGTTTATAACATTCTACCTTTTTGTAGTAGGAATATAAAAAATGTTTCAAATCAACTTTTTGTAAATAGACAACGATTGTAGAATTGCTATGCTTTCTAAATCGTACCTCACTATTACTACAGAAATAACCAACCATGCCAAGTATAAAATCAATAGGACAATTATAAAATGCCTAAATTAACGATAAGATCTATCCTTTATGGACAGACAGACGAACAATAAATATAGAAAACCTTTACATCTCATTTCTGCTGCTTGATTTTAAAAGAAATTAAAATCAAGCAGCAGAAATGAGATGTAAAGGTTTTCTAATCTAACCTAAAGACTAACCTTTATTAGTTTGTTAACGTAAAATCCTGCATTATTAAAGATACTTGTTGTATGTATATGCTTCTATCCTTTATTCTTTATCTTGAAAGAGTCTTGTTTTAAAAAATATATAATTATAGATCAACAAGGACCAAAATCTTTGACCTATTTAGATTATGTTCACATTTTGAAAAAGGTTTTGCCATGTCTTAAATAAGAAACAAAATTAAATAAGAATTGTTTTCAATTGCTAAATAATCTTAAATACAAAAGACAATAATTTGGTGTTTAATTAAGATATACTAGCTCAATATTAAAAATAGCGATTGTGCCTATCGATTTCAAACTTTGCATGGTCATTCCTGTAGTAGTTTGGTACGATTATAAAGCGTAGCAACTCTATAATCATTACCAGAATGTCCGTACGTTCATTTAAAACATGTTGATAACTTAACAACTTTTTTAACAAAAATTTTTTATGTGATCTAATTCTCCGTTTGATCTGATTTTTGGTATATAGATTCCTGGGACAACAAAGTACAATATTATAAGCGATGCAACTCTATAATTAAGTCCTAAAATGTAAGTATGTCCATAAACATTATCCTGTATCAAGCAGATTTTTTTTAACAAATTTACTTACAATTTTGCTTCGACTCTTGTACTTTTATATTCTGATTATTGAGTTCTGACACTATACAAGTGTTTATGTCCGTTTGTCCTACCGTTTCATTGCTTCGCTTTTATGGATGTCGTCATCCTTGTTCATTATATCAATTATTTTATCCATATAAAATTCAAAATGAAATATTGTTTTAAAACCTCAACAAATATGACAAACTTATATTAATAAGCCATGAACATTAAGATTAAATGCTATTTTAAAGTCAAATCATCGCACATTTTTGGTTAAAATCTTTGAAATTCTATAATCCTGAAGAAGGAACAGATACAATTTAGGTAAAACCAGTTTTGATTCAGCAAATATGTCTATTTATAGGATCCATTGACCGCTTGTTGCGTGTTGGTTTTAAATCCGCTAAACTGTTGAGGAAAAGTGTGATTACTACTTAGGTCCAAACACTAAGAAACAATGGCTACACAAACAAATAAGCAGTCACATTTTTCCTCCCTTCTTGCCGATTTGCATGTATTTATCATGTATAAAATCAATTATTTATCATACATTGGAGGTAGGGGGCTTTGGACTGTTTATAACACTAGTCTAAAAAGTTCTATAATAATAATTTATTATTCGTTGGCTTATATTTTAGTAAAAATATTTTGTTTTGTTTATTCTAGGTTTTTTTAAAATGAAACTTATATGGAATGTGTCCCAGAAATAGAGAGGACAATTGACTGTTTAATAAACTAGTCTCCAAACTTTATAAAGACATTTCTTATTCTTTGACTTCAAGTTCAAGTTCAAGTCAAGGTCTATAAATATCAAAATTATAAAATACGTAAGAAAGGTTTCAGGATTTAAAGAAATTCTTTTTAAAACTGCTTGTTTATATTCCCATCTCATCCATGTTATTGATGTTGTCATCCTTGTTTCTTTCTTTCAGGGATCTTAAGGGATAAGACAAAGGACAATAAAGTGATACATGTAGATTTCCACAAATTATGACAAGGAAACTAACCATTTCTTATGTAAAATTATTGTTTGATTATATGTTTGTAAAATATTAGTTTGAAACCATTCCATTAATTTTAGTAAAAGTACACAATTTTTTTGAGCTAACGTGGGTACTGGTGTGATTTACATCCCAATGTCCCCTCCCTCTTATAATTAGCAAAATAAATTTTAAAAACAGGATATTTAAATAATTTGTATGATAGAACAAAAGATCCTAAAACTCTAGACAAAAAGTAACAGGATGTCTTTCTGTCTATATATAAGTGTATGTTTAACGAAGGAGGGAGGGAGTGAACTGGACATAGAATTGTAAATCATATCCAAAGTTTTATAAACACATTTTCTCATCCTTTTGATAATTTATGAATTGATTAATGATTTGATGGTTCAAACATTCAAAGTCCAAACTTTTTAACCAATAATATTAATCTACAGAAGGAGTAATCAATTTATCATCCTTTGTCTTATCCCTTAAGATCCCTGTTTCACTTTAATTGGTATGTTTAATAGTTATTTATTGTATGGGATTATAGACAGCTTTTAGCAGATAGTAAAATAAAAATAAAAAGATTAAAACTAGTTTTGTAGGCCCCGAGGGGCCGATGGCCTGGGCTAACAAAACTGGTATTGAGTTTTCTAAGCCATCACAGCCTACAATGTCAGTCACTTATAATGCAGCATATTAAGATAAATTAATTATGAGAAAAAAAATCACGCAACCTTTCTTTAAAAAAACACAATCTTAAAAGTTAAATAATGTAAAAAGTATAAGTTTAAATGAAAAAAAGTCTTTAGTAAGTGCTATTTAATTTTGATGTTAAAGATTTAGCAAAAGACGTTTTATTGCTATGTTGATCAGAAATATGTTAGAATTCGTTGTTAGGATTTTTCTTCTAACCTTGGAAAGGCAGTCCTAAATTTGAAAATTTTGATTTTTTTAAAGCTTATAGTATGTATATAAGTTGTTTGTATCTTTTAGTGAAAAAAAATTTTGAAAAACAGTTTTTGTTTGTTTTTTATTAAAGATTTTCATATTTTTTTCATTTTTTTTTCAGAACTTAAAATTGAAATAAAACAAAAAGACCCCGCTGAAATATTTTGGTTTTACCTGGAATCATCATGGTTTTATGTCTATTTTCACCATACATAGGTCCCAGGGCTCGGCACTTACTTTTGTCTTGATTCAATTCTAGCCCACAGTGATCCAAGATGCTGTGAGTATTGGGTTGGATTTGTCCTATTTAATTTTTTATAGATTCATAAAGTGAGATATTATTTAGTTATTGAATCGTTTTGAAACTTTTGCCTTAACCTGCCTCAAGGGGTTAATCAAGGTGTTGATCAAAGTGCTTTTGATTAAAAATTTTTTAAAATATTTTTTTTGTTTGTAAACAGTTACAAATATCTTGAATAAGAAAAAAATGTAAAGATTTTAATTTCAGGAAGTATTTTAGAATATTTTTTAAATCTCCCTAATTCTAAATTCTTTAGTAAGAAATCTTTGTTTTGATTTAAGAAGCAGAACTTCAGAAGCTAACGAGGTTTGGTGATAGCTTATGATTTATACTATCTGAAATGAACAATAGTGCATTATAGAAATAGTTGCACCTTTCTTTTTGCTATATCAGCTGACGATTACCAGGGTAGGTTTCGTGATTTTCCAAGAATTGTTGAATAATTATTGATGAGACGGACCGCCCCTGCATTATTATAGCTTACAAATGGTACGTAACCAAAGAAACGGAGTTTTAAATATGTAGTTTTTCTTAAATTGAATTTTCATTTTAAGAACAATGAGAAGCTATTCTGAAAATCTTACCCCCCTAGAAAATAGTTATAAACCTTCCCGGGACCTATGAGGAGCTACCATGTAAAGGAGAACCCAATCGGTTCAGCGGTTGGCTAGATTCTTCGGTACAAACAAACAGATTATAGATTATGGGCATTTTGAGAGTCGAAATAGGAAAAGTCTACAGCGCAAAAAAAAACTAGAGTTTGAATGACCATAAAAAAACAACAGTTTAGTTATGTAAGGAAAGAAAAATACCAAAACAAGACTTGAGGTCAACAAAACTAAGAGAAAATTTCAGGGATCTTAAGGGATAAGACAATGGACGATAAATTGATGTACATCCCCAATGATTTTACCCAATTAATAGTTGAAACGTGTGGAGACTCAACTTAATAAACCAACCAATGAAAACTCATTAATAGTCCCCAAAGTTGTTAAGCTGACGAAAATAAGAAAACGTTGTTATAAATCTTTGGGGACTAGTGTAATAAAAAGCCCAATGTCCCCTCCCTCCCTGGAAAATGTGTTCCTCTTCTATTGCGGATTCTATGGGCAAATAAAGATATTAAAATCACAGGACAATAAAAGGCTTGATAACACAATGTGACAAGGCCATGACCAGGGAGGAAGGGGACATTGGGCTTTTTATTACACTAGTCCCAAAAGTTTTATAATTACGTTTTATCATTCATTGACTCGACAACTTAGGTGACTTTTATTGGATTTTGATTGTTTCGCTCATTTAGTTGAATGTCCAAACGTTTCAACCAATAATTAAAATCTATAGAAGGGTTAATTTGTGTATCATCATTGGGAATTTTCTTCAATTTATCGGCCATAGTCTTATCCCTTTAGATCTCTGACTAAATTTCTAAATGTTGCCACTATGAAAGGTTTTAGATTTCAAAATGGTCAAAACATGTACTTTCTCTAGGCTTTTTTAAAGTACATAATTATGTGCTATTTTGTTTGAAAATAATAGTTAAATAAGGAAATTATGGATTTATTGTTACTTGGATCTTACACCAGATTATCATGTACTCTAATAAAGAGAAACTTTTAGCTTGCTAAGATAACGATATCTCCCATCCATCCCCTTTACTTCATTCCCTCCTCTCCTACTGGATGGACGAACTGACCAATAAATTATGTCGATGTCCATGTTGACAACCTAAATTTTTGCCTTGTCATAATATCCACGTATATTCTATATCCATTGGAGAAACAAACGGTTGAAAATTAACTTAGTTATGTTTCTTAATTACTACTTAAAAGTTCTTTTTCAACCGCAGTTAATAATTTTCTATTTATTTTTAACTAATTGTAATCCTTAGTGATTGCTTTTTAGTAGATTAGTGCGCAATTAAATTTGATATCTGATTAATATCTGAAATTTCTTATTCAGGTCTCAAGTCAATGATGGCAGATGTCCTACCAAAACCACAAAATTAAAAAAAAATAATAATATAGGAGAAATCTTTATTTAATCCTGCTACACGTTTTACTTTATTAGAGTACATGAAAATCTGGTTTAAGATTCAATTAATAAAATATATTTTAAACTAGATGGAGTGCGGAAATGAACTCACACCGTGATGGACACCCAAGTTTTTACAGATAGGGACAAAAATTCTGTAAAACTATAAAACTATTCACCAGTTGGTTGTGAATAATTCTTCCAATCAAGAGTGGGAAGGGGAGGGGGCACCTCTCTTCTACACGCCATTGTTCTTGGTATTAAACATAAGGAAAAAGGATAAGAGGATGAATACTCACCCCTTTTTCATGGTAAAATACTACTTCCCCATCCCTAAATTTAGAAGCAGACGAAAATCAAAAACCGCCCAGGGCTTTTTGTAAGTCAATCAAAAATAATAATGTGAATAAAAAGAAAAGCGATATTTAGCAAACAGCCGTGGGCGGTCAGAATCAGCTGAATGTTCATTATGAAAAAAATTTCCCCCTTTTTAGAAATAGAAGGATTCATCTTTCATGAACAAATTTTTTTAAATAAAAATAAAATTCTATGTAATTTTTAATTAAAACATTAAAACGCAAAATATCTAATCTAATATTCTTGCCCTAAATATGGAAATAGTTAAAAGTAAAAAAATATTTTTTTAAAATAATTTTTAATCCTCCCATTTGAAAAGTAGTGGAATAGCAATAAATTTTAGCGCGGCAATAGCGCTAAGTAGGCCTCTAGGCCCACTGCCTATTTTCGTCTTCTAGTTGCTTCGATTCCTCTCTTTTATTTTTTTCTCTATGGTATTAAACAGTTCATGGAATTTACTTTTCAGTAGGCTTTAAAACCGGTATAATCTACTGGAGTAGAACCGAAAATCATGTATAGCATTGAATTACAGACAATTTTTTTTACAAAGCTAAAATAAAACAGTAAAATTAAAACCAGTTTTATTATCCCGGGCCTTCGGTTTTAATCTTTAATTCTTTTATTTTAATACTCACGGAAAGCTGTCTATAATACGATGCAATTAATAACTTTTAAAGATTTAATCCTAATATGTACTATCCAACTATATAAAAAGAAGAATAACCATCTCTGCCCCCCCATTTAGAAGTTTCAGGTTTCAATTAGAATGTCATTTAGCTCTAACTTATGTAAGGTATTAAGGGGGAAGTAGGTTGTGCTAAAATTCCGTAAAGGGGTGAGTTATAAGGCTTAAAAACAGTAGTAGAATGATAATTTTCACTAAATATGTGTATTTCTTATTGAAAAAAACTATAGACAATTTTTTAAAAGTTAACATAAATTTTATCGTTCTACTAATGTTTTTAAGCCTTACTCACACTTTTACGGAATTTTAGCGCAACCTACCTACACCTTTGCAAAATTGTATCTTCCTAAATTAGCTTTAATACGCCAGTTAAAATATAATTAGACTTATTTATTTAATTTTGATTATAACTAGAAGAATGCTGTGCATAAAAAGCAAACTACAACCTGAAAATAATTTAGAATTGAAAAAAATTCTGATTTTAGTAATATCATATACTAGAGTTGGCTCAATATAACTATATCGCTATTGCTAGTTTTCTATAAGTACATATCTATTTATCTATTTCTCAATAAATCAATTTTCCTCCCCCGCCATTACTATCTAAAAGAAAGAAGTAAATATTTATTAATTCAAATGATTTTAAAAAGATTTTTCCAATTATATTTTTTTTCACATTACCATCACCAAAGGGTTAATATGATTAAAATTTTTGTTTTAATATTTTAACACAAAGGAAGTGTCACCACAATCGAATTCTTTTAAAATAGAGTTTTCTTAGATTTACTCTATTATGAACGTATATTTTTTATTTATGAAATAAGGATTAAATACTTCAATGTAATTCAAATATCTACATGAAGTGAAAAACTTAATTCATTCCATAAAAAAATAGAATAAAGGTCTTATCGCTTTGGTCAATGAGAGTTAATTATTGATTATTTGAGCACTATGAGTTTTAAACACTTTACCATTGGAAGACTCAAGCTCGTTTATAGACGTTTATTTCCTATATAGATCTGTCATGGATCTTGATGCAATAAAGCAGGCCATTTTGTAAAGGTTAAAAATTGGAAGATTTCATTAAATAAAAATAATCGCAAATATACTTAGTAAATAATCTTATTACATAGGTACTTAAGAAATGGTTTGTTAAGGAAAACCTTTTGAAATTTTTACATTAAGTAATTATTAGAAAAGATTTGCTTCCAAACTAGTTATATATTTGATTCACATAAATAAAAACGAAATAACAGCAGCCATCTCTTAAAATATAAGATAGAAAGAAATGTTCTTATCTAATTTTATAATCTTAGCTAGCACCTTTACTCTAAAAAAACAAGGATGACAACATCAATATGTAGCGAAGCACAAACGGATATACTAAATTCACAGATGTTCATTGGTCATTAGAAAAGAGAAAGAGAAATAATAAATTTAAAAATGACGAACCTTTCTTAAAATAAATATATTGTCTTATCACAAAAATCACATTTCCTCCATATAGTGTTACAGACGGTGAATTATAGAGTAGCTTCGCTACTAAAATGTTATTAGCCATGTCAGAAATCAAATATCTAAGGTTTACATAGGTTTATTTGTCAGTCTATCAAATTGCCAATTTTATAAAATCTACAAGTGTCAATTAAGTGTCGACTAAATTGAATTAAACAAAAGTAATAATAAATGTCATATAATCCATATGAAATAATATAATAATGTCGATGGTATAGCAATGAATAGGAGAGGCCGTTAACTGAAAGCAAACAAATTTGATGATTAAGCATCTAAATATAGTTTTAACGCCAAAAACTTTGCTTGTAGGTTTGACTTTGTGATTCCTTACTTTTGTGTTACAATTTATAATCATTATTTTTTTTTTTAAATATTTGACCATGCTAAAGTTAAATAAATGTTATGTTTTAAGGTTTTTCAATTTAAATTGTGTCTACGGCTAATAGCTTCTAAATAAGTCATATTTAAGCCGCCCATTGTAAATTTTTTCAGGGAGGGAGGGAACATTGGGCTGTTTAACATATTAGTCCCCAAAGTTTTATTTTAACATTTTCTCATTCGTTGGCTTAACAACTTTGGACACTTTTATTTAATTTTCATTGGTTGGTTCATTAAGTTGGATGTCCAAACATTTCAACCACAAATTATGATCTACAGAAGAGGTAGTTTTGATTGTCATCATTAGGGATGTACATCAATTTATCGGCAATTGTCTTATCTCTTTATATCCCTGAAATTTTCCTAACAAAGGATGATCACGGGTCGAAAATTTCATACCAAATATTTTGGGCATTAAATCTAATGAGTTTAATCTGAGGTGGATTCTAAAAAAAATAGGCACGCTACTTGCGGGTGAGGCGAAATTATTTTTTGAAAAATTCTCCAAATCACCTTAAAAATCTACAAAAAATAAACAAAATCTTATGGTAATAACCCTTTCATGATTCTATTTCATTTTTGTAGATTTTTTATCCGATTTTGGAGGATTTTTCACAAAGATAATTTTGCCTCACCAGCGAGTAGCGAGCCTATTTTTTTAAAGGATTCACCTCTAGTATTTCTGGTAACTTTATCTTTAAGTAAGCAATTATTTTGATAAGTTTAGATAATAATAAAAAATGCAACAATAAGAGGATAAAATTTATGTTTATAAAACAATGAGAAAAAGGTACAAATGGACAGACAAGCAATATGAGTAAGTTGGAGTAGATGCTGAGTGGTTTTGGGGAATCTTCACGAGAAATTTTAACTTTCTTTCTTCAATAGAGAAAAATTTCCAGCATGGCTTCGAAACCGTTTGATATCCGCTGAATTTAAACCGTTTCTCTATACTTAAAAATCATGTATGGCATCGTATTTCAGACAATTTTGCACGAATATTAAAATAAAAATCCTAAAATGAAAACCAGTTTTGTTAGACCGGGCTTTTTTTTAAAATTTTGATTAGTTGGTTGATTATACTTTAGTGTCCTAACGTTTCAACCACTAATTTTAATGTACAAAGAGTAATTTGTTGTATCATTATTTGGAATGTATATCAATTAATATGCCATTGTCTTATCCCTTCAGATTCCTGGGATTTACCCCATGCTGTTGAAATAAACTACATAAATCATAAAAAAATGTAAAATATGAAAAAGTTTATCCAATTTTGGGAGTGGCCAAAAATTTGTGTACTTTTTTCTCCCCAATTTCATACATATTTTCTCCATTACCTCAACAACTATCATAAAAAAAACGTAGACAGCACTTTAGTAAAGAACATATTCTGAACATTTATTTACAAAAATATCGTTGCTCATTCTATTTTTGAAACTTTGAAAGAAATTAGATCTTTTCCTACAAAGTGACCTTCAAGTAGTAAATCTAAAATAATGTTAGAGGTTTAAGTTTTTTTTTCTATGCCTAACCCCTGTGGGTCTATCTAATACAACTCAACCTAACCAAAAACAATCCCCTCTTATTTTCAATATTTTTTTCAAAATGAGGGAGGTTTTCGTTGCTAAACAAGGCACTTTGACTTTTCATAAACTTTAAATCTATTACGAGACCATATTATAAAAACCTGTATTTTTGTCCAAACTTTTGTTTTTAGATCACTGTGATCTACTTTAAAAATGTATAGACGGGGTCAATGAATATCAAAAATGCATTCAATTTAAAATTTCCCATTGTTTCAAAAAATTTAAACCAAAAAAGGCCCATAAATGGAGGTTTTAGTTTCATGACTACTCTACAACCAACTCAGATGTGGTTCTTCTTTCAGATTATGAAGTTTAGGAACTAAGACTTTTTACATAAATTGCTTATATTTTAAAATCTTACACTATATTTAAAAATTTATATTTTATTAAAAACAAACATTTTTTACTTTGAAATATTTACAATTTCTAATTTTATGAAATATAAAAATAAATATTTGGAAGAAGCATGATTATTCTTCTATTAACCTTTCCATTTATTTGGTTAAATTTCTTTTCTAAACTCCAATATTAAGAAATTAAAATTAAAATTTTATCAACAAAGAATCTTCTCAGTCCAATTTTTACCATAAACTGCTACAATTTATTCCATAACAGTAGCCAAGCAATTCTAATATAACAGTTGGCTCGCGAACATATCTTTTTTGTTAAAAAAAAGGGTGTGCTTTTTGGTGAAAAATTTAATGATAATTGATGAGTTTGTCATAATTATTTGGTCTTTATCCAAATTTCTTATTGGAAAAACAGACACTATCTAATATTGTAATAAAACTCAGGAAGGGAGAGGACATTAAGCTGTTTATTACACTAGTCCCCAAAGTTTTATAATAAGGTATTCGTTGGCTCAACAACTTTGGTGACCGGGATTTTTTATTTTGATTGGTTAGTCACTTTTAAATTCACAGAAGGGATAATTTGTATCATCATTGGGGATGTACATTGTACATCAATCTATCGGTAATTGTCTTATCCCTATAAATCCCTGAAAAAACTAGACAAGGATTTTGTCTTGAAATTTGAATTTTCATTAATTTCTTTGTTGATAACAATTACATAATTACTAGCTTGCAGAAAATAATACAATTTCATTTCAAAGTAATCACTGACTTATGACTGACTTAATTGAAAGAAACAAATAAGGTGGCTTCCCTCAAAAGGGCTAGTTGAGCAAAAAAAACTCCCACCCTTGTTATTAAATAAATTGAAATAGAGGGCGTTTTTGTGTTTTACTTTTAGGCCATGCTATGTTAAATTATATTGGGTAAAGGATAGCCCAGTAGGGTTAGTTCCCCCGGCAGGGAATAGCCATAAAGTAAAAATTCTAAACCACCCCCCTCCCCGCTTATTTTCAAAGAACGTGTCCTAACTTTTTTGATTTAAAAAAATAGCTAATCGGTGCTTTTAGTAAGTAGTATATGTAAAATGATCCATAGAATTTACCTATGCAATCGTTTTTTTTTGTAGACCTCTTATTTTTAAAGTAATTTAAGTTTTTTAAAAAATAAGCTGGTTTTAAGGTACTTAAACGCAACAAAAAAAGGAGAAAATTGCCATTATGAACAAAAATAGTAACATCTTTAATTTGACACTTTACTTTTTGTATTCTATTTAGTAATTATTGAAAAAATCTATTTTGATGAACCCCGTTGAATCAAAACTTTGAACTTTGCGAGCTCTCACGAATGGGTTAAAACAAAATCACTAATGTTAGGACACGTTCTTTATTTATGAGAAGATTCTGTGCTCGATTGGAACTTCGAGGGAAAGTATAATTAATTCTAACCTGAAGACTTGTTGTATAAGTATCAATGTAGAGGGATTTTGTGTCCCGATCCTCGACCACAGTAAAGATGGTTTTGGTTGGAACCTATGATAATAAAAACAAGGATGACAACATCCATAAAAGCGAAGCACAGAAACAGTAGGACAAACGGACATTAACACTTGTATAGTGCCAGGACTGAATAACCAGAATATTAATGTATAAGAGTCGAAACAAAATTGTAAGTAATTTTTTTGAAAAACTGCTTGATACAGGATAATGTTTATGGAGATACTTACATTTTTAGGACTTGATTATAAAGTTGCTTCTATTTTCTTTAAACTTAAAATTTAAAGTGCCTATTTAAATGAAAAAAATAGTTAAATGTGGTTACCTTATGAGTAACAACAATGATGTCATCTCTGTCCTCCAACCTGGAGGACTGCAGGGCTGGAGGTCCTTCCTCAACTAGAGCTGGGGTAGGCCTAAAACAGTAATTTTTATAACCAAGGATATCAAACAGGGTTCGGCAGATACAGCCGTTGCTATATGTTAGCGGATATATTCATAATAATAAATAATAAACATTTTTCTCTATATGAATTTTCGGATCAGAAAGAAAACGTCGTGTTTTCAAAGTAGATTTTCTCCTATTTCTAGCCCCTGCGGAGGGCTCTAATCATGCGGGGCAATCATTAACACCTAGTTAATCTAACCTAACCTAAATGGAGAACTCAATCGGTTCAGCGAAATTTTAAGCTACATAAAAAAACAAGGATGACAACATCCATAAAAGCGAAGCTCTGAAACGGTAGGACAAACGAACATTAATACTTGTAGAGTGCAAGAACTGAAAAATCAGAAAATAAATGATTAAATGTTGAATCAAAATTGAAAGTAGATTTGTTGAAAAACTGCTTGATGTTTATGGACATACTTACGTTTTTAGGACTTGATTATAGAGATGCTTCCTTTATAACATTGTACTTTGTTGAACTTAATTATAGAAAAGCTTCGCTTTTAAAAACCTACTACTTTGTATAATACGATTATATTTCTTTTATGGTATAACATCATCATAAACGGTCCTTTAAGTTCATAAAGTTTAAAGTCACTTTTATAGTATGTAAATAAATAATACAAGCTAACAAAGAAAAAGGTTAGGCCTACCAGGGAGGGAGGGGACATTGGGCTGTTCATTACACTAGTCCCAAAAGTTTTATAATAACGTTTTCTTATTTGTGGCTCAACAACTTTGGGAAATTTTGATTGGTTGGTTCATGAAGTTGAGTGTCCTCACATTTCAACCATTAATTGTAATCTACAGAAGAATTTGAGTTTTGTGTTTTGTGTTTCATCATTGGGGATGTTAATCAATTTATCGGCCATTGTCTTATCCCTTTAGATCCCTGTAGGCCTAACTTAGGCCCAAACATAAATTAATTTGCTTAACCGTCCAATAAAAGTTGGAAGATGTCAAGATAAAGCTAAACAAACAAATTATGTACACGTGGATATGTTTTCCCAAGAAAAAATATCTAGGGAGAACGGGGACTTTATACTGGTACCCAAAGTTTTATAACCTTGCTGTCTTATTCATTTTCTCTGAAAATTTAGGTAAACTTATTGATTCAATAGTTTAGAACTTTATAATAATTCTAAAACACACACGATGATAATTGATTAAAATATGTGAAAGTTGATCCCCTATCCCTGAAATCCATACACTTCTCTTATGATGTGATGGTTAATTTATCTAAATCAGCCAAGAAACAAAGGGGTTTTCAATGGATGTAGTATATAAGTGGATATTATGAAAAGGAAAAAATTGTCATCAATTTTTGTTGCTAACATGGAACTCATCTATTGTTCAGTTCGTTCATCCAGTATGAGTGGAGGGGATGGGGGTTATGTTTATTCTAAATCGCTTCGAGTTTCACTTTATTAAAAAAACATGATAATCTGGTGTAAGATCCATGTAATAATAAATCCATATTGCTAACAGTTACATCATGCAAGAGTATTCTAACTTTTTATAAGCGAAGCTCTACTACATTTAGGGTAGGTCCGTCTGTACGTTTCTATGTCAATAACGGATAGCTCATATTGTTAATTTGTCATAATGGTTATAGCAAACTTTACATGATGATTCCTATAACAATTAAACAATTTAAACATGCTGATTATGAAGAAATTTTTTTTATTTAATTATCCTATTCTCATGATTATTTTATAAATTATTCCTGCGACAATAAGACACAATTCTAATGAGCGAAGCATCTTTGAATCAAGTCTTAAAATGTAAGTATATCTAAACATTCCATGGTTAATGCTATCATTATGCTTTTGCTGATATTTTCATCCTTGTTTTAGTTTCACTGTGTTATGTATGGTCCTCTGTTTTTACCTTTTAGTTTAAAAGTGTATAGCCTTTAAAGGCATATAAGTTATATCTTATAAATGCACTATCTACAGGGTCATTTATAAAACATCAGTTATTCTCATATGCAACCACATCGAAGCTTTTTGGGAGATAAAAATAAGGGTTCTCAAAGGTTTTAGGGGGGTAAAATGAGGACTTTCAAAGTTTTTAGGGGGGTAAAATGAGGACTTTCAAAGTTTTGAGGGGGGTAAAATAAGGACTTTCAAAGTTTTTAGGGGGGTAAAATGAGGACTTTCAAAGTTTTGAGGGGGGTAAAATAAGGACTTTCAAAGTTTTGAGGGGGGTGAAATAAGGACTTTCAAAGTTTTGAGGGGGGTAAAATAAGGAATTTCACATTTTTGAGGGGGGTAAAATAAGGACTTTCAAATTTTTAGGGGGGTAAAATAAGGACTTTCAAAGTTTTGAGGGGGGTAAAATAAGGAATTTCAAATTTTTAGGGGGGTAAAATAAGGACTTTCAAAGTTTTGAGGGGGGTAAAATAAGGAATTTCAAATTTTTAGGGGGGTAAAATAAGGACTTTCAAAGTTTTGAGGGGGGTAAAATAAGGACTTCCAAAGTTTTGAGGGGGGTAAAATGAGGACTTTCAAAGTTTTGAGGGGGGTAAAATAAGGAATTTTAAATTTTTGAGGGTGGTAAAATAAGGACTTTCAAAGTTTTGAGGGGGGTAAAATAAGGACTTTCAAATTTTTGACGGGGGTAAAATAAGGACTTTCAAAGTTTTGAGGGGGGTAAAATAAGGACTTTCAAATTTTAAGGGGGGTAAACACCCGTTCACCCCATACCTTTGGACATCTATGCTCAAATAAGATAGGTAGGATGTGTATCTGCATAAAAATTGCATAAAAATGTTTGGTACTTTTATGAAATTTTGATTGGTTGGTTTGAACTAAGTGTCTAAACTTTTCAGCCAACAATTTGAATCTACATAAGCAGTAGTTTTGTTAATCATAATTGTGAATGTACATATACAGATTTATCGTCCATTGTCTTATTCCTTAAGATCCCTGCCTTTTTCAACACCCTGTTCTTTGGTTCAAAATTGCAAACATGCAACTTTTCAAACAACTGAAAATTGATTATCCATTCCTTTCCTAGTTTCCGAAGTTGTACAACAGATAACCCAACTATTGCAATAGCTATTTTCAGCTACTCCGGTCAAAAGGAAATACGATATAATGTGTAAACAATTTATACATTATACATTCAAAATTATAATTTTTCAAATTTAGATTTTTTTTGGAAGATGAAAGCTTTTTTAGCTAGTAGTAAATATTGAGATAGAATTATGGTGATACGTACAAAATCGGAAACTAGAATTCAGCTGACCAACTTTTCACTTTTAGGAATGGATTTACGATATATTCATACGTGGATATATAAACAGGAGAAAATTTGTAGTCAATTTAGGTTGCTAACATGGACCTTACTTATTGGTCTGTTTGTTCATCTAGTAGGAGGGGTATTAGGGATGGATGGAGGATATCGTTATTTTAGCCAGTTGCGAGAGTACATGAAAATCTGGTGCAATATCCAAGTAATAAATACACCGATTAAAGTTTTGGGCTTGGTTGGGTAAATTTTACTGCATTTTCGTTTTCTTAAAAAATATAGAAAATCACTAAATTTTTTTTTAATATCCTTATATAAAAGTAAGAGGATCTTTGTCTGTTTGTACTGATAGATCTCGCTAACCGCTTACCCGATATGGTTCTTCTTTATAATTTAGATTCTGAAAGGTCCTTGTAAGGTTTATATTCCAAAAAAATTGGGGGGGGGGGGAAGGTTCTTTTTTATTTTAAAAGTACCTTTTTTATATTTTCAAATATAGCTGTTATGCTTTAGATTACTATTGATTGACATAATATTCTAGCGAATATAATATAATATAAATGTATTTTTTAAAATCTAAATTTATTGATCATTGTCTTACCCCTTTCTGAAAACCATCTTTTGTAACTTTTGGTTTGTGTTGCAAAATTTGTTGCATATCTTAGCACTCTTAATTATGTCAAATGTACGTACAATAGACAGTTGCAAAAAGTGGATTTCTTTTTCGTTGGAAAATTTTTTATTACTGCTAAATCTATAAAACAATGGGCTATGTAAATCAAATAATCAGGGCTCGACAGCCATACTTTCATTATAAATCTTTAGTTAATGAGATATGTATTTTTAAATTGTTAACAGTTATCAGAAAAGTATTTAAGTAATAGAATACAGGGGCACGATGTTTCTTTACCCACGGGGTTGGGACCATATGCCTACTTTCAATTGAGCCTTTGAAAATAAGACAATAGCTTCTAAAATAAAACCACACAGTCAAATCGCTAACAAAAGAGCAGCAAGCAATTTGCGAGCAGACGAAATATGTACACACCTATATATTTAATAGAACACCAAGAAACAAAATTAATAGTATTAAAAAAGTTAATGATCTATGCAACACTCTAATGTAAATTCATAAAACAGGCTAGAAAATGCTTGAAATAACTAACTTTTCAAACGTTGCTAATTTAGGAGAAGCATATTCAACAGTAGCGAAGCTTTTGT
The DNA here is from genome assembly GCF_053477335.1 of Acartia tonsa. Lineage (NCBI taxonomy): Eukaryota > Metazoa > Arthropoda > Copepoda > Calanoida > Acartiidae > Acartia > Acartia tonsa. Next base: position 49,646,319 of record NC_137267.1, read on the forward strand.
TTTATAAAATAATGTTTTTATATTTATTAATGATTTTTTACAGGTTCGTGTCGAAAAAGGCACTTCCAAGAAAACTCAGAAATAGTTATTTATCGTGTCGTATTATAGACAGCTTTCCGTGAAAATTAAAGAGAAAAATTATGAGATTGCAACCAGTGTTTTTGCCCCGAAGAGGCCGAAGGTCCAGACTAACAATATTGGTATTGATTTTAATATTTGTGTTATCTGTAATACGATGCTATAAACTAGTTTTTCAGTATAGCGGAGAACCGGTTCTAATCCAGCGGATATTACTCGGTTTTGAAGCCATACTGGAAAATTTCGCACTACTTATAAAGTTGTTTCGTTCTAAAAAGAGTTAAAACAAACTGTCATTTTTTGTTATGATTAAACTAAATTACTTTTATAATATAATAAATTTTAAGTTACTTAAAAAAATATTTAATTATTAAAGATATTCAGAGTCTTATAATTTTTTTAGTTTGAAACTTAATTAAAGTCTTTTGTTGAGTTAAAGTTTATTCCAGTGTGGCTTCAAAACCGAGAAGATGGTTATAGTCCCTCTACAGATTATGACGTCATACGATAGAATAGCCAATGAGATGCCAGTATACACTGTAATTGACAAATGATAAAATTCATGTTGGCCACTCATTCGTTATGGTATGACGTCATAATCTGTGGAGGGACTTTAATCATCTTCCATAACCGATTAATATCCGCAGGATTAGAACCGGTTCACAGCCATGCCAAAAAAAATCATGATAAGCATTGCATCGTATTACAGACAGTTTAACTGGTTTTAATCTTATATTTTTTTTTATTTTCGCGGAAAGCTGTCTATGATACGATAACTTTTATTCTTATTTTCGAAGAATGATTTGGCAATAGGTTTTCATCTCCCCTCCCAAATTTTGCAATAAATTGAAAAAAAGAAGGGGTGCGGTTTTTTGTTTCTTGGATATTACTTTAGGTCAGCCCCGCAGGGTTAAGGACACCGCAGGTATAGGCCCTACAGAGTATAGGCATAAGAAGAAAAACTAGTCCTAAGCCCTATATTTTCAATTCAACAAAAAAAGGCAGAGGGTTATAATTGCTCAACTGGTACTTGTGTGAAAGCTCCGATAATTTAACATACTTTAGCTGTCTTATCATTTTACAGACTAATTTTTTAAAGAGGGAGGAAACATTGGACTGATTATTACACTAGTCCTCAAAGTTTTATAACAACGCTTTCTTATTCGTATACTTAACATTTTTGGGGACTTTTTTCAAAAGTTTCCAAACGTTTCAACCACTAATTGTAATCTACTGAAGGGGTTGTATTGTGTATTACCATTGGGGATGTACATCAATTTATCGGTCATTGTCTTATACCTTTAGATCCCTCTTTTACAGGGTTTCTTTGTTTATCAGACTATTAGATTTCAATAAAAGAAAGGGCAACAAATATACTAAAATTGTCCAAAAGACAATGTCACCAAAGGTGCGGCGCATTTTCTATTGATTTGCACAAATTTAATGTATAAACACCAGGGATCTAAAGGGATAAGACAATGGCATATAAATTGATGTACATCCTAAATGATGATAATACACAAAATTACCCCTTCTGTAGATTACAATTAGTGGTTGAAAACTCAACTAAATGAACCAACCAATTAAAGTAAATAAAAGTCCGCAAGATTGCTAAGCCAACAAATAACACTTTGGGGACTAGTGTAATAAACAGCCTAATGCCCTATTCCTCCCTGATAAAACCTATCTGTAATCGATTAGAAACAATTGAAAATTTCTGCATTAAAAAATGACGGGCCTGAAATTCTTGAAATTTTTACATTTTCTTCTTTATATAACCTGATGCTATTGTTTGCATTAGCACCACAGAAAAAAAGGAAAAATGAAATAGCTATAAAGTTTAGATATTTTACAGTAGTTGCAGAAATTAAAACCAATGGGTCATGGAAAGAAAACGAAGTTGCGGGTTTTATGGTATTTTCACAATAGCTTTTCACAATAGAAAGATTATTTTAGGTTAGGTTAGGTTAAGTGAATGTTAATAATTGTCCCGCATGGGTAGAAAATATGCCCCGCAGGGCTGGAGCCCCTCACAGGAGCTAGAAATGGGAGAAAAGCTACTGTGAAAATAGCCAAACAGCTATATAAGGAATCGTTTTATAGAAAGCTTTCTGATAAAAAAAAACATATAAGATCAAAACCAGTTTTGTTAGCTCTGAAGGGGCCTTAAGAAAACTGCTATTAATTTGATACAAAAAGTAAACAAGTTTTGATTATAACATTTCCAACTTTTTTTTATATAATTATACATACTTATTAGGGTTGGGCCGGATATCCGGTTTGGCCGGATATCCGGCCATTTTCAATATCCGGCCGGATACCGGATATTTAAACTATCCGGCCGGATATCCGGCTCTATAATTTTTTATACTTTACACCAAAAATCTATGCTTTTTAAAATCTTAAATGGCTATAATTTTCTTTTTATTGAAGCTAGAAGAACATTTTTTCTGAATAAGTTTAACTTTATGTAAATTTATATAAGATTTCTGAAGAAATTAATAGCTGGTAATTTGGCCGGTTATTCGGCCGGATATCCGGTAATTTGGCCGGATAACCGGATATTTGCCGGATATCCGGCATTTGAAATCAGCCGGATATCCGGTATCCGGCCAAACCCTAAATTACTTATTTAATTTTATCTAAATCCCTGACAATTAAAAAAAAAGCACAGTACAGCCATTATACTTGCAAGACTAATATAATGGTTTATCTAAAGTGGTCCTCAATTGGTAATTTGTTCGGCTGTCATCAGTCATTGTGGACCATTAATCTTACACATTTTTTTTTATGGGTGGCAAATGAGAATTTAAAACTTAATTTCAATTTCGGAAGAAAGCGAGCATAGCCCGGTATTAAACTGGGTAAAAATGGGGCAGATAACTAGCCTAAAACCATCTAGCTAGGAAGCTATCACCATAAAGGAGAACTGTACCTAATCACTGATCAGTAATCTTGAGCTTCAGAAAAAAATCTTAATACTTTATAGAACTGGATTATTGCTCAACAATCAATGATTCTAAATGATTTAGTCCTAATAAAACTGAGAAAAAACAAGGATGACAACATCCATAAAAGCGAAGCACTTAAACAGTAGGACAAACGGTCATTAACACTTATATAGTGTCAGGACTGAATAATCATAATATAAATGTATAAGAGTCAAAGCAAAATTGTAAGTAAAATGTGTTGAAAAACTGCTTGATTCAGGATAATGTTTATGGACATACTTACATTTCTAGGACTTGATTATAGAGTTGCTTCGCTTATTACATTATACTTTGTTGTCCCAGGAATCAATATACTAAAAATCAGATCAATCGGATGATTAGATCACATAAAAATTTGTTGTTAAAAAAGTAAAAAAATCAACATGTTTAAAATGGACGTACGGACATTTTGGTGATGATTATATAGTTGCTACGCTTTCTAAATCGTACCTAACTATTAAAGGAATCACCATGCAAAATTTGAAATCGATAGGACAATTCTAACATGCCTAAATTAACGAAAAAAGCTATCCGTTACGGACGTACGGACGGACGGACGGACGGACGTACGGACGGACGGACCGACCCTAATTATAGAAAAGCTTCGCTTTTAAAAACATCGAAATACTTATATCTTGAGAGGAATTTTGAATTGAATGCTAAAGGTCTACCTGGGTTTTGATGGTTTGATGTCAGATCTGTATCTGTTGATTTTGGCGCTTTCAGACTTCTCGATTTCATTCTAGAAAAAAAGGATATTCTTAAAAAGTAATCGAGAGAACAAAAAAATGGCAATTATTTTCATAAGTAGGTTAGCAACTAACAATACTTAATTAAGCCTTATTAAGAAATGACTCAATATTCAGATTTACTTTAATACAAGCGAATATCTGTGTCTGCTTTTGATAGAGAAAATATACTAGATGGTTGTTGGTATAGGGTATATTAAAAAATGAGCAATCTTAAATAGCAGCCGAGAAAATCACATTTTCCCCGACTGCGTAACGGCCAGATGGACTGACAACGTGAATTATGGAGACGCTTCGCTACGAGAAAAAAAGACTTTTTAACTAAAAAAAAAACTTCGTACTGTATCGATGCTTTTCTATGAATAGGGTATGTTCGTACAAAAAATAGTCTTTCTCGTTTTAATTCGAAACCGATTAATATCCGGTGGATTAGAACCGGTTCTCATCCATGCGAAAAAACTATGTCTAGCATCTTATTATATCTAGTTATCTACGAATATAAAAATGTACAATCATAAGATTAAAAACAGCTTTTTTAGCCATTGCCTTCTGCATCTAAAAACTGATTTTATTCTTATAATTGTACATTGTATATCAGCGGAAAGCTGCTATAATACAATGCGAGAAATAACTATCAAAAGTTGCATTAAATATAGCACATCTCTGGTGCGATTAAATAAAATATTGAGCTACTTTATTGATTGTTAATGTTCTCTTTCAACTGTATGCTTTTTTTGGGTAAAGTCCCTTTCATGGCAACGCCCCTTAAGGTGTGTTTCTTTTCTTATTTTCACAGTAGCTTTTCTCCTATTTCTAGCCCCTGTGGGGAGCTCTAACCCAGCGAGGACTTTTGCCCGACCCTGCGGGGCAATCACCTAACCTAACCTAAAATAACCTATCAAAAGCTATGTTGAATATACAACGAATCGCCCCTTAAGGGGCGTTGCTTCAAAAGGGACTCTACCCTTTTTTTGAGCTTGGCGTTTATGGATGTTTTCAGCCTTGTTTATTTAAATATTACATACACCTTTAATAATAAACATATTGGTAGGGTCAAAGAAAAAGTCTAAAGAAGCGTAGTGAAGGGAGGTGTTCCCCCCCCCCCCTCCCAAGCAAAATTAAAGGGGATTGGATTTATCCACCTATGGTCCCTACACCTTTTTACACCACCGTTGACAGAGGTCTACACCCCCTTACAATAAGATAACACCCCTCTTTTTGTTAGTCTTAACCCCCCCCCCCCCAAAAAAAAAGGCTTACGCCCACTCGATTTTTTAATGGGAGGGGTGGGGGGTAAAAACTTCGTAAACCCCCATTTCAAAAACCTGTGCACGCCATTGAGTCCTACCCTATACACACACACACAAACTCACACACACACACACACACACTAACTTAATCGTATTGGAATTAAATAATAATAGGATAACATATTAAGCATATTAGTTGGGTTATATGTAGACACAATTTAATGCTCAGTCACAATACATTATATGGTTGTATTATAGTGTGTCTAACTATAAGAACTGCCCCTAGAATCTATTTATTATATGGTAGGTATCTGTCAGGGGTCTAAAGGGATAAGATAATGGCCAATAAATTGATGTACATCTCCAATTATAATACAACAAATTACCTATTCTGTACATTGCAACATAATTAATCTACCAATCAAAATTTAATAAAAGTTCCCAAAGTTTTTGAGCTAACGAATAAGAAAACGTTATAATAGAACTTTGGGGACTAGTGTAATAAACAGCCTAATGTCTTCTCCCTGTCAGGGTATCTGTATAAATAAATAGGCAAAGGTGTGGGTAATAACTGTTTATTCAGTTTTATATATATACAGCTATAGAGTTAATTTATTTTGAATTTATTTTTGGACTTTTAATTCTATGAATCTTTTAAGGCTGATTCATTAGAAAAATATAGTTGTGATTTCTTATGAGAATGGATATAGAATTCGTGGATATTGTGAGATGATATTCTCGCCTACCCCAATAAAATGGCGGAGGTACAAAAGACCTAAAGATAAAAGTCCAAAATACAAAAGACCCTATTAGGTAAAAGACCTAAAAACGAAAGACCTAAAGGGACACAGACCTTAAAAACAATAAAAAAGAAAAATACCTTATGTGTTCATAAAAAAAAGAGTGAGTTATTAGAGTTTGAAAAGATGTAAAAGTTTCGAAATTTTGCAATTGGACAATTTGCAACTACCTTTAGGATACTGTCCAACGGATTTATTTATTTCGGCCTGTGAAAAAAGTTATTTAAGAATAAAAATGCTTCTCCCGTACCCCTTATTTTCAATTCATTTCCAGATAAGAGTAGGGGGTGTTTTTAGTGCCCAACAGGGTACTTTGCGAGAAAGCGCCTTTTTCATTTTACAAGAACAACCTTAGGCTTTAAGTAAAAATATTCAGGGAGGTAGGTGTCACTGGGCTGTTTTTATATTAGAACTCAAAGTTTTATAATAACGTTTTCTTAACAACTATTCTTGAATTTTGATTTTTTTGGCATATTAAGTTTTAGTGTCCAAACGTTTCAACCACTAATTGTTATCTAAAGAAGGGGTAATTTTGTATATCATCATTGTATCCCTTTAATTCCCTGTAAAATATTATTACTGCTGTCATCATTATTTTACAAGAAATTGAAACAAATATTTTGATTAAATAAAAAGCAGAGAGAGGGATGATTTTCTAAAAAAAAATTTATGAAGCTTTTTATATTGCCCATGATAAAAAATGACGTCATACTGGCCAACCAATGGTCAATTGAAATGTATACAGGCCTGTCATTGGTAATTTAGTCTGTGTAGTGGCCTATCGTTGGTAATAACGTCATTTTTTATAGGCACAAAAGTGAACAGAATTGGTTTATATCTAAAAATGGGTATGCTAAGTGTATAAATTGTCATTTTCCAGTTATAATTTTTATGTTTTCTTCATAAACTTTAAGATCGAAACCAGTTTTGTTAGCCCCAGGGGGCCGAAAGCTTTGACCAACAAAACTTGTATCAATTTTATGATCTTTATTTTAATATTCAATACATAACTTTTCAGTATGGCCTAGAATCGGTGAACTAAATTAAGTAAAATATTTCTCTATCTCTGAATGAAAGGAAGCGGAAGTTTGTGAGATTAGAAGGTGCATCAATATGTATGGAATACATAATTTTGGGTCAGCTGAATTCTAGTTTCCGATTGTGTACATAGCACCTTCATCCTATCTCAATATTTAAAACAAGCTAAAAAAAGCTTCAAACTTCCAACAAAAAAAAAAAAAAAAAAATTGGAAAAATTTAAATTTTGAATGTATATTGTATAAATCGTTTATTATTAATAAATATTGAGATAGGATGAGGGTGCTATGTACACAATCGGAAACTCAAATTCAGGTGACCTAATTTTGTTGCGTAAATAGTGGAATAAGGATCCTAATGTTTTTGGTCATTGGGGGTCAAGATGGAGTAATCCTATGTAATGTATAACATCATAATGATAAAAATTCACAGCGAAGCTTTTCTATAAGTAGGGCATGTCCGTATGTCCAACGTAACGAATAGCTTTTATCTTTCAAATTATAATTGGATTTTTGATTTTAAACTTTCACTGTGAGACTTTGAGGAAATTGTCGAATAATTATTTATCGCATTATCGTATTACAGACAGTTTTCCGCGGATAATAAAATGAAAATTATAAGATTAACAATAGTTTTGTTAGCCCCGAGGGGTGGAAGGACCGGGCCAATAAAACTGATATTACCTTTCTGATATTTCTTTTAATATTCGTGGAGAAATGTCTGTAATTCGATGCTATACATGATTTTTAGAATGGCAGAGAACCGGTTCTAATCCAACGGATATCAGTTTCGAAGCCATACTAATAAAAAAATGTAATATTTCTCACCTTTGAATCTGAAAATGAGACCTTTGGGAGTCCAGGTATCAAATCCTTCTTCGGGAACTTGATGCGGAACATCTAAACAATAAATGTATAAGCAGCGTTCGATTCTGGTGCGGCTCCGGCTTCGCGGAGCCGTCTGTGATGATGGCGGCTTCGGCGGCTCCGGCCCGACCTAAACTCAAGAAAAAACTCGACATATTTTTTTCCCACGTCTATTTTTGACTTTTGAAGGTTTTAAAAGTTAAATTTTTGATAAAAATGGACTTAAAAAACTTAATAGGGGCATTTGCACATGACAAAACAGTCCGGAGCCGTTTTTTAACGAAAATAACGGCTCCGGCTCCAGCAAATTATGGCGGTTCCACGGCTCCCGGCTCCGGCTCCGCAACACTGTTTATAATAAAAAAAAATGGCTCAAGTAGTGGCCACCCTTTTGGACGAAGCCCAAAATACATAACTTTTGCACCACGTCGTCTACCTGTGACGTCAAAAAATGAGGGAGATGAGAGGAGCAGTGGGAAAGAAAATTCCCAAAAAAGAGATGGAGAATATGACGTCACAGGAAGACGACGTGGTGCAAAAGTTATGTATTTTGGGCTTCGTCACCCTTTTGGTCTTCTAGCAAATTGCTTCTATTCTCATTTTAGCGACTTGGACATGTTTACATTTCCGACTTTTTTTACCTAATTTCAAAGACCCAATTGAAAGCCGTTACATAATACAGGGCCCCCATCCCTCGTAAATAGAGTTTCATTTAGCTTGTGCCCCCTCTTTTACTTTAATATAAAAGCCAAGTGGTATACCCCAAAATTATCAAATTACCAACTACCTTCTTTTCCATCAGTCTTATCCACTTCCATTTAGTCACAGAACAAAACAAGTTTTACGTCAAGTGGCATATCACAATATTATCAAATTACCAACTTCCGTCTTTTCCAACCTGTTTACCCACTTCCCTTTAGTTACAGCCAAGTGTTAAAATGTTAAAATCATCAATTTTCAACATTTTTTTCCTTTCTCCACCAAAAATGTAATTTTGAGGTAGGCTTGGGCCGGATACTTTTTTGGCCGGATATCTGGGCAACGTTAGATATCCGGCATAAGAAATCATTCTGTCCAGTATCCGGATTGTTTCAATATTCGGTATCCGGCCGGATATTAAAAATGGCCGGATATACGACCCAACCCTTTTTTAAGGCTTGGTTGCAAAACATAAAACTGAATTATTTTGTTTTGATTCTTTCTACTAATTTAATTGAATGTAAATATGCCTTATTTGGAATTCAAATTTGTAATTCGTCACTTGTAAACAAGGTTTAAATTGCAAGTAAAGGAAAGAAAAACAACTAAATCTGCAAGAATTGCAAATACCAAATTTGCATAAAACAATGTAAAGTTATGACTTGTTTAGTATAAACAAAACATAAAAAAAACTACTCCATACATACCTTATATGTTTTTTAACAATTTTAATTAATTCAAAATATCTAACGATTTTGGCAGTTTCATTTTTAACTGTAAATATATAAATGAAAAGGGGAGGGGGGGCAGATTTTCTAGGAGGGTGGTGGAACCCTCCCCCAAAATAGTTATAAATATTTCTTAAACCTATGCAGGGAAAAGGGAATGTGATTCTGACAAAACATTCTGAGTGAAAATTTCCCCTCAACTCCTTTCCTTTTTTCTCCCCCCTTCTTACCCACTTCCCTTTCAGTTACACAAAAAAACGTTTTGCTCCAACTTTACTCCAACAAAATATTAAATTTTCGGCAATTTTAAATGGAATTAATTGGCTGAATAGCGGCCCCTGGACCTATGAAAAGCTGGAAGAACCAAACCGGTAGAGAATTCTTTTGATACACATACACACAGACAATCATCCAGTTACTTTTAAATGAGAATTACTGGTCAGTTGAATTTGAATTGTCGAATGTGTACACAGTTTCCTCATCCTATCTCAATATTTACTACTAGATAAAAAAGCTTCAAACTTAAAAAAAAATTGAAAAATTAAAATTTTGAATGTATAATGTATAAATCGTTTATACATTCAAATTTTGATTTTTTTTTGGGAGTTTGAAGTTTTTTAGCTAGTAGTAAATATTGAGATAGGATGAGGAAACACTGAAGAAAATGTGTACACATTCGACAATTCAAATTCAACTGACCGAATTACTTACATCTCTCTTATAATCAGGATCATCATTGATACTTAGAAGCTTCGCTGTAAAGGAGAACCATATAAGTTCACTATACACACACACACACACACACAGACAATCATCCTGTTACTCTTAAATAAGAATTACTTACATCTCTCTTATAATCAGGATCGTCATTGATACATAGAAGCTTCGCTGTAAAGGAGAACCATATAAGTTCACTATACACACCACACACACACACACACACACACACACACGCACACACACAATCATCCTGTTACTCTTAAATAAGAATTACTTACATCTCTCTTATAATCAGGTTCGTCATTGATACTGTTCTGTTCAACATCGATTCTTCTGTTGGCTCGCGGCACATTTCTAAACAAAATACCTTGAATTATTTTTTCTATTGGCTGATTTAAAAAAGTATGTATCTAGAATTATACATCTATTGAATTAGTTCTTCTATTGGCTTATTTAAAGAGTATGTATCTAGAATTATACATCTATTGAATTAGTTTTTCTATTGGCTTATTTATAGAGTACGTATCTAGAATTATATATCTATTATGAAGATGTATAAATCACTATATAATTTCTTGGATGTTGAACCAGATTTTCATTTACTTTGATAACTTAATGCTCACAGCTGGCTAAAATAACGATACCACCTATCCATCCCCTTTACCCAATCCCCTTCTTTAACTGGATGAACAAACTGACATATAAAGGACAGATGAAATAGCAACCTCAATTGACGGCAGATTTTCCCTTGTCATAATATCAACTTATATTCTACATCCATTACTCTCTGAAATGTTTTCGAAATCGCCACATTTATTATCGCCTCCATTATTTTACTTTTTTTCTCACAATTCTAATTTTACATCTTAAAATTTAGAATAAAAACTAAAATTCATAGATTTTAAATAGAATGAAAAATGACATAAAACAACTTTTTTTATTTTTATGTTTGACATAAAGAACAAGAAAGTATTATAACAAGGATGATAAAGTTTTAAGAAAGAAAAGCGTTTGAATTAATGTTAATATTTATGTTTAAATAAAGTATTATTTAATTCTGATTCTACCTTTTGAATTTTCAGAGAATTTCTATTTTTAACATTAATTCCTTGAACGCATCGCAATGTTTTATAAACAGATTTCTGTGGATATTAAAATGAAACAAAAAAAAAAGATTAAAAACAGTATTGTTAGTCCCGATTTTTATTTTAATTTTCGAAGAAAAGGGTCTGTAATGCATGCTATACAATAGTTTTCAGTATGGCTGAGAACTGGCTCAAATCCAGCGGATATTAATCGGTTCCGAAGCCACATTTTAAGTCTAAAATAAATTGTATTTATATATATGTAAATGTATAGTACTGTTTAGGGACATACTTGATTATGACAGATAATGTTGTACCGTATTGTTCAAGGAATCAATATTTCAAAAATCAGATGAATAGGATAAATATATCATATCAAAAAAGTTAAAATACAGCATGTTTTAAATAGACGTACGGACTTTTTGGTTACGATTAAAGATACGCTTTCTAAATTGTACCTGTCTGATACAGCAGTCATCTTGCAAAGTTTAAAGTCGATAGGACAATTCTAACATGGTTAAATTAACAATAGAAGCTAACTATTGCTGACAGACGTACAGACAGACCATAATTATAGAAAGGCTATGCTTCTCTAAAAAAGGTTAAGCCTGGTATGAGAGTGCTCATTAAATCATAACTGCATGAAAAGCACTTTATACCTCACCACTAAATGCACTTTTTAGGCGCGAAGCTCCTCGATATTTTGTCTGTATGTTCGTCACAAGTAGAAAGACAGCGTAAAATGGCACCAAAAAAATGACGTCATACGATAAAATAACCAATAAGAGGCTAGTATGAATTTTACCATTGGTCAATTACAGTGTATACTGGCCTCTCATTGGCAAACTTTATTGTATGACGTCATTCTTTTGGTGCCACTTTACGCTGTCTCAAAGGTAGATACCCTTTAAAATATACATTTATAAGTTTTTTACTGTAAGTTTGAAACTTAAAACTTAAAACCAGGTAGGGAGGAGACATTGAGCTGTTTTATAATAGCTTTTTTCTTTTTCATTAGCTTAAAAACTTTGGGGACTTTTATTGGGTTTTGATAGGTTGGTTCAATAAGTTAAGTATCCAAACGTTTCTATCAGAAGGGGTAATTTTGTGAATCATCATTAGGGATGTACATCAATTTATCGGCCATTGTCTCATCCCTTTAGATCTCTGATGGATAGAATTATTCTTGTTACTTGCCTGAGTTAACTAGTAAATTTGAGAAAATGTAAAAATTTTGGAGAGGTTTCATAATCATAAAATTAAAAAAAAACGAGTTTATTGGCAAACAATAATAAAACAAGGAAGACAACATTCTCCAATGCTTTATGGTCGGGCAAAGCAATGGATAATATGACAGGGCAAAAATTGTCGTTGAAAACATGAACATCACTTATTGGTCAGTTCATCATCTAGTAGGATGGGAGTAAATGGGGTAAAAAAAATTGATGGGGAGCGGGGAAAAGTATTTAAGCTAGCTACAAGTTTCACTTTATTAGAGTACATGCTATTTTGATGTAAGATCCAAGTAATAAGAAATCCATTGACAAATCTTTTTTTTGAAATAGATGCACATTGTCATGGAAAAATTGCAACACTATCCCACCAAGCAGCCAAGTAAATCTCATATAAATCATAATAGCAAATAGCGGATGCACGAAAATAATAAGTTTGGGAGTAGCTTCGCTAAAAGAAAAAAAATGGTAAACCTTCATTAGTATCAAAAAGTTAAATGGATAAGATTTTTCTTTATCTAAATCTAGTTTGTAAAAATGGATATATTATTACTTGGATGTTATACCAGATTTTCATGTACTCTGATAAAGTGATGCTCGCAGTCGGCTAAAATAACGATACCCCCCATCCACCCATACCCTCCCCTCCTACTACAGAAGACGAGCTGACAAATGAATGAAATCCATATTAGCAAGCTAAATTTGCAGCAAAGTTTTCCCTGTCAACATATCCACGTGTATCCTATATCCATTTTTGTAAAATTAAGTAACTTTGACATGTTGAAAATTGCATTTTTTTCATTGATCATTATTATTTAAGGTTAATTATAATAATTTTATTTCTTAGGATGACAGCATCTATTATAAGTAGCGCAGCTAATCAATATAAGTAATTATAAAAGCATCCATATACACTTACAGACATAAATATTCACGGACAGACTAACAGACAGAGGGCGGACAACAAGCATATAGACAGACAAACTATGGACAAACGGATAGACAGGCAAAAATATGGACACACATAAACGTGCTATAAAATAGACCGGCGGACAGACGTACAGACACATACAGTCAGACAGACGGATAGAAAGATAAAAGGACATTAAGTCAGGCAGGCAGAAATATTGACCTAGATTAGCTACAATGGAAAAAATAACAAATAACTTTGGGATAATCACCCATCTCTGTATCCCTAATTTAAAAGGTTAATTTGTCAATATTTTTACAATCTTATTTTATGTAATCCTTTTTGCATTTGGCGAAAAAAATATACAACTAGATTGCACATTATTTAGAAACACTTTTCCAGTATTGCTTATAAACAATTTTTATCCGCTAGATTAGAACCAGTACCTAGCCATATTGAAAAATCATGTATAGCATCGTATTACAACCAATTTTCCATGAATATTAAAATAATAGTCACAAATTTCATAGCAGTTTTGTTATCCCGGATCTTCGACCCCTCGGAGCTTATAAAACTTGTGTTAATCTTATAAAATTTAATATCCGCGGAAAGCTGTCTATAATACGATACGATAAATAACTATTCTCTGCATTTCTGACAGTAATCTAATAAGGATTATTTATATTTATCTCGACGCCCCCATAGAATATATTTAATGTTTTTTTTTGCAATAGCTATAAACTATGTAACAAGCAAGATTTAGGATTAATATTAAATAACAGATATATTATATTATGTGAGAATTTTCATAATGACCCTGCATTGTATATTAAGATATATAAGTTTTCCGGAATTTTAATGTTAGGGGGAGATTTGAAATCTGCATCAAATTTTAAGGATTTTTTATAAAATTCGTTTTTTGTATAATTCTTTATCTAAAAGCGGAAATGCATTTTAAGTTAATTAATTTTGACCAATAGGATAGGTGGATTTTAAACTACCTGCGCTCTAATTGGTTAAATGATGTACGACATCCAATCAGAGCGCAGATATTTTAAATCCACCAATCACAGATGCCAAAATTAATTAACTTAAATTGCATTTCCGCTTTTAGATAAAGAATTATACAAAAAACGAATTTTATAAAAAATCCTCAAAATTTGATGCAGATTTCAAATCTCCCCCTAACTTTAAAATTCCGGAAAACTTATATATCTTATTGTATATACGCTCGTTGAAGACGGCTGAAAACATCAATAACTAGCGAAGCATAAAGCAGATGTTCATAGGCGTCCAAGGGGGGGGGTAATGGGCCATTTGGCACCCCCAAACGATTTTGGGGGTGCCGTAGGCACCCCCAAAATTTTGTGAACAATACCCCCCCCAAAAATAAATTACCCCTACCTTGGGGGTGCCGTAGGCACCCCCAACGATTTTGGGGGGGGTATTTACCCCCCCCAAACCATTTTGGGGGGGTAAATACTCCCCCCAAAATAGAAAATCTCTAACCAAAAAAATTTTTGCGCGCTTCGCGCGCATTTTTAATACTAAATTTTTTATAAAATTTAAATTACCCCCCCCAAAAATTTTACCCCGGGGGTAAATTTTGGGGGGGGTAAACAAATTTTACCCCTGCCAACAGATTTCAGGGGGGGTAATTACCCCCCCCAAGCAAATTTTACCCCCGGGGTAAAAATTTTGGGGGGGGTAAAAAAAATTTGCGGCGCGCTTCGCGCGCCATTTTACCCCCCCCAAAACCAAATTACCCCCCCCTTAAAAAAATTTTACCCCCCCCAAAATAAAAAGCTTGGACGCCCCTGCAGATGTTGAGTTATCATAACAAAGAAAATACATAGAATGAATATGCAAAAAAGGTTTTATGTCTTTTAAAGCATAAAAGATAGACGACAACTATGTGTGCATATGTCAGGGAAATCTTCACTAAAAATTTAGCTGTCTATCATCAATAGCATCCGAGAAAATCACATTTCCTCCATAGTGTTTCGGACTAACAAAAGTATGTTCAAAACAAAGATATTTTAAAAACTAATTATTAGTTTTACTAGCGGATACGCCCCCTAGAAGCCTCTAGGGGCACTTAAGGTAGGAGGGGAAAAGTCGACCTCATCCCATTTTAAATTTGAGTTTCAAAAGAGTAAAAAAATATTTTTTTTTTATGGGGGGGGAGGGGGGTAAAGACACTCTCCCCAAAAATAGTTTAAAACCTTCCTTGGACATATAAGAAGCTTCATTGTAAAGGAGAACACTATTGGTTCATCGGTTAGCGAGATCATTCGGGACAGACAAAAAACGCTTACTACTTTTTATAATAAAGGATAGGATAAGCAGTATTTTAGTGTTTATTTCTCCTTATTATTTTTAAACTTGCGCATTAAACAAATCCAAAAAATATTACCTTGAAAAATCAGGTCTTGTGGCTTCCAGGCGAGGTTTGAATCTGAAACAAGATAATCAATCAAAAAACTACTCTTGTGAGGATGGTGGTAGACTTCCCCAAAATAGATATATACTTCCCTGGTCCTATGAGAAGCTACATTGTAAAGTTCAACCAATTGGTTCAATGGTTAGCGAGTCCCTTCGTTACAAACAGACAGACAAACAACCAGACTAACAGACAGACAATCAGACAGACAAACAGACAGACAGACAAACAAACAAACAGACAGACAGACAAACAGACAAACAGACTGACAACAGACAGACAAACAGACAGACAAACAAACA
This sequence comes from Acartia tonsa, assembly GCF_053477335.1. Classification (NCBI taxonomy): domain Eukaryota; kingdom Metazoa; phylum Arthropoda; class Copepoda; order Calanoida; family Acartiidae; genus Acartia; species Acartia tonsa. Next base: position 49,662,209 of record NC_137267.1, read on the forward strand.
GACAGACTAACAGACAGACAGACAGACAGACAGACAGACAAACAGACAGACAAACAGACAGACAAACAGACAGACAAACATACAAACAGACAAACAGACAGACAGAAAAACAGACAGACAAACAGACAGACAAACAGACAGACAAACAGACAGACAAACAGACAGACAAACAGGCAGACAAACAGACAGACAAACAGACAGACTAACAGACAGTCAAACAGACAGACAGAGAGACCAACAGACAAACAAACATACTGTTACTTTATTATAAGGATAATAGAACACTCTGTACCTGGTTTGAGGTCTGGCGACAGAAAATCTGGTTGTAGTATCCTCCTCTGACCTGGATCTGGAGGTTGTAAACCTGCTGCTGCCTCCACCACGGGTCCTCTGAAAAAATACAAATAATAACATTCCTTTTTTTATAAAATAATAAGCTTTTTTGTTTGTTGCGAAAGATCTTGCTACTCGCTAAATCGATATGGTACTCCTTTACAGTGAAGCTTTTTATTGTGTCTGTGTATCTGTGTGTCTGTGTGTTTGTACCGAAGGATCTCGCTAACCGCTGAACCGATCGGGTTCTCCTTAACAGGGTAGCTTCTCATAGGTCCCGGAAAGGTTTATAACTATTTTTTGGGGGGGTGGGACACTCCCAACCCCCCCCCCCCAAAAAAAAAAAAAAAAAAATCTCCCCCCCCAAGAAAAAAAAAATTTAAATTTTTTTAACTAAAATTAAAAATGAGGGGGGGGGGGCACTTTTTCTTTAAAAATTTAAAATAAGAAATTGGGTTATTAAATTTGACTCCTTCCTCCACAAGTGCACCTAGAGGCCTCTAGGGGCGTAGCCGCTAATCTATTTTATAAAGTAGTAATATTTTTGTCTGTAGCTTAAGATGACTAATGAATCTATTGAGTTCATCCTTTACAGGAAGCTTTACAAAGGTTACGGGATGGTTTTATGCTATTTCAGTTTTAAATTTTAATTATGGTTTTATGCAATTTTATGCCTTATATCATTCAATTCAAAGATCCAATATGCTAGGGGCAAAGCCGCTAGTTTAATACAATTCACTTAAGCTCCGGAGGAAGGGAATATTTGACTGTAAATTATTAGTACTACATGTCTCTAGGACTAGTTCTATGTCTAATTATTGCACAGCTAGAAGCTTTGCATGTGCAGTCCCTCTAATTTACAACCTAGAGAGGGAGGGGACATTTGCCTGTTTATCCCACTAGTTCCCAAAGTTTTTAAAATAACGTTTTATTTTCCACTTGCCCAACAACTTTGAACACTTTCAGTGAATTTTAGTGAAGTTGAGCGTCTAAACGATTCAACCACTAATTGTAATCTACAGAAGGGGTAATTTTGTGTATCATGAATTGGGGAAATACATCAGCATTTCGGCCATTGTCTTATCCCTTTATATTCCTTATTACAAAATGATTTTTCTATACTGCAATAAAAAAGTATATAAATCAATTCAAGGTGTTAACCCTCAAAGAGCCTTGAAGAGCACGCATAACCCAACTCCCCTTATCTTTAAATAAAATAAAATAAGGATGATGTTTTTTTTTTGGTTTGGTTGATTATTACTTTTGGTCAGGTAAGGTTAAATCACATTGGCTACTAAGTAGCCCCGCAAGGTTAGGGCACCGTAGGCATTGGTCCTGCAGAATTAGGGGCCAATAAAATTTACAGTTCAATAATCTTTCCCTTCCTTAGGTAAATTTATTTCCATAACTTCTTCATAAAATTTAACTTTAAAAAAATAAAGGTCAGTTTTTTTCTCTAAACTTTTTGGCATAATTGTCATTTCTTTGTTGTTTTGTAGACCGACCCTTTCTGACAGGTCAACTGAATTTTAGTTTCCGATTGTGTACGTATTACCCTCATCCTATATCAATATTTACTACTAGCTAAAAAAGCTTCAAACTTCAAAAAAATCTAAATTGGAAAAATTAAAATTTTGAATGTATAATGTAACAATCGTTTATACATCATATCGCTTATCCCTTTGACCGAAGTAGCTAAAAATAGCTTTTGCAATAGTTGGATTATCTGTCGTACAACTTTGGAAATTATGAAAAAAATGGGTATTTAATTTTCAGTTGATCTTCTGACATGTTAGTTTGCACCCTCATACTGAGCAATGATAAAGGGGTTTATTAGAAAAAACTCCAGGGGGAGGGCCTGGAAATGAAAAAAGGGGGCGGAGTTGAACACTGCAAAATTGAATATATGAAATCATGAATAAGGACAGTTATAAAGATTCGACATCCAAATTTTATTCAGATGCACTATATCCTAATATATAAAGTCTTTACCAAAGGATCTCGGCATCCGCTGAACCGATATGGTTCTTCTTTACATGATTCTCCAATGACCAATGCTACAAGAAAAAGATTCTTTACATGCAGTTTTTAACCTAGGACTTTTTAGAAAATATTCCGAGGCAGCCGCCTAAAATTCAGCAATTCGCAAGTGAGCAGGCATTTATTCAAAATTCCTATTTCCAAGTTGCTTGTCCCTGGCCCAAAAAAACCCCTGAGATTCAATTTAACCAATTAAAAGTGAAGTTTGAATTTGAATAATAATTGGGTGCTTTCACGAAAAGTACGTTGTTGAGCACTGATAGCTCCCTCCCATATATTTCAAATAAATTAATAATAAGGGGGTGTGTTACTTTTTATTACTTTAGTTCAGGTTAGGTTAGGTTATATTGGGTACTGTTTGGCCCCGGCAGCACTCCCGCAGGGGTAAGGCAAATAAAAACAACTTCACTATTATTAATTTATTTTAGAAAAAGGGGGGGAGGGGGGGTCAGAAATGCTCAACCAGCAATTTGTGTGAAAGAACAAATAATTGATACATTACTTTACAAGGTTCAAGGAAACATGTAATTAGAAAATTATGCAGTGCAAATTAATATAGAATATACATGGATATTATGACAGGGGGAAAATTGTCGTCAAATTAGGTTGCTAACATGGACATCATTTAATAGTCAGTTCGTTCATCCAGTAGGAGGGGAGGAGATGGGGTAATAAGGTATCTTTATTTAGCCAGCTTCAAGTTTCACTTTATTACTGTACATGATAATCTGGTGTAAGATCTAAGTAAATAAATCTATTGCGCTGCATAATTTCTATACTTTACTACTACGTCAAAATGTCATGAACACTTAGATTTTATAAAAAATTTAGCAAAAGAATTTTTGATTTTTCCTTTTCTTTGTTAAACTTATAAAGATACCTAGTGGTTACATCCCCATAGAAGCCTCTATGGGCACTTAAGGTGGGAGGAGGAAAGTCGAACCCCACCCGATTTCCAGTTTGAGTTATAAAAAGAAAAAGTAAAACAAATATTTGTTTCGGGTGGAGGTTATTTTTTGGGAGGGTGAGGATACCCTTCGCTAAAATAACTTAAAATTAAAACTTAAAACACTCACTAGTAGTAAAAAGTTAATTACAAACTAAAAATAAAACTAGTAAATAGGTAATGAAAAATATTTACAAACACCTGTTTTAAAAATCTAGAAAACTAAATAGCAATAACATACAGAATTAATTAAGATAAGATCTTGTAGCGGGACAAAGTGTCTCAAAAATCAGCCATGTTACGTCATAAAAATGAGGGATTATCCATCCCTTTTTTAGGGGTTTTCTTTCCCACTTCTCCTCTCATCTCATTTCCCCCATTTTTATGACGTCAGTTAGCTGATTTTTGAGACACTTGCAAAGCTACTCTAACATTTTTGTACAAAAGTTTGTTGGCAAGTGGGTTTTGATAAACATTTTAAACAAAGAGGACAACATCCATGAAAAGTGAAGAACTAAAAAAAACATGGATTGACAAATGGACAAAGTGAGTTACAAAGCAGATATTCAGTGGTAATTAAATTTAACTAAATTCTTTGCTTGTATCGAAACTAATTATTGTAGTTATAAGATAAATTTAGTGCAAACGACATTAAAATGATGTAATGTTTCAAACCAGTCATTAAAATAATAGTAGCTTGAAAGTGTATATGCTTTATAGTAATTTTTAATTAGTTTTTAATTGATTTATTGACCAACGCTTCTCTGATATTTTCCTCCTTGTAAAGAAGTTTTAATGTACATATTTTCTAATTCCATAATTTGAAAATATTCTCACAAAAAAAAGATGTTTTGCATAAAGGTTATCTTGAAATCAGTTATTTAATTAACAAACTCTCTCTCTCTCTCTCTCTCTCTCTCTCTTGCATTTTAATTAGTTAAAATGTGTTTATCAGTGAGTTTATAATTTCTAAATTCTATGAAGTATTTGAGATTCTATAAAATGAAGGGGCTGAAACTCAGTTTTTTGTTTGATATAATACTTCAGAAAATTAGGACATTTGAAAAATATATGGAAATGGGAAAGTTTGTCGTCAATTGAGGTTGCTAATATAGACATCATTAATTGGCCCGTTCGTTCATCCAGAATGAGGGTAAGGGTATGGAGTAAAGGGTGTGGAATGGGGATTGTTATTCTAGCTGGCTACAAGTTTCACGTTATCAGAGTACATGATAATCTGGTGTAAGATCCAAGTAATAATAAATCCATTTTAATTTGCCAATGAAAGTAAACAACGGAGGTGGATTCTTAAAAAAAAGTTTGCCCCACTAATCGCTTTGTGGGGCAAAATTGTTTTCGTGATAAATCCACCAAAATCACATTAAAAATCTACAAAAAATAAACATAATTATAGAAGGGTTATGAACATACGATTTTATTTAACTTTTGTAGATTTTTTATGTGATTTTAGAGAATTTTTTACGAAAACAATTTTGCCCCACTAAGCAATCCACATCTGACTAAACATTAAACCGTAAAAATGTTTATTTATTCTTTAAGAAAAAACAGGCATATAAAACACATTGATGTTCTGTAGTTCGATTTCAAAACTTATATAACATTTTTTTGTTGTTTTGAAAGTGCATTTTTAATTTTCATTATTTTCTTGCACAATAAAAAAGTTAAAAGTGAGAAAATGCATGCCTAACATGATGACTATATATAATAATTTATCAGCCCAAAAATTTCAGGGATCTAAAAGGATAAGACAATTGCCGAAAAATTTATGTACGTCCCCAATGATAATAAACAATTTCATTTCATTCTTTTTGTTGTCTTGGGTACTAGAACAAACGCAACTTTACATATTTTGCTTAGTTTTTACAACTTCTAGTCGCGTAAAATGCCGCTAAGTTTGTTACACTTATAGCAGACGAAGCTCTCTGAAAATAAACAAAACTAAATCTCTAAATCTATCCGACAATAAGACTTACAAATCTAGATTCTGAAGAAGTTCTGCTTACTGGAGCCTCTGTTATTTCATTGCTTCCTCTGGAAATTATCTCCTGGCTTCTAGCCCCTACAACAAATATCTATTAAAACAATAATTCTAAAACTGTAGCTGTCTATAGAGACCTATGTAGAATATAATATTATTGCATAATTATTTATCTCATCGTATCATAGACAGCTTTCCGCGGATACCAAAAGGAAAAGATTAAAAACAAGATTTTTATTTTAATATTCGTGAAAAATTTTCTAATACTTTTTATCTAGCGGATATTAATGGGGTTCGAAGCCATAATGGAAAATAAAATTCCAAGAGATTGTACCTGGAAGATCAGACCTGGACCTTGTTCTGCCGCGGGTAGTTACTCGTCCCTCCCGAGTTCTGTCATGGTTTATGCTGGAATACCTGAAGAAAGAGATTCTTTTTATTTAAAATATTTGTTAAACAGAAGTCATTCAAATTAATATGATACCTTTTAAAAGAATATATAAAAGAGAGAGAGGGGACACTAGTTCCCAAAGTTTTCTAATAACATTTCTAATTCGTTGGCTTAACAACTTTGGGGACTTTTGTGAATTTTGATTGGTTGAATCATTAACTATATTGTTCAAATGTTTTAACCTAACTTTGATCTAATGAAGGGGCAATTTTGTGTATCATCATCTGTGCCGTTCATCTTTTTTGGCCATTGTTTTACCCCTTTAGATCCCTGCTTTAGATCGAAGTTTTGAAATAACGATTTCTTATCATTGGCTTAACAACTTGTGGGACTGAATGAATTTCGTGATCTTCAGAAGGGATAATTTTGTGTATTGTTATTGGGGATGTACATCAAATTATCGGCCATTGTCTTATCCCTTTAGAACCCTGGACAAATTAATACCTTGAATTTTCAGTAGACTCTGGAATATCATTGTAACTTGAGGCTGTATATCCTCTGTAACGGGGTTTAGTTTTAATTAGTTTAGGTAAAATATCATTTTTTACTTTGGTTAGGTTGGGTATCATAGGATACGCCAGGAGAGTCCAAGCTTTTTTTTTTTGGGGGGGGGGTAATTCGTTTTTGTGGGGGGTAAAATGGCGCGCGAAGCGCGCCGCAAATTTTTTCATCCCCCCCACAAACAAAATTTTTTACCCAGGGAGTAAAATTTGCTTGGGGGGGGGGGTAATTACCCCAACGAAATCTGTTGGCAGGGGTAAATTTTTGTTTCACAGGACCTATGTAAAGCTTACCTAAAATCGAGAACCTTATCGGATCAGTAGTTATTGATATTTTATGCTTCTTACAAAAAAAACCTTACCACTTTATATTACAGGTACGAAATTTATGTCTCAATGAATGATTGCAATATGAATTTCATTTTATTTTAATTTTTATTTAGAGATTTAAGTTTTTTGTTAAATAACTAAAACCCTGCCTTTCAGAACTTCTATCATTGTAGCTAGACCGTGAGCGGTGCAGAGTCCGCCGCGTTACCGCCGTTCTCGCCGCCACCGAATCCACCACCTCGAGCGACTGAGACGGCGCATTGTCCACGTCAGCCGTGTCTATCCGCCGGCGGATAAGATTGCTGTCGCGGACACGGGTGCGCAGCGACCGCGGCGTTTGTACAACAATGTCACGTCTGTCGGACGCGTCGTAGCGCGAACTTTCGTCAGATCCGCGGTCATAACCCGCCGCGGAAGGATTGCGGTCATAATTTGTAAAGCTGCTGTCACCTGTGTCGATAAAATTACGTACAGTCTCATCATTATTATTATCATAGTTATCAGTATCTATTTCACCAGAAGTCTCAAATTTTCTTTGAATAATTTTAAATTGTTCATCACTAACACGTTGTCTTTGGCTGGCGCCGCGCTCATAATACGGCACGCCCGCATTTGCGGTTGGCAGCGGCGCTAGCGGCAACTGTTCACTACTACTACTACTGTAACTGCTGCGGCTACGGGTGCCGTACACCGGACTGTCGGCCACTGATTCTGCGTACTGCTGGCGGGCCGAGCCTCCCAGCTCGTGGTACGGCACTGTTTCCTGTTGTGTGTACGGTAGCGCAGCTGTGTCCTGTGTGTACGGTGGCGCAGCTGCATCAGTGTACAGAGCGGAGGAGGGGTCGGGGCTACTGTATTGGTCGGTGTAAGTGCTTGACCTAAAATAAATATTTATATTTTACTTTCATACAAAGTGTTTTGATCTATGTCAATCCAGATAAAACAAATGATTTTTGAGTTCAACTTCAATTCAAGAATAATGGGGAGTAGAAACAAAAAGAAACAGACGAGGAGGATGGGGGGGGGGGGTGTAGACAATGTCCCTTCTAATGGTAGAGCCTGTTTTAGTAGACTATACTAATGAAACTGACATCTAGTAGACTCAAAGATTTTAGTTTCACTATTTTAGTAACGGAATATCATACAAGCAAACCTATAGAGTAATCCTTACATAAAACTAATAGGATATCTGAGGCGTAGCCGCTAGTTTAAAATAAAGTTGTTACCTTACTCGAGCTCGGACACGCCGCCTCTCAGCTGGTTCTACACTTGTTCTACAAAAAAATTATTGATTTGTTTATAGTTTTAAGTGTAAAATAATATATGTGTGGTAATTTCACTGCTTAAAAAAGTATAAAACTATGACTGGATCAGTAGGATCATGGAAAACGAAGTAGCGGGTGGTTTTCGTCGTATTTTTACAGTAAATGTTTCTAGGTTATTTCATGTAAGGTTAGGTTAGGTAAATGTTAATTAGTATTCAGTACCCCGCAGTGGCTAGAACTAGGAGAAAAACTAATGTGAAAATACGATGAAACCCGCTACTTCGTTTTCTTTCCATAATCTAATCAGTAATAAAATTCCCTAAAAAACAAAGAAAAATCCGTCAATTTTAGTTGTTTATATCATTTGCTTCAGACGTATTGTATGTATATTTTTTAGTAGCGAAGCTACTCTATAATTCGAAATGTCCGTCCGTCCGTCCGTCTGAGACAGAAAGGGGGAAACGTGATTTTCTCGGCTCCTTTAAAAGATAGAGAGCTGAAATTTTCAGGGATTAATTTTGTTAACAATCTACACATTTTCACTTAGTTTCATACTACTGCATTCAAACATGTTACAGAAAAGTTTTTTTATAGTGCCTATAAAAATGACGTCATACTGGCCTACTATTCGTATTACACTGCTTATCATTGGTCATTTGTAATGTATGACGTCATTTTTTATTGGTCCTATAAGCTGTTTCGGTTACAAAGGTAGAATTATAGGTGGATTCACACATAGTACCCTGTAGGTAGAGCACTGATAACTGTCCCCCCTTAAATTTAAAATTTATTTTTTAAAAAGGGGGAGGACTCAGGAGAATATTTTTTTCTCGTATTTATTCGAATTCGGTGGAAAGGAACCGGTTAATTTATTTTCTACTGTACTATCCTTGTACCCCCTGAACTAAGGATGAATCTACCTAATAAATTCTTCCCATAGACTTGCCTAATTACTTTTCAATTAAAAGACAAAACTTGAAAGAAAGATGGACTGATAAAAAGTACGTAAAAGGTTAATTTTAATGCTCAGAAAAATAATTTTGTTAAAAAAGTAAGAAATAAAAATTACTAAATTTTTTTACTTTTTTATTGTTAGATTTTTACCACATATTTATATCCCCTTCTATAAAACTTTGGTTCCTTTTAGTAACTTTACAAAATGTCTCAAAAATCAGTCATGTGACGTCATACAAATGAGGGAGATGAGAGGAGAAGTGGGAAAGATAACCCCTAGAAAGAAATGGATATTTCCTCATTTTCATGACGTCACATAGCTGATTTTTGAGACACTTAGTAAGTTACTTCTCTTAATTAAAGTGAATAGAATTGAAATAAATTTGAAAAATCCATGAGAAAGTATTTTGTTAGGTTAGGTTATATTTGGTACTGTATGTAGTGTACAAACCCTACAGGGTTAAAATTCATGGCAGGCGTAATGAACATATTCTAATTTGCTTATTCAAGGTTAAGTTAGGGATGAAACAGTCCCACAGGGCTACATTGGATTTCAATACGAGAAAAGTGTTTTTTAGCACATGGGCATTTAATCTTTAACTTACTTAGTCCGTCAGTCTGACTGTATCAGCTATTAAGCATATCAAATAATGAAATTATAAAAATATGACTAAAATATTTTATCTGTAACTAACTTTGTCAATCATGGAGGTTTTCAACCTTATTGAATATCACAATTTTAGATATTTCATTAGAATGAATAATTTGCCATTGAATATCTTGATTGCATATCAAAACTTAACTTGTCAATAGGACAAGTAATACCTCTTATCAGGGATCTAAAGGGATAAGACAATTGCCGATAAATTTATTTGCATCCCCAATGAAGATACAAAAAATTACCCCTTCTGTAGATTAAAATTAGTGGTTGAAAGGTTTCAACACTCAATTTTATAAACCAACCAATCAAAATTCAATAAAAGTTCCCAAGATTGTTTGTTCAGCCAACGAATGGGAAAACGTTAATATAATACTTTGGTGACTATTGTAATAAGTAGCCCAATGGCCCCTCCCTCCATGACCTGTAAATACATTTCTCAAAACAAGAATCAAAATTTTTTCATTGCAAATTTAAATAGAAACCTTGTTATTATTGCACATTTGAAAGACGAATTCAAGAATGAAGAGTAGGGTTTTGAAACTGATAAATATCCTGTGGATTAGAACCGGCTTTCAGCAATACTAAAAAATCATGTATAGCATCAAATTACTTGCAATTTTCTACGAATAATAAAATAAAAATGATAAAATCATATGCAGTTTTAATCTTGTAATTTTTCATTTTAATAACGAGTCACGACGGAAAGCTTTCTGTAATACAATGCGATAGTTAACTATTATTCCCTTTTTAAAATCAATGACATCGCCCCTAGCTTCTAGGATTTTTCCTAATTGGGGCACACTGAAAGGGGGGAGGGTTTAATCCACATCAAAAACCTATAAATACTCTCATTTTATTTATACAATATTTCTTAATAACTATCCCTAATAACGCCAAAAAAGTTTAAATCACCCCCCCCCCCCCCCTCCCAAATTAAATGTTGTACGGTGGTGATGTGGTCCAAACACCCCCCTTGTCAGAAGCCTGTGCACGCACCTAGTTTGAGATGATGCAAATATAAAGCTAACTGGATGTTATGACGAGAAAAAAAATGTTGCTTTTGACATAAATGATGAATTGAAAAATGTTTATTGATAATACTAAAACCACCCACGTCTTTTAGAAGACACTCGTACATTTTTGTTTTTGTGTTTCAATTTATTCCGTCAGAGGATGGCTACGGGTCCGATAAATATCCGCTGGATTAGAACTAGTTCTCAGCTATACTGAAAAATCATGTACAGCATTATATAACAGACAATTTTCTACGAATATTAAAATGAAAATCATTAAAATTAAAATCAGTTTTGTTAGCCCGTGCATTCTGCCCCTCAGATATAATAAAACTGGTTAAAAAATAATTTTTCATTTTATAATTTTATTATCTACGGAAATTTGTCAATAGTACGAGGCGATAAACTATGTTGGGTGCTTTATGCTTAATAGGAAATAGCAGAATGCCTTGGCCATTTAACAGTCAAAACTTCAAGATGCAAACATGTTTAGGACATCAAAAAAAATAACATCATGAGTCCAAGTTATTTTTTCATTTGTTCTTGTTTTCTTAGAACATAAAAATCTAAGGAAGGTCCTTTTAAATTCTCTGAATGTTGATGTCTTATCATTTGGCATTTAGTTTCGCAAACATGCTTTTATTATATTGCAAATAATCATTAAATTTAAAATTAATGTATATATTTAGTCACTCGTTTCATAATATCATTTAGTGGTTATTGCATAACTTTACAAATAAATAACTTGTTAAAAACTCATAATAGTTTTAAGATTAAAAATAGTTTAAAACCTGCTTGTGGTTTCATACTAATCTCGTCTACTGAAAGTTAACTACAAACAAACACTTTGGGGTTAAACATGAAGCGCTGGAAAGTGTCCTGTATGACGTCATAAAAATACTTATAAAAAGGAGGGATTGTCCATCTCCTTTTTATGGGTTTCCGTTACCACTTCTCCTCTCATCCCTCCTTTTTATAAGTATTTTTATGACGTTACACAGGACACTTTCCAGCGCTTAATGTTTAACCCCAAAGAGTTTGTTTGTAGTTAACTTTCAGTAGACGAGAAGGGCTTTTTAAAGCTATGGTTCCGCAGTGATAAAACTCCCTACAAGGGCTAAAAACTTGCATATAGCAAGTGGAGAGTTGGTTTTGTATGAATCTAACGATCTCTGAAACGGATAAGTCTGGGAACCTTCTAACAATGGATATAGAATATACGTGGATATTATGACGGGGGAAAATTTTCGTCAATGCTAACATGGAACTCATTTAATGGCCATATCGTTCATCCAGTAGGAGGAGAATGGATGGGTTAAAGGGGTTGGATGGATATATTGTTATTTTAGCCCACTGCAAGTTTCACTTTATTAGAGAACATGAAAAACTGGTGTAGCATCCAAGTAATAATATATGATACCAGGCTGGTTTCAAGCTATTTTTGTAAAGTGTTACCTGTAACTACTAAACGGATCTGACGGAGCAGGGCTGTATTCAGCACTTTCATATCTAAAAAAAAAAATTTAATTATTATTTCTGTCAAGCACTTGACCCTTCCCCCCTTATCTTAATGAATTTAAAACAAGGGATGGGGGCGAGTAACTTGCCCCCTCAAAACTTGTAATTAATCTGTTTTTTTTTCAGGGTTGATTTCCCTTCCTCAAAATAGTCATAAACCTTCCCAGGACCAATGAGAAGCTACATTGTAAAGGAGAATCATATCGGTACACACAAACAGACAAACATCCTGCTACTTATATATAAGGAACTCGAAACACAGTGTAAAATTTATCAGTTATTGGATTTAGGAGAGAAGACAAATGGTTAACACTAAGATATCTTTATTTTTTATCTTGCTCGTTGACATTTTTACTGATTGTCAAAAAAAAATTGGGAATTCTTGGGAATCGGATCTAAAGTGATAAGACAATGGCCGATAAAATGATGTATTTCTCCAATTATGATTCACAAAATATCCCCTGCTGTAGATTATAAATAGAGGCTGAAACGTTTGAACACTAAACTGAATGAATCAGCCAATCAAAATTCACTAAAGCCCCAAAAGGTGTTAAACCAACGATTAGAAAAACGTTATTATAAAACTGTGGGGACTAGAGTAATAATTGTCCCCTCTAGTATTTCTTAAATCTTTTATTTTCCTACTACTAAGGACTACACCCTTAGAAGCCTCTAGGGGCACTTAAGAAAAGGATGGAGGAAGTTGATCATCACTTTAAATTTTATTCAAAAACAGAAAAAGTTTTGACTTCGAAACCAATTAATATCCGCTGAATTAGAATCGGTTCACAACCATAATAAAAAATTATGTTTAGCATGTTTTATAAACAATTTTCCACGAATATTAAAATATAAATACCATTTTTGTAAGCCCGGGAATTCGAAAACTCGTCATCCTGTTCCTTTTTCATAATAATTATGATTTTTTTCTGAGTATGTGTCTGTGTATGTTGTTATATTACATGGTAGTAATGTAATTGTAATTGGTTGCATGTAATTTCAAATTAAACTGCAAATTTGAGGCCTAAATATTTTTAGTCTGCATAAACACGTAAACAACATCAGGGTTGCCTGATGCAAATTGTAAAAAACAATATTGAAAATTGTAAAAATCTACCACACACTTTTTGTAAATCCACGAAATTCTAAACCATTTATGTATTATTAGTTAAGGCTATTTTTCTAGTAAATGAGAATATTTTGTCCTGACGCTATAATGTCCGAGGCTATTTTATCGTTAATTTGTGTTGCTATTTTCCCTGTCATTTATTGGTCAGTTAGGTTATTAGGTAGCACGGGAGGGGATGGGGAAAATGGGATGAATAGGGGAATCGTTTTTTTAGGCAGCTACACGTTTAACTTTTTTAGAGAACATGAGAAAGTGGTTCCATTAGTGTTAATCTTAACTTTAAATTCTCTTCAAAAGTATGAAACATAAAATATTCAGATCTTTGATTTGACGATTTGCATGTTTATATTTTGATCTGACAACGGTGTAAAATACCGGAATTTATGCTAATTTAATGATGAACTGAAAATAGTTGCCGAATGTGTACGCAGTTTCCTGAGTGTTTCCTCATCCTAGCTCAATATTTACTACTAGCTAAAAAAGCTTCAAACTTCAAAAAAAAAATCAAAATTTAAAAAATTCAAATTTATAATGTATAATGTATAAATCGTTTATACATTCAAATTTTGATTTTTTTAAGGGAAGTTTGAAGATTTGTAGCTAGTAGTAAATATTGAGCTAGGTTGAGGAAACACCCAGGAAACTGCGTACACATTCGGCAACTATTTTCAGTTCATCAATTTAATGGGTAATTCTAAACAATGCAATTTGTTCCCCGTTTTTTGCTATTTTTATGTAAAAATTAAAAAGTATATTTTAACATTATGTAACCTTGTTCAGTATATAAATATCGGATATACGAGGATATATTTACAGGGGAAAATTTGTAGTCAATATAGGTTTCAACATTGGGCTTCATTTATTGATCACTTCGTTCATCCAGTAGGAAGGGAGGGGATGGTGTAAGAGGAGTATCGTTATTTTAGCCAGCAACGTCCATGACTTTATTAGTATATATGAAAATCAGGTTCAACATCCAAGTAATAAAATATCGATTGTAAGAACTAAAAAGTATAATCTTAAGCTTAATTACATAATGGAACTATGAAATAATGATAAAGCTTTTTAAAAAGAAAAGTCTTCCTGTCTACTTAAAAATGGATGTAGAATTTACGCGGATATTATGATAGGGGAAAAATTTAAGTCAATTTAGCTTCTAACATGGAACACTTTTATTGGTCAGTTCTTTCATCCAGTAGTAGGGATGGGGATGGGTTAAAAGGGGTGGAGCCAACTGTGTGTTTTACTTTATTAGATAACATGAAAGTCTGGTGTAAGATCCAAGTTATAATATATCCATTAATTAAAGAGTGTTTTATAATACTTCTAAATGTATATCTTAATTCTGGATAAGACAATGGCCGATAAATTGCTGTACATCCCCATTGATGATAAACAAAATTACCACTTATGTAGATTATTATTAGTAGTTGAAACGTTTGGACACTCAAATTAACGAACCAACTAATCAAGTTTTTTTTAAAAAAGTCCCCAAAGTTTTTAACCCAACGAATAGAAAAATGTTATTATAAAACTTTGGGGACTATTGTCCCCTTCCTTCCTGACTGTAATGAATGTTTAAGCTGCACTTATATAACATGCATAATGCCTATTATAAAATATGTATAATGCCTTTAAATGGGTATAATTGTAATACAAACACACACACACATACACACACACACAAACACACACACACACACACACACACACACGTACACACACAAACACAAGTTTATAAAAGGATGAATATCCATATTTGGGCCAGGGGGATGTTACAACTTTAATTTTACCCCCCTTATACTGCCAGGGATAGAGGGATATTTATCTACAAAAAATAAACACAGCATTAGAATATTTAGGTCAAAAGGAAAATAATATCCTTATATGAAAGTAACAGGATCTCTTTCTGTCTGTACTGAAGGATCTCGCTAACCGCTGAACCGATATGGTTCTTCTTACAATAGGTCCTGAAAAGGTTTACAACTATTTTTTTGGGGGTGGGGGGGGGGGCATGGTACTTTCCTCCTTTTGGCCTGTTTGGCATTCATAACATCCCTACCCCCTTTTTTTAAAAATAAATTGAAAATAAAGGGTGGGAAATTGAGTAGATTTATGCCTTACTCCTGCGGGGCCTATACCTGTGGTGCGCTAATCCTGTGGGGCTACCAAGTACCGAATATAACCTAACCTAACCTAATATAATATACAAACGACCAAAAAAACTTATCCCTAATTTTGAGATTACTAAACAATCATTCATAGGATAAGATGTGCAGAAATTTAATTTCCAAATGTGTACGCAGTTTTTGCGGTGTTTCCTCATCATATCTCAATATTTACAACTGGCTAAAAAAGCTTCAAACTTCCAAAAAAAATTAAATTTTGAAAATGAAAGTTTTGGATGTATAAAACGTTTATACGTTCAAAGTTTAGAAAGTTTGGAAGTTTGAGATAGGATGAGGAAACACCAGGAAACTGCGTACATATTTGGAAATTAAAATTCAGCACATCTAGGATAAGCATGATGTTTGTATTTATATGAGTGCATCTCCATGTGTTTTATATGCGAAGCTTATCTACAATTGTTGCTTTACATATCCTTATAATAAAGTAACAGGATGTTTGTCTGTCTGTCTGTTTGTGTGTACCGAAGGATCTCGCTGAACCGATCGGGTTCTCCTTAACAGGTTGCTTCTCATAGGTCCCAGGAAGGTTTATAACTATTTTGGGGGAGGGTACCACCACCCTCCCAAGGGAAATCACCAAAAAATCGATTTTCAACTTCAACTTCAACGCAACATAGCAAGGAATCGTAGAAGCTTGAAAGCAACATAAATAGGTATCGTATTATTAAAAAAACATTGAAAGGGCCACTAGAGGCCTCTAGGGGCGTAGCCGCTAGTAGTTACATATACCATAACAAAATGTGATTAAGTCAAGCTGATTTATGTAAACTTAGAACAAATATCATATGAAAAGATTCTTGCCAAACTGTCTTTTTAAAAATTATTGTAGATATAGGTTTTTAGTACCGAAGCTACTCTATAAAATTCTTTGAATGCCGTTTGTCAGTCAGTCTTCAGTCGGTTCAGTCAGTCAGTCAACCAGCCCGTAACACTATTGGAGATTTTCTCGGGTGCTTTTAAAGGTAGACAGCTAAAATTTATTGTGAACATTCCTATGACATATTCACATCTAAACTATTCATTGTTTTGTCCGTCTTTCAATCGGTCATATTTAAAAGTTAATTTTTTGTTCTTCGCTACTTATCAATGTTGTCAACCTTGTTAATTGTAATGTTTTACCTAGTATTGATCAGACAATAAGTAATAGACTTTAATTTACAAATAAGTTAAGTTACAGATAAAAACATTATAGAACATTTTTGTCTAGTTTTTCATATTTATAAAACTTTGGTCTATTTTATCCTTGTTTAATCCGTATAGGTAAAATATTAACTATTGCATGAAGCTCATTTTTGTTACAAAATAGGACAAATAGGAAAGAATTTGAAGCTAGCAATTGTGTTTTTACATTCAAGTAAAAGAATAGAGGGGGCATGGTCTACATGTAACTCTGCCCACAGGGCAGGGACCATGTTCCGATTTTGTTTTTGGTCTCTGAAATCAGCTAATAGCGTCAGAAATATCAACAGAGACCCAACAAAGCAATTTGCTAGCAGACAAAAAGGATCTCCACCACTTAGGCCAGTTAGTTGTTTGGAGTATACATCTATACTTATACATTTACTGTTTTTACATCAAAATATTTAGGAATTTCCCTCAAAGTTCCTTGTCGAGCACTGAACCCCCCCAATTTTGTATATAAATAATTTGAAAAAAGAGGGAATTGGATGATTTTTATTTGTTTGTTTTTTTATTTTGGTCAGATTTAGGTTGTAATAGGTACTTGGTAGTCCCGCAATGATACATATCAGGTAGAGCCCAAAATGGTATGGGCCTCATCCCCCTTTCATAAAATAATACAAAAAAAGCTAAAGAGCGACTGCAAAACATATTAACCATTTTAGGTATTAAGCTAAGTGTACATACAATACTCGATATCTTGTATGTTGCATCAGATTTTCATGTAACCTAGCTGGCTAAAATAACGACCCATTCCCTCCTCTACTAAGAAATTAACGAACTGACCAATAAATATGGTCCATATTTGCAACCTAATTTTTCCCTTTTAAAAAATCCACGTATTCTATATAAAGATACATTGTACACGTCCAAAAAACTAAAGATTAATTTTTAAATAGCTACAAAATTTCCTGTTATTCATGATAAAATATATAAGTAAAGAATGATATGTCCATTAATTTTACACTGAAAAATACATAGCATTCTTTTTTATAAACTCCGCTTTTGTAAAGATTCTTTTTAAAAATACATTAGATTAAAATCTTTATAACCCTCATTTTACCCCCCTCAAACAGCTTAGACATCAGTAGTCCACAAACTTTCAAATTTTTCATTTAGTTAGCGCTGCTACTCTAGAACTAGAATATATCTATATGTCCATCATTTTGTAACTGGACAAAGTGTCTCAAAAATCATCCAATTAACGTCATATATTTTTAGGGAATTTTTTCCCCACTTCTCCTCTTATCTTCCTCATTTTTATGACGTCACATAGCTAATTTTTGAGACACTTTGTCCAGTTACATTATTTTCTTTAATCCAAGTCTGTGCCACAGAAATATGAAAGGATGAGTTAATGCAAAATGAAATGAGAAATGGGCTTGTCATTCATATAAAATCAGGGATGAAAGGACAGAGGTGGATTCTTAAAAAACTTTTTGGCTCACTGCCTCACTAAAATTAGTTAGGCTCCCTAAAATTTTTGTGAAAAATCCTCTAAAATCTCATTAAAAATCTACAAAAATTAAATAAATCATAAAATGGT
This sequence comes from Acartia tonsa, assembly GCF_053477335.1. Lineage (NCBI taxonomy): Eukaryota > Metazoa > Arthropoda > Copepoda > Calanoida > Acartiidae > Acartia > Acartia tonsa. Next base: position 49,680,262 of record NC_137267.1, read on the forward strand.
TATTAACATAAGATTTTGTTTAATTTTTACAGATTTTTAATGCGATTTTGGAGGATTTTTGACAATACTTTTAGCGAGCCTCACTAATTCTAGTGATGCAAAAGTTTTTTAAGAATCCACCTCAATTTATCAAAGTAAGTAAACCAATAGAGGGGGAAGGTGGTTAAATAACTGTATGTACCCAACCCGTGGACCCTGTCTGTCTTTAAATTAAGTCTTTGAATATCAACCAATAGAGTCAAAAATATTAACACAGCCGAGTCCCTACAAAAGAGCAGAAAGTAATTTGCTAGCAGAAGCAAAAGGTCCCCAACGATGGATCCAGGTAGTTATCTGGAATATATGTCTATACTTATACAATTATTGTTGGTATTTCTAAAAATTAAATCCATTATACTTCATTTTTAAATTGACACATATTGGTTTGATTGGATAGCCCTCCCTGTTGAAAATGTTCAGGCTCTGTTAATTTAAAATTTGGAAAGGCATGTCGACAGTGTGGCTTTCATAAAAAGTGGTAATTGCTGACATAATAGTGACATGATAACTTTTCAAAAAGATTTTTAACATTATGTATATCAGCTGTATGGCTTTAAAATGGTCAGGGCTTACAATATATATACTAATAAAATACAGTGTGGTTTAGGATGAGATTCGAACCTCTATGATTGGTACATTTAACCAGAATAGTTATTTATCACATCGTAGACAGCTTTCTGCGGATATTAAAATAAAAAAAGATGAAAACCAGTGTTGTTAGACACGAGGCGGATAATGGTGGAAATTTGTCTATAATACGATGCTATGCTGGTTATAATCCAGCGGTTTCGAAGCTGTACTGGAAAATAGATAGTAGAGTAGAAGATGATTAAAGTCCCTTAACAGATTATGACTTCATAAGATAAAAAAAAACCAATGAGAGGCCAGCATAAATTTTACCATTGGTCAATTACAGTGTATAATGGCCTCTCATTGGCTATTCTATCGTATGACGTCATAATCTGTTGAGGGACTTTAATCATTTTCAGTAGAGTAAGAAGAAAAGTTTATTAGCAACAAATTATAGAGATAAAATTATTTTTGTTCTCTTGTAAACGTGGCTCAATGCCTGAACTAATATTGCTATAATAAAATGGCATTCACATCTTTGGAGTAGTATTATGAACTACACATTAGAGAACATCAAGATTTGGCCATGATCCTGGATAGAAACCTGACCAAAGAATATAAAAGATTATTGAATTAATTGTTACATCTTCTTTTTTTGTTGTATATTTTTAGGTGTAACAGTGTTATTCGAAAGAAAAATTACTTAATTTCAATTTTAAAACTTATTATTATTTTTTGTATTATCAGGTTTCTGTTTTGCACTTGAACCAATCCTAAGGACCTTAACTAACCCATGTATGTGTCAAGAATAAATGATAGAGTTTAATTGTCTAATTTGTACTATAAAAAGTTAGTTCCCTATTTTCATATCTTCATTATGTTACAATTCATGATTTTTCAGTATGACTCAAAACCAGATCTAATCCACCGGTTTTAATTGGGTTCAAAGCCATACTGGAATAGTTATTTATCGCATCGTAGTATAAACATGTTTCTGCGGATTTTACATTGAGAAATTAAAATATTAAAACCAATTTATGTTTTTTATTTTAATATTTGTGGTAAATACAATGCTAAAATTTGATTATTTAGTATGTATGAGAACTGGTACGAATCCACCAGATATTCATCGGTTTTGAAGTGATAATGTCAAAAAAGTTTACTAACCTGTCAGTTTGCTGACGGCTTGGGATATTTTGTCTAGCCCTTCTGTTCACTACTATGTCTCTCTGGCCTAAATATAGGGAAATTATATCATGGGATATATTGTCTAGCCCTTCTGTTCACTACTATGTCTCTCTGGCCTAAATATAGGGAAATTATGTCAAGAGATATTTTGTCCAGCCCCTCTGTTAAATACTATGTCTATCTGGCCTAAATATAGGGAAATTTTGGCATGAGATATTTTATTTAGCCATCCTGTTCACTACTATGTCTCTCTGGCCTAAATATAGGGAAATTATACCAGGGGATATTTTGTCTATATCTCTCTCTCCTAAATATAGGGATATTATGTCAGGGGATATTTAGTCTAGCCCTTTTGGTCACTACTATGTCTCTCTGGATTAAATATGGGGAAATTATGTCATCGGATATTTTGTCTAGCCTTTTCTATTCAAATACTATGTCTCTCTGGCCTAAATATAGGGAAATTATGTCATGGAAAATTTTATCTTACAGCTTTAAGCACTGCAAACAGAAAGAACGATTAAGGGAAGCAATGGTGTATAGAATATAATTCTTCAAATATTCTACAGAACTGTATATTTATTTGAAAATAAGTTAAGAAACACTCCTAAATTTTATGTAATGATAATATTTCTGATTTTTGGATGATATCAAAACTTTTGTTAACTAAGTATTAAGTATAAAGTCATTAAAATGACAATTTGAATGAGAGAGGCAGAGAAAGAGACAGAGAGATAGATAGATAGATAGATAGAGAAAGAGAGAGAGAGAGAGAGAGAGAGAGAGAGAGAGAGAGAGAGAGAGAGAGAGAGAGAGAGAGAGAGAGAGAGAAAGAGAGAGAGATAGATAGATAGAGAGAGAGAAAGAAAGAGGGAAGGAGAGAGAGCGAGAGAGAAAGAGGGAAGGAGAGAGAGAGAGAGAAAGATAGAGAGAGAGAAAGATAGATAGAGAGAGAGAGAGAGAGAGAAATAAAGGAATGAGAGATGGCTAATTTGTTAGTTTTTATTGGTTGAACGGCCATTAGTATCTAGGTGTGACCTTTTAGGGTTATTATGAGAATTGGGATGGGGACAAATATTAAAAATATTAAAACCAGGGAGGAGGGGACATTGTACCTTTAATTACATGGTACCCAAAGTTTGCATTGGTTATAAAACTTTGAATACCTTTAATGAATCAAATTAGTTGGTTAGAAACTAGAAGTGTCCAAACTTTTAAACCAATAATATTGTTTATCATTATTGATAATGCGCATTATATTTATCTCTCATAGTCTTATCCCTTAAGATCTATGAGTATAAAAAGACAGAAAAAAATATCAAGGTTCCTAATCAAACAGTGCTCAAAATTTTGAGGTAACGAGAGTGCATATTAATTAAGGCATTATGAATCTTTACCCCCCTGTAAGAGTTTATACTATTCGTGATTATTAAAGATATATTATACTGCTTTATTAGGCATGAAATTTTGGGTATTTAACAATTGTGGCCTTTTTGAAAGGAGTAACAATAAATATGTATTCATTATTTCAAGCTAACCCGCGACCTTGGCTCAAAACGTAGTGCATCCGCTCGTCGCTGGGGAGGTGATAGGTTCGAATCTCTGGCAGACACCGCGTCATAACTAAAGACGTTAAAAATAGTTCCTACTGCTATGTCTGGGGCGCGACATAAATAGTAAAAGTAGGGGGAATATTTTAGCCCATAAACAGGCGCAACTCACTACCATGCTTGCACAGTTAGGACTTCTCAGACAAAGGTCGTGCAATTAAAGGGTTGGTTGTCTGATGGATGTTACTTAACCTAATATACTTGGGTGTTAGAGTATCGCATCCCATTACACGCGGTGGACGCTCTGGATTCTCTAAATGATCACTTTAATCGAAGGAGAATCACCCTTACGAGGTAATAGTAAAAAATTATTTAAAGCTTACTTGTAATCTACAATAATAAATAATAAAATCTACAATAAATAAACGAGGATATCAACATCCATAAAGGCAAAGCTCTGAAATGTTAGAACAAACAATCATAAACACTTGTAGAATCTTAGAACTGACAGAACTTAAAATACATTTTGAGGACTTTATTATAGAAATGCCTCGTTTATAACATTGTTCCTTGTTGATAGTAAACAGAATTCCAAAAGTCAGATGAATAGGATAATTATATCACATAATTAGAGGCCAAAAAAGGCAAAAATGTCATAAATTTTATTTATGTATTTTTAAAGAAAGATCAATTAATAAACAATAAAAAACTGCACTGTTACAAACTAAAATATTGAAGTATAAATATGCGATAAAAAAAATATTTGATTATTGCAAAATATAAATCACTGCAAATATCTTTTGTAAGATTTTTATTAATTTTGAAATATACAATTGGCAGCTACGCCCCTAGAAGCCTCTAGGAGTAATTAAAAAGGGTGAAGGTGCGCACCTTTTCAAATTTAATTTTATTAGGGTTAATTTCTCTTAGGAGGGTGGAAAAACCCTAACCCAAAACAGTTATTAACCTTCCCTATAAAAAGCTACACTAAAAAGGAACTATATATGTTCAGCGGTTAGAGAGATCCTTTGCTACAGACAAAAAAACGTTACAATTTCATATATTTATTATTTTATGTCCTTCTCATTTTTATGAATGCTTGAACATAAATGAGCTTTTTAACAACAAAGTCATATTTAGTGATTCATTTACAACATCTGCAATAACATTAGCAACCTTTATTTAAACCTTATTTAGTACTGTTGATTTTTTAAGAACCGCTTAAAGTACATTCCTAATGATGATACACAAAATTACCCCTTATGCAGATTAAAATTATTGGTTGAAACATAGGGACTTATTGAATCATATAATCAAAATTCAATAAAGTCACCAAAGTTGTTAAGCCAACGAATAAGAAAACGTTATTATAAAACTTAGGGACTAGTGTAATAAACAGCCCATCGTTCCTGCTATAAAATCCATTAAATTTATATGCCATAAAAGATGTAATACTCAAGTTGGTCATCACAATTACCCATCAATTAAACTGAGGTGGATTCTTAAAAAACTTTTTGGCTCACTGGCCCACTATATTAGTGAGGCTCGCTAAGAATTTTTGTGTAAAAATCTACAATAATTAAATCAAATCATAAAAGGGTTATTAACATAAGATTCTGATAAATTTTTGTAGATTTTTTATATTATTTTGGAGGATTTTTCACAAAAATTTTTATCAAGCCCCACTAATTTTAGTGAGTTATTGAGCCAAAAAGTTTTTTAAAAATCCACCCCTATTTGTTCTTTCTTGGTCTTTTTTGTAACCAATACAAGAACGATTGTGTTCAAAAATGTTTAAGGCAAGAATTAGGGATTACCAGGGCTCTTAATGGATAAGAAAATGGCCGATAAATTGACGTACATCCCCAAAGATGATACACAAAATTACCCCTTATATAGGTTACAATTATTGGTTGAAACATTTGAATTGATTTAATCAATCAATCAAAATTCAACTAAGTCTCCAAATTAGTAAGCCAAAAAATGTCCCATCCCTCCCATGGGATTCAAGCACCCTTCGCTTCTCAAATAAACCACTAAGACAACTGTGAACAGACGTACAGACATAGCCAAAAATAGAGCAGCTTCGCTTCTACATAAAGAATGGGCCAACACGGTGGTGGTCAAATTAACAATTAACCTTTCTTCTTTTTAGAGAGAGACAGTGGGTGGATACAAATTTACAAAAAAAATTGTCGTCAACTTGGCTCATTTATTGGTCGGTTTGTTTATCCAGTAGGAGGGGAGAAGATGGGGTAAAGTAAGTAAAAGGAGGGAATCGTTATTTTAGCCCGCTGCAAGTTTCACTTTATTATAGAACATGAAAATCTGGTGCAACATCCACGTAATAATATATCGATTAGTAAGAGGTATCTTAATAAGTAAAATTGTGTATATAAACATAAGAAAGTTGTAATTTTGTAAGACCTTTATTATCAGACAATTTTTATCACTAGTATTCAAATGATCATCTTTCAAGCATTACTGGAATGCTGCAAATATAGTTAGAAAGCTAAAATTTAAATATGTTTGTATTTATGAATATAATTGGTAGCTTTTTAATGGTAATTTTCAAATTTATCATAGCCTTAAATCATAAAAAGTTAATCTTAATAGCAATGAAGAATAGTTTGTCTATAGAAAAGTTGAATAATTTGAAAGCAAAGCTTTTTTACATTTAGGGACGGTCCGTTCGTCCGTAACGGATTGCTCTTTTAGTAAATTAAGTCATTTTATAATTGTCATAACGATTACCAATGGTGCAAGGTGATACTTGGAACAATAAGGTATAAAGAAAGCGTAGCATTACTAGAGTCCGTATTACCATTTTTTACATGTTGATTTTGACATTAAATTTCTACATGATAATTATTCTTGCCCTTATCGGGTCTTTGAATTCATCCTATAGCCGAGTCCCTACAAAAAATAAAGCAATTTGCTAGCAGACTAAAATGGTCTCCACCACTTAGGCCAGGTTGTTGTCTAGATTATACATCTATACTTATACAATTATTGGTGTCTTATTAGTTGAGCGTTGCTTTTATGGATGTTGTTATTCCTGTTGAAAGAATACTGAATAAAACATGGATCTAAAGGGATAACACAAAGGCCGATAAATTGAGGTACATCTTCAATGATAATACACAAAATTATCCCTTCTGTAGATTACAATTAGTGGGCAAAACGTTTGGACACTCAACTTAATGAAGCAACCAATAAAAGTCCCCCAAGTTGTTAAGCCAACGAATATGAAAACGTTATTTAAAATCTTTGGGGACTAGTGTAATAAACAGCCCAATGTCCCCTCCCACCCTGGTATAGGTGTGACATGTGACAGAGAGTGTAAATTCATAATATCAGACAACAATACTACACACAGGGAGGGAGGGGACATTGGGCTGCATGTGTATTACACTAGTCCCCAAACTTGTAAAATAACATTAAATTCTTTCTTTATAACTTTGAGGACTTTTATTGAATTTTGATTGGTTTGTTCATTAAGTTGAGTGTCGAAATATATCAACCACTAATTGTAATATACAGAAGGGGTAATTTTGTGTATTATTACTGGGTATGTATATCTATTTATCCGTCATTGTCTTATCCCTTTAGATCCCTGATACTACACAAGAATATTCAAATACTGATGTTCATTACAAAAACAGCAACAAAATTCTACCATCAAAAATGAATTGTAGAAATGTTCCCTTTCTGTAATTGTAATTGACTGTCTGTCTGTCCCAAAGGATCTCGCTAACCTCAGAACCGATATGGTTCTCCCTTACAGAATAGCTTCTCATGGGTCCTGGGCAAGTTTATAACTATTTTGGGGAAGGGTGCCACCACCCTCCTAAGAGAAATCTTCCCCCAAAAAATATTACTCCCCTCAATTTTTAGTTTTGTTTCTGCTTTTTTTAAAACTTAAAAGGTGGTTTGTCAATACCCCCCCTTCCCCTTTCTCACTCGCCTCAAAACTTCAAATATTGAATGCATTTAACAAATTCTTTTTATTTTTTTGTTTGTTTGAGGAAACGTCTACTTTTTGTGTAATAATAGTGATTTGGCTATTTTAAATGCTTTATTGTTATCTGTGTGTATATAATAATTTAAATTCATCGGATATTTTACATATTTACAGACGCTTAAGTGTTAACAGTAATACAAAGTCTTTTGTTACAGCAATGGATATATTATTACTTGGATGTTACACCAGATTTTCATGTACTCTGATAAAGTTATACTCGCAGTACCCGATAAATACAGCCTCAATGATGACATACAAAATATCCCCTTCTGTGGATTACAATATTAGCGGTTCAAACGCACTCAACTTTTTAAATCAACCAATTAAATTTCAAATCAAGCTAATTGTCCAGTCACTACAAATAAAAACGTTATTATAAACTTTGGGGCCCAATGTCCCCTCCCTACCTGACTGTATTTTTCGAGCCTTACTTTAGTTGACAGACGGATGGACGTACAAACGTACACACTTGTCCTAGAGTTGATTCGCTACTTATTATGGTGCTTAATATATAAATAGCCTCCTTAATATATAAATGTTAACTAACTGTTCAGTTTTAACTATCCTAGTGTGATATGTGCACACCAAACAACCAAACTTTTCCTTAAAATGCCTAAATATGACGCTAATTCTTTTCATTGTGTATTTTGAAATTTGTTTATTGTAATAGGTTTTTATTGCATTGTACAATAGACAGCTTCCCGCGGATATTAAAATAAAAATATTAGAAAAAAACTAACTGGAGGGACCAAAAATACTGTTATTAATTTTATTATTTTTGTTACCAATATTCGTGTGAATTTGTCTGTAATACGATGATATGCATGATTTTTTTTGTAGAACTGGTTCTAATCCAGCTAATATTGATCGGTTTCAAAGTAATAATGTAAATTTAATACTAAAAAATGTCTTATTTCGTGATTTATTGACAAGTATTTGGTAAAAATCTTAAGTTTATCTTTTTAGTTTATCTTTAAAGAATTACAAATGTATAAAATACAAACATTTTCTTAAAAATAGCATCAAACCTGTAAATTTGTAAAATGAGTTTAGAACTGAAACAGTGACTATTTTTTTATCTAAATACACATGCACAACCCATTACTTTGGTATACATATAAGATTTTTCCAATTAAAATTACTGTGCTAATTAAAAAAATTGTTTAGCCTAATTGCATAAACACCATAGCCTATACTAAGATAAAGTATGGTTCGCCTGGAACAATGGATATAGGATATACATGGATATATTGACAGGGAAAAATGTGCCGTAAATTTAGCTGCTAATATAAACCTTATTTATTGATTAGTTCGTTCATCCAGTAGGAGTGGAGGGGATGAGTTAAAGGAGTTGGATTAAGGGTATCGTTATTATAGCCATCTGCGAGAATCACTTTATCTGAGTACATTAAAATCTGGTGCAACATCCAAGTAATAATATATTGTTTGCTAGAACACAAGCAAGCAACCAGGCAGAGGGTCAATTCATAATTTAACCCGCTAACATAAATAAATCAGGGAAGGAGGGGGAAATTGGGATGTTTACTACATTAGTCCCCAAAGTTTTATAATATCGCTTGCCAACTTTGGGGACTTTTAATTAATTTTGATTGTTTTGTTTACTAAGTTTAGAGTTCAAACGTTTAAACCACTAAATATAATCTACAGAAGGAGTAAATGTATCATCATTTGTGATGTGCATTAATTTATCGGCCATTGTCATATCCCTTTAGATCCCTGTAAATGAATCCTTTATATACATTTAAAAAAAGGTATATACAATTATTAAACAATAGACATAGCTTTTGGAAATTCTATTTTAAAACTTCAAAAAAGTGGTCCTAACATTAAAACATCTACTATATAATGAATACTAGTTGATTCACCCATAGCCTATAGATAAATCACCCTAAAATAGCCTAAAATCACCCCCAAGACATAGATAAAGCTTCCCTGTAAATAACATAGAATTCGGGTCAGTATTTTTCGAGATCTTTAGCTTCAAATAAAAAAAATTTACTTCTTTATTTGATAGGAGAGACTAGCTTTTGGAAATGCTATTTTAAAACTTCTAAAAAGCTATCCTAATGTGGTATGCGGCAGCTCTGGACCATGCAGAAACCAAGACATTATAGTGATGCTACGCACCTAGTTAAATCCTGTTATTCTACAGTTATGAAGCCACCTGGAAAGATGTCAGATAACGGTACTGATTTTATCTCTCAGTTGTCCTGCAAATGGAGGGAGGGGTGTTACCCCTCCCTCTCCCCATCTTAAGCACCGGAACCTTCCCCTTCAACCACCAAGTTATCAGCACCACCTCAACCCTGAGGATAAAGGATCTAAACCTGCCCTCATCTGATAGAATCACCCCCACACAGACTGTTGTTGTCACAAGTAATCATCAAACCTTCCCTCTTTAGTACCCAGACCTACCACTCAACCCCTCTATGCTTATCTACCTATTGTGCTGCTCCATGGGCTATCCTGCCTGCCCCAGACAGGGATAGCCATCTACCTAACCATTGCAATTATCTATGTTTTACTGTATTCTTAATTCCCCCCACCCTTTCCAGGGATGGGGAACCATGATTGCCCAAACTGACTATTGTATATGTATTATAATGCTTTTATGTTATGATCATTTATTCCTATCCATGTAGTTATTGTTTGTTGTATATAACTTTAGTATCCTTTAACCCTTCAATAAAGTGACAACTGAAATAGATGTTGATTCTTGTCTAGTGAATGCTAGAGAAGCGTAGCTTCTCTATAGTAAGGTGTCCACGTCTGTTCACACTGCCGTAGTCTTTATTCGAACTCTGGTGTCTGCCATTTACCCTAGGCGGATACCACAACTTTGGTGACAGCTGTGTGAGATTACGGCGAACCACAAGTGTAGAGCAGACGCGCATCTGAGGCTAAGGTACTCCCAGCAGTGAATCTGGCAAAACTGACGCAAGCAACCTGAATTACCCACCCTGGACAGCAAAGTTTAACTCTGCATCCGGCAGTTGTGGAAGCGAGACAGCGAAATTTGATGAATAACCGCGAGCAGCGCTGATATCTAACGGAGAATTGAGCGCCAAAAGGGCTGAAACAGGCCTGCGGACCGGCTGAAACAAGCCAAATAAGTGTAAACGGCTGAAAATAGGCCAATTTTACTGCAAGAGATAGCAGGATCCGAACCAGTGGCGCTAGCAGGACGGGACATTCCCTGCCGCCATCAGCTGGATTTGGATAAGCGGCGCTAGCAGGACGGGACATTCCCTGCCGCCGATAGGCTGAAACACGCCACATAGCTGCAAGCGGCGCTAGCAGGACGGGACATTCCCTGCCGCCGATAGGCTGAAACACGCCACATAGCTGCAAGCTGCGAGCCAACATACGAGTGTAGTGCACCAGAACAGAGAAAAACTACGTCAACTCCAAGTATCCTGAGAGGCTACAACGCAGCCACCCATCTAGAAAAAACAGATATTATGTTACATTGCAGGGATTACCACCCTGGTGTTATGGCCAAACAATAGATTTATGAGCAAAGCTTGGCAAACAAATTGTTGTGTTGTGATAAATCTAAGAATAGAACAGGCTTGGATTATTGTGTATTGTGATAACAGCTAAAAATAGAACAGAGTTGGTAAACAAATCTGTTATGCAATTGTGATAAGGACAAAAATAGAAGCTAGATGTAATATAATAAAGACCCTGATATACAATCAAATCACCTCAAGCCTATAGCACAACAACAATACACCCCTTATTCCAAGGGAAAGGGGAGGAGCCCCTCTCCATTGAGGGCAAATACAATCAGGGTGATATAATAGATAAGCCTAGGATTAAGAAGAAAAGGCACTATTATACCAGCACACAGTTACCTCCCTCCCTCACAGGGGAAACGGACGGAGTTACCCCCGTCCCCTCACGCGCTTCCCCCTTCCTACCCACACTAGACTAAGTCCGTCTGTAGTGTGGGGCTAGCGATCGGACACACAGAGCGCCATTCACGGGTAGCGCAACAGAGTGCGGAAAATATCATAAATCCAACGGACGAAGCGGACCAATGAGAGAGCGAGTTGAGGGGTGAGAGCGCGTTTTATCTGTGTGCGCGGATTGACGGTGCGTAAGCGCGCTGCACGGAAAGGAGATTTCACGCACACACACACACACACACCCACACAGGAGAGGGGCCACTCTATAGCATACATCAGAGATATTTTTTTAGGAGAAAAAACTTGCAAGCTCCTCCCTCCCTGTCTACAGTGTGATAAGGAAAACTAAACCAGTTCCTTAAACCCGCTCAGACCCTCAACATCTCCTAGCCCTGCCAACCCTACTTCAAAGCTGAGTGGTTAGTGAAACAAATATATGTATATATAAATACCCAAGTGATAAATAATGTTGTTTTTTTGTATCATGGGTACAAGTAAGTGAATACTAACCCCACCATACAACACTGGACACTAATATGGTAACTGAACGAAAGTACGCCCACCCTGTGGACATAGCCTGACTTGATGCCCCACACTGGGCAGTGGTGGTGTGTACCTGGACCATCGACCTCATAGTTGTGAACTTTATACAGAGGAAGCGTGATTTTTTGGAGCAAGGAGGAAAGCTAGCTAGCTCTGGGGATATTCTTATACACGTATATATATATATGGGAGTGTAGCCATATATATATATATATAGTTAGCCTACCTATCCATATATCTACCAGCGGATACGCTCCTAGAGACATCTGTGGATCCCTAACATATTCCTTTTACCTTTAAGCTAAGATCCGCTGGTTATCACAGAAATCAAGAGCTATACTGGAAAGGAGAACAACTCAGGCTCAACAGTTAAACAAGACGCTGGCACCCACAGACCAACCCCCTGCTACTTATCATGGGGACGCGCCAGCCACAGAAACTCTTGAGCCAGGAGGACCGAGCCTACGGCTACGTGGACTACCACCCTAATTACACAGCTATAGTATTTATATTAGGGGTGAGCCGGCTCGAACCCCCTTGCGGCGCGGCTACTCTACTCTGCTCCTACATCTACAAGATAAGAACTTGGCAGCCCCTAGCCCGACGTGCGGAAATAGAAGACATTCATGATTGGGCATTAACTGTGTGCCTAGGCCTGCTGCTGACACTGTGGTGGACAGAAGTCTTCATTTGGACCAGAACCACCAACATCTGTACCCCACCACTCTCTGCTTCTTCATACACGATACTGCTTCTATTATTACTCTGGCCTACTGTGTTGAGTACAGTGAACATCAAACACATGCCAGGTCACAGACCCCTGGTCCCTGAGATGCCCTTGTCTGGAAGGGTGACTGAATGTCCGCTGCACCGCTCCTGTTCAGTTGGTGCTCAACGCACGAGAAATAGCAATACTGGACTGGGGATTGCTGAACCTGTAGGTGTCCTCCTGGGGGTGTTGAACGATGCAACTGAGCCTAATGAGAAGGTGACAAGCTTCAGAGACTTAGTGGCCAGCCCCAAGATGGACACTACTACCAGAACTGAGATTTCAAAGGGGCCCAGCCCTAGGGCCAGTACCACCTGTTTCTGGGGTGGAAAGGTCCTCCCTGGCACCGGCCTCACCAATCTGGAGGATGGGGAGCTGTCCCAGGGGAGTAGGCTCTTCACCCAGATGCCCGACGCGTACCTGGGGGTGGGGGAGCCGCCACCCAAGCCTCCCTGGGAGCCCCCAGGCATGGAACGACTGGGGACCGGCCTAAGGATGGGGACTGGTGACCTGCTGCAGTGGAAGACTTTACCCAGCACGGAGGGAGCAGGGTTGACCAGCAGCAGTGAGGCTGTTCCCCCACACTCCAAGACCAGATGCCGCTACTCTGTTGAACCACTGCACATGTCCCAGCCAAGTTCCCCCATGCTGCTGAAGATGGAGGCCCACCAGGATGCAGAGCTCCAACTAGGGAAGTCAATAAGAAGGCCACCCCTTGCCAAAACCAGAACCACCGCAGGGGCTCCCCACCAGCAGCTGACGGAGCCTGGCAGGGACGCAATACCAGCTGGCAACTCTGGCCCAACTCAGGTGGCTACCAACAGTCTGCTGACAGTCCGGAATACAGTTCAGGCTACCATCAGTATGGCATCTTCTGGGCCTTGCTGGTCCACCTGTGGGTACCTGTCCACACACTGGCCACAGGTACCCCCCAGAGATCATAGCCCCCTTTCCGACTGGCACCATCAACAGCCTTTGCTACCAACCACCTGGCATACCCAGAGGCAGGATCCCTCATGTGGAGAAGCACCTGCAGAAGCTAAGGCCGAGGCTGGCCTCGCCACCCAGGGGAGGAGAGCCGCTGTTGGATGGAAGGAACCTGTGTGTATGGGGAGGAGGCTGAATGTAACCAAGGAGCCACCACAAGCAGCCCAGCACCGCCTGACCCCTAGTAGGGGAGACCCTGTTTGTCAGCTGGTGCCCCAACTGGAGGAGGAGAGACCTGGCAGGTTGATACACCCTGGGGAAGCCGGCCTGATGGGACCCAGCTGGACGAAGGGGCGCTGCCGCTTCAACGGCCACACAGCCGCCAAGTGCAGAACCGGTTGGGACCGGGCAATGAAGAAACACCAGGCCGCCCAACAACCTGCATGCAACCAGTCTGCCACCCAGGTCCACCTGGAGGGAGATGCCCAGCCGTCACCCCAACTAGCTGCCGCCGCTGGGGCCGCGGCTACCCAGGAGTCTGTGTCTCAGATTGGGACCATGGTGGCCAGGATCAACGTGCTGGGAGGAGCGGCTGAACCCAACCGGGTTGGCCTGGACCTCAGCCGCAACCACAGGGGACCGGTGTCCGTAACCCCTGTCACCCCCAGCAAGAGCCGAGGGGCGCTACCCAGCGAGTCTGAGTCGATGTATGGGACGCCAACCGGCGTCGCCACCTGGAAGGAACGAGAGGTGCTTCCCTGCACCACCAAGCTGATGTCTGGGGCGACAACCGTCGCCGCCACCTGTGAAGACTGGGGGGTGCTATCCAGCGCCCCACGCTGGTGCCTGGGGCGACAACCGTCGCCGCCACCGAGAGACCTGGACCCCTGTGAAGACTGGGGGGTGCTATCCAGCGCCCCCACACTGGTGCCTGGGGCGACAACCGTCGCCGCCACCGAGATACCTGGACCCCGGAATGAGCCCGCAGCCCCAGAGGAAGGGGTGACACCCGTCACCCCCAGCCAGCCAGAGCCCCCAGCCAGCAGGGAGAGTCCAGCTGTCCCTCACCCTCAACTGCATCCAGCTGTCTACCTCCCTCAACCAAGCCAGGGTAATTGTATTGTACTGGTGTACCAGGAAGTTTGGGCTGGGCCAAACTTGCCTGCGCCCCCTGCATCTGCCCCAGGAGCCAGGGTATCAGCCATTACCAGCCAAACTGAAGAAGCTTTGACCGCTGCCTGGGGAGTAACACAACTAGATGCGCCAAGTGCCGAGCCTAACCATAGGAGTAGAGGATCCCCAACAATTATGTCTACCCAAGATGGAGACAATGTGCCTGGACCCCTTCAGGCTAGGGGAGGAAATCCGGAGCCTTGTGCCTCCAGTCCACTAGCAGCAGTGTCCGTGGATGGGCCTGTCTCCCAGCCAACTAGAGCGGAGCCACCCTTGCAGATCCAAGACAGCCTCCGGCATAAAGGGTGGACTGTTACCTTTCCCTACCCCGCAGGTCGGACTGCCATGCACCACCCTGCCAATGTCCAGAATGAGCCTGAAGGAGGCAACGCTCCTACAGTATGGCAACCACCACCTGCCCGCGTTGACAGAGACCCTGGAAGCCGAATGAACTTGACCAGCCCCGAGGGCGAAGAAACTGCGCCTGCATCCAGTAGCCAGCCTGCCAGCAGCAAGGTGACTAACACGATGGAGACCACCAGCCCAGTGGAGAAACCTGCAGAGGTGTATACCAGGCGGCTGTTGGTCCAAGCCCCCTCATGTGCTGTGCCACCCCTGGAGGTTGCCAGGGTGGCCTCAGAGGTACACATCCAACAGCCAGAAGATCCAACAGGACCAGCTACTCCAGCAGATATAGCCGATTCTGTTAGACCTGGGGAGGGCTGGAGTCCACCACCGTCCAGCAACTGGTATCCTGGCGGACCCATTCCACAAGGACAACAAACTGAAGGCCGCAACCACTGTCGGAAGTCTGGCGGTGCAGACAACCCCTCCAGCCTTCCGAGGGGAGAGTTGTGGTATGCGGCAGCTCTGGACCATGCAGAAACCAAGACATTATAGTGATGCTACGCACCTAGTTAAATCCTGTTATTCTACAGTTATGAAGCCACCTGGAAAGATGTCAGATAACGGTACTGATTTTATCTCTCAGTTGTCCTGCAAATGGAGGGAGGGGTGTTACCCCTCCCTCTCCCCATCTTAAGCACCGGAACCTTCCCCTTCAACCACCAAGTTATCAGCACCACCTCAACCCTGAGGATAAAGGATCTAAACCTGCCCTCATCTGATAGAATCACCCCCACACAGACTGTTGTTGTCACAAGTAATCATCAAACCTTCCCTCTTTAGTACCCAGACCTACCACTCAACCCCTCTATGCTTATCTACCTATTGTGCTGCTCCATGGGCTATCCTGCCTGCCCCAGACAGGGATAGCCATCTACCTAACCATTGCAATTATCTATGTTTTACTGTATTCTTAATTCCCCCCACCCTTTCCAGGGATGGGGAACCATGATTGCCCAAACTGACTATTGTATATGTATTATAATGCTTTTATGTTATGATCATTTATTCCTATCCATGTAGTTATTGTTTGTTGTATATAACTTTAGTATCCTTTAACCCTTCAATAAAGTGACAACTGAAATAGATGTTGATTCTTGTCTAGTGAATGCTAGAGAAGCGTAGCTTCTCTATAGTAAGGTGTCCACGTCTGTTCACACTGCCGTAGTCTTTATTCGAACTCTGGTGTCTGCCATTTACCCTAGGCGGATACCACACTAACATTAAAAAACCCACTATCTATAATACAAAGTATCTTGATGCCTGTCTGTCTGTCCCTTAAGATATCAGTAACCACTAAACCGATCGGATTCTACTCTTCAGGAAATATACCTACTGGTCCTGTGGTGGTTTTAGGCTATTTTTTTGGGGGGTGGGACAACTACACCCCCCCCCAAAAAAAAATCCCCCTTAATTAAAAAAAAATCAGTTCAAAATTAGTATGTTGCATGTCCAATTTTTTAAAATTACCTTTTGGGGCAAAGCCCCTAGAGGCTAGGAGCGAATCCGCTAGTATAATAAAAATTACAAGCTAAGAATGTAAATGGCAAATGTTAGACCATTATTTCACAAGCATAATGCAAGCAGTATTCATAATCAAACTTTATTGTTCCTTTTGATTTATCATCAAAGTTAGTTTGCTCTTTTCACCTCCCCGTGCAATAATAAATTTTAATAGCAAAGCTTTTCTATAATTAGGGTATGTAAGTGATATTATGTGATATAATTATCCTATTTATCCAGTTATAAGCGAAAAATCTCTATAATCAAGTCCTAAAAATGTAAGTATGTCCTAAACAATATCATGTATTAAGCAATTTTACAACAAATTTGTGAACAATTTTATTTAAACGTATATGTACATTATATTATTCTTTTTTAGTTTTGACAATTTATAAGTGTTTTTTTTCTTTTGTCCTACCGTTTCAGAGCTTTGCTAATAGATGTAAACTGAAAATTTGCTCTATAACTCAGTTTGTTCATTTGACTTTTCCATAATGTTTGTGCTTTGCTACTTATGGATGTTGTCATCCTTGTTTTATGATATATGATTGCTAATAACATTTGCATACAAATTTGCGAACAGATGAATAAATAAACATTAATTGTAAGCATAACCTTTCTACACTAAAGATGTGCATAACCATGTAACGGACAGCCATGATAAAATGATATCTTAGACATTTTTCTACTTTATAGAAGATAATTGAAGTCCCTCCATAGATTATGACGTCATACGATAGAATAGTTAATGTGAGGCCAGTATACACTTTAATTGACCAATGGTAAAATTTATGCTGGCCCCTCATTGGTTATTCTATCGTATGACGTCATAATATGTGGAGGGACTTTAATTATCTTCTATAAAGTAGAAAAATGTCTCATTAATCATCTTCTACTTTATATGATTAACAGTTCAGCAATTATTGATATAATAAGCTTTAGACAAAAAACTCTTACTACTTTAGGATATTAGATCTAGACATCTTATACCAAGGATGACAACATCCATAAGAGTTAAGCTCTGAAACGGTAAGATAAAGTAACATTAACACTTGAAGTGTGTCAGAACTGAATAATCAGAATATAAATGTATATATTCTAAACAAAAAGTATATTTGTTTTAAAACTGCTTAAAGAGAGGAAACTGTTTCAGGACATACTTACATTTTTAGGGCTTGATCATAAAGATACTTCGCTTATAACATTGTACCTTTATTCTAATTGGAAGTAAAGAAATTCTAAATCATACCTAACTATAATAGGAATCATCATGCAAAGTTTAAAAACCAACAGGACAATCCTAATATGCCTAAATTTATAAAAAAAAAGCTATCCGAACGTATGGACGGACGGACCATCTACCCTAATTATAGGAAAGCTTCGCGTTTAATAAGAACAACTAAACTCACCAGAGGTTAGCCCAGAGACTGTCAGCATTAACAGTGGGTAAAGCTTCATCTCTATCCGTATATTGCCTAAAATAAACACAAGTTATAACAGTTTTAAAAATACAGTCCAAACAAACACCGGAGATGGGTTCTTAAAAGAATGCCGCGTTTTTTCGACATTTTTTAGACATTGATTGATTGAACGAAGACGATATTGTTCTACAGAGTATACAACTTAAGAATTCAAAATTTTAAAATTATTATTTTAGCCATTTGTATAATTCGCTTTTGTAGGTACGGCCTTTTTAATGCATCTTTTTAGAGCTGTATTAGACGTTATACAAATGACTAAAATGATAATTTTAAAATTTTGAATTCTTAAGTTGTATACTCTGTATAACAATATCGTCTTCGTTCAATCAATCAATGTCTAAAAAATGTCGAAAAAACGCGGCATTCTTTTTTAAGAACCCATCTTAGATAACTCCTTCAGGAGAAATTAAATTGAGAGGTTGAGACAAAAAGCTCAAGAATTGTAGATAAAATATTTCCAGTATGGCTTCGAAAGCGATTAATATCCAGTGGATTAGAACCGGCTCTAAGTCATAATAAAAAAAATCAGATATAGCATCGAATTACAGACAATTTTCCTCGAGTATTTAAATAAAAGTCATAAAATAAATACCAGTTTTGTTAGACCGGAACTTTGGTTCCTTGGGGCTAAAAAACTGGTTTCATTTTGATATCCGCGCAAAGCTGTCTATAATACAATTTGATAAATAGCTAATCACATCCTCAAGCAAAAATGAAAACGAAAGACAAATATTTTCCTCCTAATTTGTGTTCACTTGACATTTAGCAATGGTTTAATTCTAACCAAAGAATTGCTGTAAAACAATAATAAACAATAACTTTTTCACAGACAGAAAATTTAATTTTCAAAACAATGCATGCAGAAGCAATAGTCTGCATTTCTTTTAATATCAAGTGTATAAAATCAGTGATTTAAAGGGATAAGAAAACGGCCGATAAAATTACCCCTTCTATAGAATAAAATTACTTGTTAAAACGTTTGGACACCTAACTGAATGAACCAACCAATCAAAATGCAATAAAAGTCCCCAAAGGTGTTAATAGGAAAACGTTCTTATAAAACTTTGGAGACTAGTGTAATAAACAGTCCATTGTCCCCTCCCTCCCTAATCAAAAATAACAAGAATAGCTTCTTTACAAAGGAGTTTTTGAGATATTGATTATTTCTAGTATGGTTTTATCAGGGATCTAAAGGGATAAGACAATGACCGAATAATTGATATGCATTCCCAATAATGATATACAAAATTTCCCCTTCTGTAAATTAAAATTAGTGGTTGAAACGTGTGAACACTAAACTTAATGAACCAACAAATCGGAATTCATGAAAGTCCCCAAAGTTGTTTAATCAACGAATAAGAAAAAGTAATTATAAAACTTTGGTAACTTTGACTACTGTATGTAATAAACAAATAAAGATTTATATTAATTTTATTTTTGTCTCCGTAGACATTAATTACAAAAACAAAGTTTAGCATACAAGAAATGATAATTTTTCTATCTTAATTAAATTGTAAAAAATGTATTACATTAATGGATATATTATACCTTGGATATTACACCAGATTTTTATTATCTCTTATAAAGTGAAACATTCAGCGGTATATATAAAAAAAAATCCACTTCCACCCACCTCACCCCATTCCTTCCCCTCCTACTGAATGAACAAACTGATTAATAAATGACAGGGAAACAGCAACTTAAATTGAAGACAATCTTTCCTCTGCCATAATATCCACGTATATTCTACATCCATTAATGCATTGTTGGTTCATTGAATGAACTGTTTGTTATCATTTCATTTGACAGTTCAATTAGATTTCATGTTCCCTCCTCAGAGCGGAGGGTTAAAGGTTTTTAAAGCATTGCAGTGTGCATTTAATTTCGCCAAAAATACTAAATTTGCATTGGCCTTTACATATACGTTGTTTTAAATACTTTTTAATGCACTCTAGTTTATTAGACTACTTCATAACTTTCCAGTAACAGTTTTGATTTAAAAACTTTTGTATGATTATTTTACTTTCAAATTATTATACACAGTTATGTAATTGATTAGTGAAATTCATAGAAACTTAATTCGATTGCAAATCCATTTTCTTTAGGCATGATACAGGTTTATACCTTTTTTTGGACCAAGACATTTCCTTTTAGACTTCTTATTATTCGCCTTACATGGCAACATCAAGAATTAATTTAATGGACCTTAATAAAGTATTTTCATTTTTTTAAATTGAAAAAAGATCAATACTTTTTGTGTGATGTGCTAAATAATTTTAATTGTAAATAATATTTTGCAAGAACATAACAAAAGCATCAACTCTTGTTTGTAGTGCAATAAATTCTTTGCGAAAGAGTTTAAGCATTTTTTTTTTACTTACTATAGAACAAGGACAAATTTTTCTAATAGTAACGAAGAACAAGGATCATTTGGTCAATAACAGCGAAGTTTTAGTAGAAAATTTTTTGGATCATATGAATAACTAAATAATAAACAAGAATAGTTTTTAAGAAAAGGGATGACTTTATGAAGTAAAAAAAATATTATACTTTCCTTTTAAACCCAATAAAACGTTTAGTAATTATAATAAAACTTGCAAGATATATATTTACAAACATACATCATATTACTTTAGCAGATAGACATCAAATTACTGCATAGAACGATGGGAAATAAAAGATAATCCTATTGGTTGGGATATGGACCAGACCACTAAAAAAGGTGTTAACCACAAACTTTTTGGAGACCACTGTTTTGGAGGTCCCAAGGACCATACATATGACGACAAAGCATTTAACAAAAATGGATTTATTATTCCCTTTATCTTACACCAGATTATCATGTACTCTAATAAAGTGAAACTTGTAGCTGGCAAAAATAAAGATTCCTCTAGAACCCACCCCATTGACCCATCCCCTCCCCTCTTACTAGATGAACTAACTGAACCGTAAATGATGTCTATGTAAGTTAGCAACCTAAATTGACTAAAAAATTTCCATTCATAATATCCACGTATACTTTTATATCCGTTTAAGCAAATTAATTGAAGGAAAAAGTAAAAACTAATGCCTATTTTTTCATGCACAGTGGTATGAATTTAAAAGTGGCATACGACATTTTGATTTTGATGGCATCAATTTTGACATAACAAATTTCTATTATTAAAGGTATTTTATGAATCTTGAGATGACTTTAAAAATCCATATCTAATTAGATAATTAAAAATATAGAAAAAAATAATTTAGATTTTTTCTTTTAGGAAAACAGTTATTTAGTAAAAACAGTATTGTTGTCTAATATCGTAATCAGTAACAGTTTTCAAGTTTCTCATTAACAGTATGTTGTATCTATAAATATTAATGGACCCTAGAATTGGATCATGGTAGATAACAGAAACCTAACCATAGATAATAAATGCGATTTTAAATGGTTACAGTTTCTAAGACATTCTGTTAAGACTTCTAATAGTCAGGGGGAGGAAACATTGGACTGTTTAGTACACTAGTCCCCAAAGTTTTACAATAACGTTTTTTTAGTCGTTGGCTTAATAACTTTGGGAACTTATATTGTATTTGACTGGCTAGTTTATTAAGTTTCAACCTCGAATTGTAATCTACAGAAGGGGTAATTTGTGTTTCATAATTGGGTTACGGGTATGAACTCTATCTATCAGCATTGTCTTATCCCTTTAGATCCCTGTCTAGTAGTACTTTAAATATCGAATTTTTAAAAGTATTTTCTCGCATCGTATTATAAACAGCTTTTCGCGGATATAGAAAGTACAATTATGAGATTAAAACTAGTTTTTTTTAGCCCCGAGGTGCCAAAGGCACCGGCTAAAAAAACTGGTTTTAATCTTATGATTGTACATTTCTATATTCGTAGAAAGCTGGATATAGTACGATGCTAGACATAGTTTTTTCGTATGGATGAGAACCGGTTCCTATCCACCGGATTCGAATGAATACGAGAATAGTGTTTTCTCGTATCGTATTATAAACGGCTTTCCGCGGATATAGAATGTACAATTATAAGATTAAAACTAGTTTTTTTAGCCCCGTGGTGCCGTATTATATCCGTATTATAAACGGCTTTCCGCGGATATAGAATGTACAATTATATTCGTAGAAAACTGGATATAATACGATGCTAGACATAGTTTTTTCGTATGGATGAGAACCGGTTCCTATCCACCGGATTCGAATGAATACGAGAAAAGTTTTTATTCTATGGTTAGGTTTCTATTTTCAAACGCGGCCCAATTCATAGGTCCCATACAACACATATTATGTGAATGCCCAAAACCGTATGGAAATTAATAAGGCATATCTGCTGAATTACTGTAGAATGCTATTTTTAGCCCGCCAAAAGTCATTTTCAAGATTTGTACTGCATTTTTAAAACCCTGCATAAATTTGGAGAATAGTTATTTCTCGCATCGTATTATAAACAGCTTTCCGCGGATATGAATGTACAATTATAAGATAAAAACCTTTTTTTAGCCCCGAGATGCCGAAGGAACGGACTAAAAAAACTGATTTTAATCATATGATTGTACATTTTATATTCGTCAAAAATGATTGCTTTGATTGAAATCTAATTGTGGTTGGTTTCTGAAGAAGGTAGAGTCAAAAATTGTTCTTATCATTCAGGATGTGTACAATTTATCATACATTGCCTTATCCCTTAAGATTTATTAATTCTATAGTACATTGAATATGCTGTACAAATACTGGAATCAAATGAATGTGGCGAATTTTTTCTGCTTTTATTAATTCTCCAGATAAAGAAACATTTTGATTGCAGAAGAAAACAGTTTAGAATTGATTAATTATTAGAATTTTAATAGAATACAAATTAATTGATTTTCCAAACAAAAGTAAATTTGAAATATTATGATTGAAAACCATGCAATATTTGTAATTATAATAGAAGATTAATATATTTTATATATTTTTTCTATTATAAAAACTAAGACTTTCTTTAATTAATGCCTTACTCTCTTCGATAACGGCATTTTAATTTTTATGATTTTCTGAATTGTTATGAATAATTGTATTTTTTGTGTGAAAACAACTAATTTTCTCGTATTCATTCGAATCCGGTGGATAGGAACCGGTTCTCATCCATACGAAAAAACTATGTCTAGCATCGTATTATATCCAGTTTTCTACGAATATAAAATTAGTTTAAATCTTATAATTGTACACTTATAAACGGAAAGCTGTTTATAATACGATGCGAGAAATAACTATTATGATTGTTTTTACCTGTTATCTGACTAAAATGGATGAATCTGAATTGTAGGTCATGTTCCTCTGGATACTCCTGCGACAATACAGGTATAAAGAAATAAGTAAATGGAGCAGATACGAACAGCAGAGTAGCTACTCTATATAAAGATACGTCAGACTGTCTAGTTTACAAGAATACAATCCCAAACCTCTTTAAATTAAGTCACCTTTATGTAATAGTATCAAGACATTAGTGTCTTTAAAATCTATTTCTCTATTTTTTTTTATATTTTTACAGTATACAGTAAATTTACAGTATGTTACAACAGATACTCTTAAGAATGATACAATGAATTGAGTTGAAGTAGGTTTAATCAACAGTAGGTTTATATGTACAGATAACTAGAACACAGTAATAGTGTCTGACTGATTATGACGTAACAAAAAAAATCAGCCAATGAGAGGCCACTATAAATTTTACCATTGGTCAATAACGGCCTCTCATTGGCTAATTTTTTTTGTTACGTCATAATCAGTCAGACACTATTACTGTGTTCAGATAACTACCTCCCCTCCCCCCCCGGTAGCCTTTTTCGTCTGTTAGCAAATAATTTTCTGCTACTTGACTGTGTTAATATCCCGACACCATTTATTGATTTTCAAAGACCCAATTGAGAGTCGGCACAAGGTCATTGGAATAGGGAAATACAGTTATTTAACACATTCCCCCTCTAGTATTTTACTCTAATGTTTAACCAAAACAGGTGAAGACTAGATAAAACAATATTCTTATTATTTTTAGAGCTTCGCTTGTAGATGTTGTCATCCGATTGATCTTATTTTTGGTATATTGATTCCTGGAACAACAAAGTATAATGTAATAAGCGAAGCAACTCTATAATCAAGTCCTAAAAATGTAAGTATATCGATAAACATTATCCTGAATCAAGCAGTTTTTCAACAAATTTACTTACAATTTTGCTTTGACTCTTATACATTTATATTATGATTATTCAGTTCTGACACTATACAAGTGTTAATGTCCGTTTGTCCTACCGTGTCAGTGCTTCGCTTTTATGGATGTTGTCATCCTTGTTTAATTGTTGTCATCCTTGTTTTTCTTATTCTTTTATGCCTTGCCTTGTTGTTTTAACCTCCACAAGGATTATCACCAAGGAAAGATGTACACACCATTTTAGATCATCTGAAACATAAATATTAGTTATAAATAATTGTAATAGTTATTATCGCAATGTATTATAAACAAATTTTCGCGGATATTAAAATGAAGATTATAAGATTAAAAAACCAGTTTTGTTAGATCGGGCTTTTTAATTTCATGACTTTCATTTTGATGTCCGTGGAAGATTGTCTGTAATACGATGCTCTACATGATTTTTAAGTATGGCTGAGAACCGCTTCTAATCCAGCGGATATTAATTAAGACATAATTGATAAACATAGTCAGTCACTTAATTAAACAATTACTTAAAAACTTAAACATTAAAATTGAAAAAAATTGAAAAAAATTGAAAAAAAAATTTCTAAGAGGATAACGCCGAAAAATTTAAAAGTAACATAAATGTATACACAAGTTTAGATAAACTGTTATACTGTATAATTAAATGAATGAACGTATAACAGACATAGCCTACACACAGAGGGGCTGTGTTATAACAAATCAGGGAGGAAGAGGTCATTGGGCTTTTTTATTACCCTAGTCCCCAAAGTTTTGTTACATAGCTTTCTAATTCGTTAACTTAAAACTTTGGGGACATTTTATTGAATTTTGATTGTTTCATTAAACTGAGTGTCGAAACGTATCAACCACTATATGGAACCTACAGAAGGGATAACTTTGGGGATGTATATCAATTTATCGGCCATTATCTTATCCCTTTAGATTCATGACAACAAATAACAAGTGTATGGAACAAACTGTAAATTACCACCACAGAAATGGATATAGAATATACATGGATATATGCTTGCTAATATGGATCTCATTTATTGGTCAGTTCGTTCATCCAGTACGAGGGGAGGGGTATCATTATTTTAGCCAGCTGCGAGCATCACTTCATCAGGGTAAATAAAAATGTGGTGCAACATCCAAGTAATAATATATCGATTACCACAAATTACGACAACTTCTACATATTACAAGGGGTGTTTCCGCTCATTTATGTAAATGGAATAAAGGTACTAAAAAAGAGAGGGAATGTCTGATTGAGCCAATAGGAGAATCGCATCGGAATTTACATTGGATCTCATTGGTTGAAATTATGTACACATTTTCCTACGAAGGCATGTTTTTTTTCATTTCATACATACATAAAAGTCAGCTGTTAACAGTATATTTTCTTAGTAGAAAGCTTTGCGGAATCAGAATTAATTGCCCAAAAATTTCGTTTACAATTTGAAAGCTTGAAACAAAGTTGGATTCTTAAAAAAAAAGTTAGGCTGGCAACTCGCTGGTGAGGCAAAATTTTTTTTGTGAAAAATCCTCCAAAATCGAATAAAAAATTTTACAAAAATGAAATAAAATCTTAAGAGGGTTATTAACATATGATTTTGTTTAATTTTTGTAGATTTTTAATGTGCTTTTGGATGATTTTTCACAAAAATAATTTTTCCTCACTATCGAATAGCGAGTCTATCATTTTTTAAGAATCCACATCAGCTTGAGTCGAAAGTAAACAATACTTTTGTCCGCTAGGAATGTTCTCTCTTAGATTTGACGAAAAAAGGGTTCAGAATATTCTTCTACTCTTCTATTTCTATTGTAAATGGGTGTTCCAATAAAGCAGTGAAAAAGAAAATTTCGTTAAAAAAATGAAAATTTTCTTTCTACATAACTTAATAACTTTAAGAATAAAAGTTTTTTTGGGGGAATACATAAACCTTCTAAAAGAAATAGCACAAAACCTGCCTTTAAATAATACACACAGCTTTCCTGAAACGAAATTAAATTGAGAATTACTAGATTAACCTAATATAATATAATTATATTTTCTTAAAGTTATAGCTATTTTGATTATTAGTTGTGCTATAGGCACACCTATTTGGTAGACATCACTTTAGACATAGTAAACGGTTTTTCAAGGTGTGATGTTTGGAAAATTGTGAATATAACGCCAATTGACAGACAGACAGACAGACAGACAAAAAGACAGATAGACAGACATACAGACAGACAGACAGACAAACAGACTAATAGACAGATAGACAGACAGACTGTCAGCAAATTCCGTGATTTAAATTTTATTGTGTAATTATATAATTGCATTAAAGTAAATGAATGAATAGAGGGGTATTTTTTTGTCTATTTCTTTAGAACAGGTTAGGTTAGGTTATATTGAATACTGGGTTGCCCCGCATGGTTAAGACATCGAAGTAATAGGCCCAACAGGGGCTCAGTATTGAAATAAACTACCCCCACTTATTTACAATTCAATTTATAAATAAGGTGAATTTGGGGCTACATGCAATTTAAGGGAAAACAAATATAGACTGCAAAAAAGTTTAGAAGTTGCCAAGTTTATTAGCAATAACAATCATATTGCAAACTCAGAGAGAAAGGTGACAATGGTCTGTTAATTACACTAGTTCCCAAATTTTTATAATAACGTTTCCTGATTCGTTGGCTTACCACCTTTGGGGACTTTAGTGAATTTTGATTGGTTGATTCATTAAATTTAGTTTTCAAACGTTTTAACCACGAATTTTAAACTACAGAAGGGGTGATTTTGTGCATCATCATTGGGGTTCATTTGTATTAACAATATTATTGCAAACTCATATGAAGATTGCACATTTTTTGCAACATTGCATATTCAAATTTTAGGCTTAATTTCATGAATTGAAAACTTCTATTTTGTTAAAAATAACAAACTATCTAATATCCTTTTTAAAAAGTAACAGGATCTCTGTCTGTCTGTACTAAAGGAATTTGCTAACCGCTGAACCGATATGGTTTTCTTTTACAAAAGGTCCTGAAGTTTTTTTTTTTTAGTTGAGTGTCCTAACGTTTCAACCACTAATTGTAATCTGTTTGAAGGGATTATTCTGTGTGTCATCATTGGGGTTATTCACCAATTTATAGGCCATTGTCTTATTCCTTTAGTTCCCTGAAAAATATTCTTCCTGATGATTAGAAGATTTGAATGTCAAACATGATATGTCCAAGTCCAATAGGAAAAAATATAAATCAATAGATCAACAAGGATAACATAAAACCAAGGCAGCACAGTAGGAAAAAGCAGGGATTATCAAGTAAAAAGACAAATGACAATTAATTAATTGGAATTTCCGATGATAATAAACAAAACAAAATTTTTGTAGATTTAATCTTTTGCTTTGAAAGTTCTAAAACTGCTAGTTTTAACCAACCAATCAATATTTAATTATAAAGTTTAAATCAAACTACTGAAAAAACATGTGTATAAAAAATTGGGTAACAGTGTAATTTTCAGTCCATTGCCCACTCCCTCCCAGTTAAAGAAACGCAAATAATTTGAAGAAAAATTCAGTTCAATGTCATTAAAATTATTTCTTGAATCGTATTATAAACAGCTTTCTGGAGATACAAAATGTACAATTTTTATGATTAAAACCAGTTTTTTTAGCCTGGCCCGAGATGCCGAAGGCACGGGCTAAAAAAATGGTTTTAATCTTGTGATTGTACATTTTCATATGCGAAGAAAACTAGATATAATACGATGCTAGACATAGTTTTTTTTCATATGGATGAGAACCGGTTCTAATCCACCGGATGTTAATCGGTTTTGAATGAATACGAGAATAGTTATTTCTCGCATCGTATTATAAACGGCTTTCCGCGGATATAGAATGTACAATTATAAGATTAAAACTATTTTTTTAACCCCGAGGTTTCGAAGCTGGATATAATACGATGCTAGACATAGTTTTTTCATATGGATGAGAACCGGTTCTAATCTACCGGATGTTAATCGGTTTTGAATGAATACGAGAAAACCTGTTAACTAACAATTGCCATTATTATAACAATGATATTAAAATAGGATAAAACCAGAAAAATAACAGGAAAGAAAAATTCTAAATCTTCTATTTTTATTAATTACATTTGGAGATAGTTTTAAGAAGAGCTTTACTCTGTAATTGAAATTGATACTGAAAAACTTTGCTGACAAATTGCAGACGCATGCAAGCACTGGGATCTAAAGGGATAAGACAGTGGCCGATAATTTGATCAACATCTCAAAAAATTATACATAAAAACAAACCTTTCTGTAGATTACAATTGTGGTGGTATACTCAACTTAATGAACCAACCTATTGAAATTCAATAAAAGCCAACAAAGCTGTTACGCCAACGAATAAGAAATTGTAATTATCAAACTTTAGGGACTAGTGTAATAAACAGTCCAATGTCTCCTCCACCCCTGATGCACGCCACACACACAATTTAAATTGATTTCTAGTATTTGCTTTGTTCTTCCTTTTGTTTCTAGCGAAGCTACCTTATCATTTACTTTGTATGTCCGTCTGTAAGTTGGTAACGCTATCAGAGAAATGTTATTTTATAGTTTGCTCTTTTGGGTGATGTAATCTTTTTTTTTACATTTGAAATATATTATTTTATTTGCAGTATCGCTTTCAAACCAATTAATACCCAGTGGATTAGAACCAGTTCTCAGCAATACTGAAAAATTTTATACGTATTATATCCATATAGAAATGTACAATCATGAGAATGAAACCAGTTTTTATAGCCCGTGCATCTCTGGTTTTAATCTGAAAATTGTTATTTTTGTATCCGTGGAAAACTGTTTATAACATGATGTAATAAATAACTATTCTTCACCTTTTTTTTGTTTAACTTTATCTGTTTTTTTTATACTTTTTTGCTATCTTCCTCAGAGAGAATTGGGATATTGGGCCGTTTATTACACTAGTCCCTAAAGTTTCATAATAACATTTTCTTTTTCGTTTTTGGGAACTTTAGTGAATTCTGATTGGTTGGTTTATTAAGTTGAGTTTTCGACCGTTTCAACCATTAGTTTTAATCTACAGAAGGTGTAATTATGTGTCTCATCATTGGGGATGTACATTATTTTATCGGTCATTGTCTTATCCCTTTAGATCCCTGTATCTTCCTCCTTTCATTTTTTAGGTAAAGCTTCAAATGTTGTTTCAATTATCTAAATTACTATAAGGTCAGGCCAAATAAAATGTGTAATTCATTACCTATACATGAGCATAGACAAACAATACTCAATCTGACTAAGATTGGATATTATTAATTTTTTGTTGTTGTGTATATCGTTTTCTAGTCAATATATTATTACTTGGATGTTTCACAAGATTTTCATGTACTTCATTAATGATATACTCGCAGCTGGCTAATATAACAAAACCCCTTTTTGACTTTTAAATCTTATTCTGAACCTTCTTGTATTATAGGATTAAAAGCATCTGTTTTGTAAATGTCCGATCCATCTTTTTTAAAAACAATATCTTCTCTAAGTTTACTTCCTAAACCTTTATGAATATAAAGCGTTAGTCATTATGGATCTATAATATACGTGGATATTATGACAGGGGAAAATATGGACCTCATTTATTGGTCAGTTCGTTCATCCAGTAGGAGAATAGGGTATGTGGAAAAGGGGATGGATGTAGGTTAATGTTATTTTCTCGTATTCATTCGAATCCGGTGGATAGGAACCGGTTCTCATCCATACGAAAAAACTATGTCTAGCACATTATTATATCCAGTTTTCTACGAATATAGAAATGTACAATCATAAGATTAAAACCAGTTTTTTAGCCGGTGCCTTCGGCACCTCGGGGCTAAAAAAACTAGTTTTAATCTTATAATTGTACTTTCTATATCCGCGGAAAGCCGTTTATAATACGATGCGAGAAATAACTATTAGCCTTCGGCACCTCGGGGCTAAAAAATAGTTTTAATCTTATAATTGTACATTCTATATCTGCGGAAAGCCGTTTATAATACGATGCGAGAAATAACTATTCTCTTACTCATTCTATCTCTTTCTCTCTTTCTTTCCTTTTCTTTCTTGCTTTTTATCTCTTTATATCTTTTTCTCATAAACTATAGATTGCATCGTTTCGCAAACTCAAATACATTGTAGAGAATTAAATCGAAGCCCAAAAAAATCAAAAAAATGTCTTGATCGATGTGTCAACATCTTTTAGTGGGCCATTACAGTGTTTTTCGCCGGTTTTATGCTATTTTCAATGATCATTTAACAAAGAACATTGAAAAAAGGGTCAGGATTTCAGTAAATTATTTTATCAAACAAAATTAAACAAAGCATCAATTATTATTAATGAAGTATAATTAATCAAAACAGTAATTATTTCATTGATCAAAGAATTATATTAATCATCAATGTTTTTCATAATTTTGCCCCAAGTCATGAAAGCATGTTTGTTCTTAAACGATGCTATTTATTAGGTCAGCTGAATCTCAGTTTCCGATTTTGTACGTATCACCCTCATCCTATCTCAATATTTAGTACAAATAGGAGATCAAGTTTCAGTTGATCATTTATTAGACTTCTTATTTACACTAAAATGCATTTGATAAATGATAACAAAAAATATAAGACATGCAAAAAAAAGAAGTTTTAAGTATTTTGATTTTTAATAACTTCTAGTAAAAAGAATATCATACATCAATCAAATTTCAAAAGAATCATTACCATAAAAAAGGACTTGACAAATAAAAATTTTATAAATCAGCAAAAGTTTTATTTTTATTTTATTTGATTAAATATTTTTTTTCATTTTTGTCACTTATTAAAAGCGTAGCTTTTCCATAATTAGGGTCTGTACGTCCCTACTTCCGTACGCCCGTGGCGTCCAGTTCATTTTGTTAATTTAGACATGTTAGATTTGACCTATCGATTTCAAGAAATAATTCACATAGCAATTAGAAAGCGTAGCAACTCTATAATCGTTACCAGAAATGCCATTTAAAGCAAGTTGATTTTTAACTTTTTGGAAACAACTTTTTATATTATATAATTATTATATTCTCCTGATTATTATAATTATGATTCCTGTGGCAACAAGGTACAATATTGTCAACGAGGCATCTATAAGATTAAATACATTTAATGAAAGTATGTCCTTTTACTGTATCCTGTATTTACGAAATTATAGAACAATTGGTTGTTTGCCTTTCCTTCTGATTTTGGAGCCTCGTTTTTATGGATGTTGTCATCCTTGTTTTGTTAATACTTATGACTGACCTTACACACACCCCACACACACACACACACACACACATACACACACACACATACACACACACACACATATGTAAGCTAAAAGTGCCGCTAATTCCATTTAGAAAAGAATCAGTAATTATGGCCGAGAAAAAAACATGTAAAAATAAGATAAATGTCGGTGGGGTAATACATCTTTTCTACCCAGGGAGGGGAGGACAATGGGCTGTTTATTACACTAGTCCCCTAAGTTTTATGATAACGTTTTTCTTATTCGTGGACTTAACAACTTTGGGGACTTAAATTAATTTTGAATTAAGTTTCAACCACAAATTATAATCTACAGAAGGGGTAATTTGTGTATCATCATTGGGGGTGTACATCATTTATCCTATCCCTTTATATCCCTGTTACCTACCTCTACCCCGTTATGTTCAATAACACCACTATTTACATTCTTTAAAGGGATATATGTAGAATATAAGTGGATATTATATCAAGGGAAAAATTGCCGTCAATTTAGGTTGCTAACATGGACATCATTTATTGGTCAGTACGTTTATCCAGTAGGAGGGAAGGGAATGGGATGTGGGGAATTGTTTTAGCCAGCTACGAGTTTCACTTTATTAAAGAACAATAAAATCTAGTGTAACATCCCGGTAATAATATATCCATTATTCTTTAACATGAGTATTAGTAAAATGTTGATTTCAAACACAGTTTTTAAAATTTTGAAAGTCTGCCTACGTTCTAAATCAGAATTCTTCGATAATTATAAACCATCTAGAAATCTGAGATCTTATAGAACACATACGCCCTCACATCCAGCAACTTAATTATATAGGATCAAAAAATTGCGTTATTATGTTTAATTTGAAATTATTTTAAAAATTCTAGTTTATAAAAGAAAAAAAAAGAAAATTAGCCTCCCAGGACCTATGAGAAGCTACACATGGAGTTCATGTCGGTTCAGCAGTTAGCGAGATCCTTCATTACACACAGACGTAAACACATCTTGTTACTCTAATGTTTACAAGTGCATCTACTACTCTTCATACTATATTATCTTGACCTTTTAAATAACTTTGACATTTGACCATTTTAAGACAAGAGGTTTACTAACAAGTATTACTTATGAAATTATTCTATAGTCAAAATGCCTTTCTAACTGAACTTTTGGTATGAAAATCAACACCAATGAAAATTAACTATTTGATCAGTCCCCCAAACAGGTAGAAGGTGAAGTTGATTTAAAAGTATTTTGTTTTAGTATGTTAATAGTTATTTCTATTTTGGCTTCGGGCTTCGAAACCAATTAATATCAGCTGGATTTGAACCGGTATTTAGTCATACTGAAAAATCATGTATAGCATTGTATTATAGACAATTTTCTACGTTTTTTAAATCATAAAATTAATACCAGTTTTGTTAGCCCAGGCCTTCTGCACCTTAAGGCTTATAAAAATGACTTGAATCTTCTCATTTTTCATTTTAATATTCGCGAAAAACTACATGATTTTTGAAAATTTGAGAAATATTGAAGAGAAAAAATACAAAATGGTAAAGTTAGTGTATAGCAATCTTTATACGTTCTTTGCATAATTTATTGAATGTAGTCTGTTAAATTATAAGTCCAAAGGCCTTTCTGCCAATTATTACAAGTGCTTGTACGAGCATATGTAACCCTTTTGTAAAATACATCAATGGATTTATTATTACTTGGATGTTACACCAGATACCCATGTACTCTAATGAAGTGAGACTCGCAGTGGGCTAAAATAATAATGTCTACGATCCACACTCTTTACGCCATCCCCTCCCCTCCTGCTAGATGAACAAACTGACCAAAATTTAGCAACCTAAATTGAAGACAATTTTTCCCCTTTCATAATATCCACGTATATACTACATCCATTATAAGCATTTCGTACATCACATCTTGCACTCAAAGACAAGGAAATGTTTTCTGAAGAAAAATTGTAATTTTTGATGGGACATTGTTTAGAATAAATTTCCAGAGAGATTGGGCTGTTTATTGCACTGGTCTCTAAAGTTTTAGAACAACATTGACGTAGCAACATTGGGGCTTTTTCCATCAATGAAATTTGATTGATTGGTTTATTAAGTTGAGCGTCCAAACGCTTCAACTATCAATTGTAATCTACAGAAGGGATACTATTCATTATATTCATTAGGGGTGTACAATTATTTATCGGCCATTGTCATATCTCTTTAGATCACTAAATAGTCTGATTTATAAAATCAACAACATCTGAAAAAAAAGAATTCTTCTTGATTTACTTGGTAAAAGAGACTGATAGAAACCAATTATACTGTAAGCCAGCTAATAATAATTCTTTTTAGACATTTTAGTGCAAAATATAATTATGACAAAATAGCATTCTGCATTGAATATAGTAGTTGATTGGAAGGTTTATTTAAAGGATGAATGTTGTAAATTCTTTGGATGTAGATCATTCTTGTTATGTTATAATTAATTGTAAACAACGATAAAAATAGTAATGTTAGTTATGTAATGTACAAATCTTACTACCAGTTGCAGTTATGGCAAAATCTTACATTTTTCAAACTAATATCTCCGCCCCCCCCCCCCATCAGAAATCAGAAATAATTTGCCAGCCAAAAAGATTATTATAATTAGAAATGTATTGTTCTATTATTATAATGGATTTATTATTACTTGGATCTTACACCAGATTATTATATACTCTAATAAAGATAAACTTGTAGCTGGATAAAATAACAATCTCCGCATCCATCTCCTTTACCCCATCCCCTCCCCTCCTACTGGATGAACGAACTGACCAATAATTAATCCATGTCAGAAAACTAAATTGCCAATAAATTTACTACCTATATTCTTGTTATTATGTATTATATTATTTAAATAATCAAAATCAAAAGATAACCATATTTTTTTTTGGGGGGGGGGGGAGGGAGTGGATGTTAACACTTGTAGTAGATTATTGGTTTATAC
This sequence comes from Acartia tonsa, assembly GCF_053477335.1. NCBI lineage: Eukaryota > Metazoa > Arthropoda > Copepoda > Calanoida > Acartiidae > Acartia > Acartia tonsa. The sequence continues at coordinate 49,714,839 of NC_137267.1, forward strand.
CATTGTTACTCATTGATCTAAAGGGATAAGACAATGACCGATGATTTGATATACATTCCCAATAATGATACACAAAATTGCCCCTTCTGTAGATTACAAGTAGTGGTTGCAACCTTTGGAGACTCAACTAAATAAACTTATCAATTAAAATTCAATCTCCCCATTGTTGTTAAGCTTACAAATAAGAAAATGTTGTAAAAAGACTTTGGGAACTAGTTTAATAAACAGCCCAATGACCCATCCCTCTCCGATTGTTACAATTTGTTACTTATTTGCATAATGGATGTAAAAATTTAACATTTCGTCTATTTCAAATATGCAACTGTAACTATTTGTTAAGAGTGTAGCAACTCTTTGATTTCCCTTAAAAATTAGCCACGGGTTCATTACTGTTTTGTGATAAAAATGAGGGATCTAAAGTAATGAGACAATGGCCGATAAATTGATGTACATTCCCAATGAAAACAAACCAAATTATTCTTTATGTTGATTACAATTAGTTATTGAAATATTTGGACACTTAACTTAATCAACCAACCAATTAATGTAAGTTCCCAAAGCCAACTCATAAAAATACAAGGGGTTTCATTTGACAATTTGACTTTTAGCAAAAGCCCAAACGCAATAAATTTTATCAAGAAATTGTGTCTGTAAAAAATTATTTGACACAAGATCTTTTATACTGATAAACAAATATGTACCATACTGTGCTTAAATCCAGGGAAGAAGGGGACATTGGGCTGTTTGTTACACTAGTCCCCAAAGTTTTATAATAACGTTTTCTTATTCTTTGGCTTAAAAACTTTAATTAATTTTGGTTGGTTCATTATGTTGAGTGTCCATACGTTTCAACCTCAAATTGTAATCTATAGAAGAGGTAGTTTGGTGTATCATCATCGAGAATGTTCAACAATTTATCGGTCATTGTCTAATCCCTTTATATCCCTGGCTTAAATCTACATATATTACAAAATAGAATGGCGTACCGCAAGGGTCACTTTTTTGTCTGGTTGGTATTTTTTAAAAAGATTTTGGACAGAAAAAATTATCATTGCTTGAATAAATAAATTACTTTAATTTTCTAATTGCACGACGGAATATTTTTCATAAAAATAAAGAAGGTTTGTTAGCATCTTTTGTAAGACCTTTCAAATATCTAGTTGCTTCGCCCCTATACTCTAACTAAGACTTTAAGATTCATTGCAGACAGATGGGCAGACGGACATACAAACATCCTACTACTTTTATTTTATACATACATATATAGAGAAAGAACCAGACTTTCTTCTTGCCATAAAAATTTAAACACGAATAAAAAAAATACTTTTCTTTCCTAACAGCTATTGATGGATGTATGTATGATATATACGTGGATATTATGACAGGGGAAATTTGTCGTCATTTTAGAGGACTAACATGGAACTCATTAATTGGTCAGTTGGTTCATCCAGTAGGAGGGGAGGATATGTGGTAAAGGTGGTGGACGGTGGGGATCGTTATTACAGACAGCTACAAGTTTCACTTTATTCGAGTACATGATAATCTGTTGTAAGATCCAAGTAATAATAAATCTATTCAGCTATTTCTCGTGTTAAAGTCTAATTTTAGCCCACAGCCACACTAGTAAACACGAGTTATACAATTAGATTAACTTTTACAACTGACATTTATATTTAAGCTTAAGACTGGTAGAATTAAAATCAACAACAAGTTAAATGTTTAAAAGGTTATATGATACTTATTTAGTTTGATTACTGTTTAATGTGCAAATATATCATTATTTTAAATGTCTGGTGTACCGCAGGAAAAGATTACAAATTTAGATTATTGAGTAGATACGCTATTTATAAATAGTGGCTTCTCTGTAAATAAGCTACTCTATAAGTTGCACTCACAAATTACGAATATTATATTCGGGAAGTTATGAGACAAAAGACATTGTTGTAAACCTATTATTTAAAGTATTATTAATTTTTATCTTCTTCAAGATTTTGCTAACCACTGAATCAATTGAGTTCTCCATTTTAGGGAAACTTTAAAAAGCTCCTTGGATGATTTTGGCTTCTTTATTTCTAAAAGATAGTTTAGGGTGGTTTTAAACTTTTCCTTATTCCTCCTGCCACCTGCAAATAAAGAGTACTAAGATGCTAAACTATAATAAAATGAATATGAAGAAGTAAGGTTTTTTGAATGGTCCATATGGGATTCCTTTTCAAGGGAGCTTTATACTTGTCCTGGCGTGGTTTTATGCTATTTCCTGACCTCATCTAATCTCCTCTAGAGACTGGGGGTGGTTCAATTAGCAAGTTGTATTTTTTGCATAATAAATTAAAAAGATGACATCCCCAAATAAAATTTAAGCCTACGCCCTTAAAATTTATAAAGTTCAAGGATATATTTTATTATTATTATAAACTAAAATAACTAAAAGGTATTCATAAAAATCAACAAATATTCGCAAATTAAACTTTTTTCTTACTGCCATTTTTTGTATAAAACCATATATGTATATATAGGGGTTAGTATTTTATAGTTTGCGAGATAATAGCGGAAAGAATATGTTCTAACTTTTTTTTTATTTTAAAAATAGCTAGTCTGTGTTTTTAGTAAGTAGTAGATGTAAAATAATCTATAGAATTTAGATATGTAGAATTTTTTGTAGACCTCTTATTTTTGAAGTAATTCAAAGAAAAATTGGGTTTGTACTAAAACGCAACAAAAAAAGGAGAAAATTGCCATTATGAACAAAAATAATAAGATCTTTAATTTGACACCTTACTTTTTGAATTATGTGGAGAAGTAATTGAAAATATATATTTTGCTGAACCCCATGAATCAAAACTTTGAATTTTGGATACTCGTCACGAATGGATTAAAAAAATATCACAAAAGTTAGGACACGTTCTTTGGAAAACATGGGTTTAAGTGTAAGTTCTATTTATTTCTTTTACTTTTGAAAATATATTAATTTGCTAAATTTTATTTTTGTTGTACTATCAAAACGTCATACATCTGGACTAAAAAACCCCACCCATTGCATAAGAGTAGCATTATTATTTCAACTTAACTTTTCGTGGATTTTTAAGTCAAGAAATATAAATTCACAGTTCAGTCTAGAGCAGTAATAGTTAAATTGTTTACTGTAAAACTAAAGTAAAAAAAATAATGGAATCTGCTTTGTATACTACACATTGAATTGAAAGGGCATGGCAACTCAGGGAGGAAGGGGACATTGGGCTGTTTATTACACAGGTCCCCAAAGTTTTATAACATTAACGTTTTCATATTAGGGCTTATCAACCTTGGGGACATTTGTTGAATTCTAATTGGTTGGTTCATTAAGTTGAGTGTCAACTAATTGTAATCTACAGAAGGAGTAATTTGTTGTATCACCATTAGGTATGTACATCAATTTAACGGCCAATGTCTTATCCCCTTGATCCCTGATATTAAACATAATACTAGTTAAGGTTGTACTTTTTAGGGACTTGATGCAATAAACAAATTTTGGTATGTCTGACATTTTTACTAATAGGGCCTTGGACGACATTTAAATAAACTACAGATTAATGTACATAAAAAATTACAACATTTTTATCTAATTATATAAAGTAGTACGGTTTTTGTATCAGATGCTTAAGATTTCAATACCTACTGAACTGATTGAGTTCTAATTTTTTTTGAAACTTCACATGGGTCCTGAAATGGTTTTAGGCTATATTTCTACCCCGCTTTTTACCCCTTTGTATACAGAGCCCTTATATGCCAACGGCGCAGCCACTAGTTTCATAGATTTTTCTTGGTTAACTTGCAAAATAAGTTTTTTTTTAAAGTTTTTCTTACTTTTTATCTTTTTATGAGGCTTTCCCTCAAAGGGTCAGTCAAGCAATGGAACTTTTATTTTGTAAATAAATTGAAAAAGGATGTGAAAGAAGATTTTTCCTTATTCCCAGCCCATGCATAGCCCTGCGGGTTATCCAATATAACCTAACCCAACCTCAACTAAAGTATAAAACAACCATGATTTTATGAATAAGATGAGGGGGTTTTTGTCTTCAACAAAGCAAGTTGAGGGAAAACTCCTTTTTTGTGTTTTAAGTTCTAGATTATTTATGAAAAGGATATGCAACATGGTTAGTTGTTTTCTTTGATTATTAACATCCTTGCTTATCAAAGAGACTTCAAGGAAATAACAAATAAGTATCGTAAAATCAATGCCTTACAGTTCAGAGAAAAATAGACACGTTAATTGGAAATGGATTTATTATTACTTGTACTCTAGTAATTCTTGTAGCCTGCTAAAATAACGAAACCCCCATCCACCTATAACTTGATAAAACTGACCAGTAAATATTGTTCATGTTAGCAACCTAATTTACAATTTTTCATAGTTCAAAATATCCACGTATATTCTAAATCCATTCATATGGATAAGACAATGGAATCAAACAAATTTTTTGATTTCAAAACAAGTATTTTGTTACTAAAAATCTACTGTTGATTAAAAAAGTGGTTTTAATCTTATAATTGTACATTCTATATCCACGGAAAGCCGTTTATAATACGATGAAAGAAATAACTATTTCATCATTCACTTGCATATCCAAGTAACCCTGAGTTTCGCAATTTAAATAAAAGAAACAGTTTAGCTGCCCGACATACAGCCTGACTGACTAAATAAGATTGAAATGTCATCCTAAATAAACAAAATAAACATGTGTAACAGTGTAATCCACGGAGGAAGGGAGAGGACATTGGGCTGTTTATAACACTAGTCTCCAAAGTTTAATAATGACATTTTCTTATTAGTTGGCTAAACAACTTTGGGAACTGTTAGTTAATTTTCATTGGTTGGTTTATTAAGTTGCAACCACTAATTGTAATTTACAGAAAGAGCAATTATCATCAATGAGGATGTATATCAATTTATCAGCCATTGTCTTATCCCTTTAGATACCTAGTAATCCCTAAATCATGATTACTCAACAGGGAAAACTATGTCTAAAAACGCGCCAAAAAAATGGTTGGGAACTAGTTTTAATCCAGCGGATATTAATCGGTTTCGAAAAAAATTTATAACTAAAAAAAAACAGATGAAATTAAAGTTATAATGCAGAGTTTGCCTACAAACAATCCAGCGATTTGCGACTGCCAAACCCAACAGCGAGCCACAATTTTTTGCCAAAGAGTAATGTTTAGTCTAAAGAAAAACTATTTGAATTCAACTTTTCTGCCAGACAAAAATAACACTGTTTGTCCCTATAATGATCAATTTCATAAAGATAACTAAGGATTAAAGGAATTAACAAGGCTGTCAACATCCATAAAAGCGAAGCACTGAAACGGTAGGACAAACGGACATGAACACTTATATAGTGTCGGAACTGAATAATCAGAATATAAATGTGTAAGAGTCGAAGCAAAATTGTAGGTAAATTTGTTGAAAAACCGCTTTATACAGGATAATGTTTATGGACATACTTACATATTTAGGACTTGATTATAGAGTTGCTTCGCTTATAACATTATACTTTGTTGTCCCAGGAATCAAACTACTAAAGGAATCACAAAAAAAGCTATCCGTTACGGACGGACGGACCGACCCTTCGCTTTTAAAAATTTATGAACAACTATATCTACAAGAAAACTGAAAACAAATTCAAAACCCTTAACAAAATCATGGTCCTAAATTGAGAAAAAGTACCTAATGCAAAAAAAAATTCGCATATGCGTTTGTCCAATTTGAAAATTTGCACATGATAGAGAAAATTGGCAAAGAGAGGAGGTAAAAATGTTTTTATTCATGAAAGAAATGGCCATGGGATGATCAGAGGGATAAAAAAGAAATTGATGGTTGATCAGAATTTGCCAAGAACAAAAATATTCTATTGGCTAAAAATTAAAAATTAAAGCTTTTCTAAAAAACTCAAAATAGTATTAGACATTTCAAAATCCTTTTTTTAGTTCAGTGTACTTTTCACTTTTGATATCCTTATAAAAAAGTAACAGGGTCAGTGTCTGTGCGTTTGTCTGTTTAAAGGATCTATCTAACCACTGAACCGAAATGGTACTCCTATACAGTGTAGCTTTATATAGGTCTTGGGAAGATTTACAACTATTCTTGGGAAGTGTACCATACCCCCCCCCCCCAAAAAAAAAAAGAGTAATCACCCTTAGAATAAAACGAAAAAAACTATGTCTAGCATCGTATTACATCCAGTTTTCTACGAATTTAAAAATGTACAATCATAAGATTAAAACCAGTTTTTTAGCCCGTGCCTTCGGCATCTCAGGGCTAAAAAACTGGTTTTAATCCTACATACATTTCATATCCGCGGAAAGCTATTTATAATATGATGCGAGAAATAACTATCAATTGATTAATGTAAGTTAAATTATACCCATCTATAGAGTAGCTGCACGGATAAAAATATGAAAATGATATGTATCAAATACTCGTGATCAGAATTTTTCCGCGGCAATTTGGTCAGAACAACTCTAGATCGTGGTTCTGCGGTATTTTGTTATAGATAAAAATTAATACATGTGTGTGTGTGTGTGTGTGTGTGTGTGTTTAGAAGGAAGGGAGGGATTCATTGGGCTGTTTATTACACTAGTCCCCAAAGTTTTATAATAATGTTTCTTATTCGTTGGCCTAACACCTTTGTGGACTTTTAATGAATTTTGATTGGTTGGTTCATGAAATTGAGTTTCCAAACGTTTCAACCACTTATTGTAATATACAGAAGGGGTAATTTTGTGTATTATCATTAGAGATGTACATTGCCTTATCCCTTTAGATCCATGGTGTTTAGAAATAAATAAGCAAGAAAAATGATCCAAAAACAGTTGTTTTGTGGATTTTCCATATTTTTTGCACCACTTATAGAAAAGGTAAAATCAAATCCCTCTTTGTTTGCAGGCAAAAAGACATTACAAATGTATGTTTGAAGCTAAAAGAAATACATTTATAAAACGAATTAACTATAAGCTAAACCCTGAGCTTGATCTTTAAATCGTTTTTATGCCGCGCTGAATCGGGGCGATTCAGAGGTGAACCGTAGGCGCGCTGGTGGTAAGCCACAGCGCACCTGATTTTTAAAAGATTTTCGGTGCGGTGTTGTTAAATCGCTTGCGCACTCACTAAAATATCGATCCGCGCCAGTACAACTTTATTACTTTATTTTAAAAATAACTATAAAAATGTTTTCACGATACTTTTGCAATAAAATATTAAAGTAATTAAAAAAAATATTTATTTATTAAATAAATCACCCCGATTTAAACCACCAATGCCACTCGGTGAGTGGCATTGGCGCGCCGGGCCCGCGCCACTGCCCGATTCAAATCACCCATGCAAATTCGATTTAAAGATTGATATTAATAATTTGATGGTGCGCCAAATGAATCGCCCCGGTTTAAATCACCTATAAACGATTTAAAGATCGAGCTCTGATATGTGTAAAAAGGAAATTGAATAGGCGTGATCAAAAAAAAGAAATAGGAAGGATATTTTTGGCAAAAAAAATGATGAATTAAGGGGGGATAACAAAGACAATTAGGTCCATTAACAGCGCAGCTCATAAATTAATTTGCCGTAGTTTTCGTTATCCTGTTATTTTTCTAGTAGTTCTAGAAGCCTATCAACATCCGCTTGATTATATCCGTTTCTCAGCCATTCAGAAAATCACGTATAGCATCGTAAAACACACGAATATTAAAATAGATATCATCAGTTTTGTTAGCACGAGCCTTTGGCCCCTCGGAAATAAAAAAAACTGGTTTCAATCTAATAATTTTATTTTAATATCTGCGGAAAGCTTCGTTGCGGCTGAAGCTTGGCTGCCAAGCACAGCTTTTAGATTATGTTCTATAGATTCTATATGCATTTTTTCAAAATACACATGAATGTAAAATTTTAAAATAAAAATCCAAGCAAAATGATTTTAAAGCCTAAATTCTTATGCAAGCCAAAAAAAACTGCTTTTGTAACAAAGCAAATATATAAAGCTTACAATAGATTACTAGGATTCAGTAAAAAACACGAAGAAAATAAATGTATGTATTTATTTACTAGCTTTAAAGCAAAGAACATCTAGTAGGCCAAAAAAATCTTTAACACCCATGATATATATTGCAAAAGAAACAAGTGGCAGACGTAAACTCGCAAAAATATACGAAAAATATTGAGTTGTGTGGCCAGCTGTTTTCCAAATGGAGAGTGGGAATATTGGGCTGTTTATTAGACTAGTCCCCAAAGTTTTAAAATAATATTTTCTTTTCGATAGCTTAACAACTTTAGGGACTTATGTGTATTTTTGATTGTTTAGTTCGTTAAGATAAGAGTGTCCAAACGTTTCAACCTCTTATTATAATCAAAATTTTATCTCTTTATTAACCCATTGGTCGTATTTGCAACATGATCCAAAAATATTACTGTACATAAAGACTGCTCTTTACCTCTCCTTGCGGAAAAATGGTCTCTTTTAAAGCCTTTTATAGATATTATGTAAATGGTACTCTGTCTTACAATTCTATATAGTTCTTTTTTACAGCGAAGCTTTCTATATATTAGATGTGTCTGTATGTTCAAAAGTGCATACATATTAATATTATTATGATTATTACCAGAAAGTCGTATATCAATTTAAAATATGTTAGTTTGACACTATTTTTTAGCACAATATAATCATTTTTTAATTATTATTTTTAAATTTTTGATTTCTTTAGTCTGACCTTAACATTGTAGCCACTTTATAATCAAATCAATTATGTAAGTACGTCCTTTACAATTGAAAAAGCAATTATAAGGAAAATAAACATCCAAGTAACTTTAAATATTATCTTTTTTTCATTATATTATTAATATTATTTTTTTGTTTTTTTAGGCTTTGGTTTGATGAAGGTTGTCTTTCTTGTTTCATATCAAATATATGATCAACTGAAAATTGATTTACCATTTTTGCCCTAATTTCCGAAGTTGTACAGCAGATAATCCAACTATTGCAAAAGCTATTTTAAGCTACTCCGGTCAAAGGAAAAAGCGATATAATGTATAAACGATTTATAAATTATACATTCAAAATTTAAATATTTAAAATTTTGTTTTTTTGTGGAAGTTTAAAACTTTTTTTAGCTAGCAGTAAATATTAAGATAGGATGAGGGTGATACGTACACAATCGGAAACTAAAATTCAGCGGACCTTAGTTGAATATGAATGCACTAACAGTTAGAAATATATACATTCTATTCTTCAATATTTAGATGACCAAAATGGATACATGATATACGTGGATATATTGACAGGGGAAAATTTGTCGTCAATTTAGCTTGTTAATATGAACCCCATTTATTTATTCAGATGTAAGCATCACTTTACAGAGTACATGAAAATCTAGTGCAACATCCAAGTAATAATATATTGATTATGACAAAAAATATTTTAACTTCAATAGTTAATTTTAATCTTATAAATATATTTTTTTGTAGCTATGCTAAGCAAATAACTGGAAGTTTAACTTTAATGCAATAAATGAATTTTTGATAAAGAAATTAATTATTAGTTACTAGTAGCGAAGTTCCTCTATAACTTGAAATGTCCGTCGGTCCGTCTGTAACTTTTTGGAGGAAATGTGATTTTCTCGGCTTCTTTTCAAAATAAACGTCTGAAATTTTCAGGGGTTAAATAAGTTATTTTTCAGCTTTCTTTGACAAAAAAACAACTTTAATATCCTGTTATATAAAGGAGTAAGGTTTTTGTCTTTGGCTTAAGATTTCTATAACTAATGCAAAAAAATGAGTTTTCTATCTTAACGGAGGTTTACATAAAGGCCCAGGATAGTTTTAGGCTATTTTACAGTCTTTCCATCCCTCTTCTATTACATAGCCCCTAGACTTGAGCTAAAAAAGGTTCACCAATAACAATTCATTATAAAATTTAATTCACGTTGACATTAAAAACTAGTCTTTATTTCAGATGATACTGCATTATTATCGAGGCTATCCAGTTGAAAGTATAATTTGAATTCAAATGAATAAAAATCTCTAAAAATGTATTTTGATTTCTTAGATTAGATAAGCCTTTCTTCGAACGTCATCAATAAGCTTTGATCTCTCTTTTAATACTGTTATCTATTAATCCATCTATTTATCTATCAATCTATCCAACCCATCTTTCACCCCTCTGTCTTTCTTCGAAATCATTTTTGACGTTTTGACATGCGAGAAAAATGGTTTAGAATAGAATAGAACTCTGCAATAGGAGATGGGATGGGTCCGTTAAATCGTGTACAATATTAATTTCTTCCAAAAGTGCAAAGCAAATTAATAATAAACGCCTCTAGAGGCCTCTAGTGGCACTTAAAATATTTTTTTATATTATTTAATACGTAACTTTTCAATGTTGCGTTCAAGTCTCTACATACAAAATTTCGTGATATCTCTTGGTGGGGTGGTGGTACCCTCCCCCAAAATAGTCATAAACCTTCCCGCTACCGATGAGAAGCTACCTGTTAAGGAGAACCAAATCGGTTCAGTGGTTAGCGAGATCCTTCTGTACAAACAAACAGAGACACAAACATACATCCTGTTGCTTTATTATAATGATTAATTTTTTTCCAGTATGGCCTTGAAACCGTTTAGTATCTAATGGAGAAAAGCTGGTTCTGTGTCATAACAAAAATCATATTGTATAACATCGTGTTATAGACAATTCTCATCCAAACAAGCAAATGATCTCTTAAATGGCTGGTCAGATATGGTTGTGGCTTTTTAGGGCTTTTTTTGCCTCCTTTACCCCCACCAAAACTAGATGCCAAGAGTGGAGCCACTATATAGTTTATTTCATTACGTGGTGAGATACATATTTATAATTAGCGGCTACACCCTTAGAGGCCTCTAGTAGCACTATTTAAAAAAAATAATACGATACCTATCTATGTTGCGTTTAAGTCTCTATACGAAAAAAATTGGGGTTTTTTTTATTTTCTTTTGGGAGGGTGGGTATACCCTCATCCATAATAGTTATAAACCTTCCCGGTACCTATGAGAAGCTACACTGTTAAGGAGAAACCAATCGTATGGTTAGCGAGATCCTTCGTTACAAACAAATAAACAGACAGACAGACATAGTTCTACTTTGTATTATAGATTGCTGGACCTTTATAAAGCAAAACTTTAATTTATATCTTTCAGTTGTTTTAGTCTTTTCTCATTCCACCTTTCTCTGGATACTAGGGGTGAAGCAAAATGTATATCCTATTATATAAAGTAGTAAGCGTTTTTTGTCTGTCCTGAAGGATCTCGCTAACCGCTGAACCGATATTTTTCTCCTTTACAGTGAAGATTCTTATAGGTCCTGGGAAGGTTTTTAACTATTTTTGGGGAGGGTGTCTTCACCCCCCTCCCCCCAAAAAATATTTTGTTTACTACTTTGGAACTTAAATTTAAAATGGGATGAGGTCGAATTTTTCCCCTCCCAACTTAAGTGCACCTAGAAGCTTCTAGGGGCGTAGCCGCTAGTTTGGAATAAAGTAGCTGCGCTAGTAAAAAAGAAAAGAATAATAAATATTTATTGAATGGTTATCAATAAGGATTTCAATTATCCAAAGAATGACTGAGGACTCCAAATCTTCAGTTTGAATTAATAGAACAAGTATTCCAGAAAACAAATAGTAGAATAGTTATTCATTTTATCGTATTATAGAAAACTTTTTGCGGATATTAAAATAAAAAATTATAAGATTAAAACCAGTTTTGTTAGACATGAGAGGCAAAAATGTAAGTAGGTTCATAAACATTGTCCTGTATTAACAGGTTTTAAACAAATTTACTTACAAATTTGCTTGGACTCTTAAACATTTATATTTTGATTATTCTGTTCTGACACTATACAAGTGTTAATGTCAGTTTGTCCTACCGTTTCAGAGCTTCGCTTTTATGGATGTTGTCATCCTTGTTTTTGTATAATTATTCATCATGATCATTGATTCTGTCCCTGGCGTGTAAAAATGATTTATAGTCAATTGTTGCATCCTTAAGCTTTTTTATTTTCCCTTTTATTGATAGATTATTTGATTGCATTATTGTACAAATTCAATATGGCATCTAACCGATCAGTATCCATAGGATTAGAGCCGGTTCTTAGCATTACCGAAAAATCATGTATAGCATCGTATTACACACAATTTTCCACGAAACTAAAATAAAAATCATAAATAAATAACAGTTTTGTTAAGCTAAGCCTTCGGTGTCGGGGCTAAAAAAAGTTTTTAACCTTATCATTTTTCATTTTAATTTCCCCGGAAAGCTGTCTATAATACTATTCTCGTACTATTTTATAAAATAATATTGTTAACTTAAAAAAAAGAAAATTTAAAAATATTTTTATGCTTGATAATATTTAACAATATAAACCTTTGAACTTATGTTTTTGTTTTACAATAAGCCTAAAATTTCCTCCATACAAAAGAAATCAGAGTTCAAATTTAAAAGGGTAAACCGCATTGTCTCTCAGGGGAAAAAATGCAAGTGAGAAAGTGAGAGAAATTGTGGTAAATAACAATGGATATAGAATATACGGGGATATTATGACAGGGGGAAAATTGTCGTCAATTTTGGTTGCTAACATGGAACTCATTTATTAGTCAGTTCGATCATCAATTATGTGGGGAGGGGATGCAGTACATGGGGGTGGATTAGGGGAATCGTTATTTTAGCCCGCTACAAGTTTCATTTTAGTAGAAAACATAAAAATCTAATGTAACATCCAAGTAATAATATATCCATTTAAATAACATGGTTTGCATGTCAAAATAAGGGTTCCACGACAAACGTAAGAGTCCCAAACGTCAGAGTGGAAAAACATCAGAGTGGACAAACGCAAGAGTCCCAAACGTCAGAGTGGGACAAACGTCAGAGTGGGACAAACGTCAGAGTGGACAAACGCAGGATTTTTGGGACAAACGTCAGAGTGGACATTTTATAAGTAAAACGTATGAGTCTCGATTTTATAATCATTACCATATAAAAAAAAACATTTATATTTTTACTTTTTTTCATATTTATTTAACAACTGTGTTAGAACGAAAATTTTACACCCTTTCAAATATATCACATATATATTATAAAGTTTAAATATTGGCATACCCAAATTTTTAACAAACATAATTTTTGTGCAGTGGAATATTACTCATTAATAACGTCATGGTTGTAGTATCCCACAATTGTTTGCATAAATATGACAGGGCTGACATCCTCGTCATATTTCTCTACTATGCTTGCCAGCTCCTTCCTTCGCATATTTGTGTAGGTGTTTCTTGCACTGCTTTTGGTTGTCTCGTTATTTTGAGGTCCTAGTAGCGCGTCCCTGAGCTTTAAATTGGCTGTTGCTTCTTCTGCTTGCAAACGAGCTACTACAGTCCAAGTACCTGAATTTGCAGGCAATGCTGATGATAAACCATAGTTATATCCTTCAGCAGAATTTGTAGTAAGAAACTCATCATTGATGACAGCATCATGCTTGTTCCATAAAGTATGTGGGAATCTTGGTTGGTTTCTTATTCCGGTCCTCCCATTTATGGCTCCAACGAAATTCTTGTCAAAGTACTCAATAAATTCATCAACTTCGTCTTTTTCTTCTGGCCAAGCTGGTTCAAGTTCTTTAATCTTCTTCTCTACAACAGTATCACGAATCTAAATAAATATAAATTTGAGAAAAAAAATTAAATGTAAATTTAAAACTATCTTATTGGTTATGCCTAACATTGTTTTGCGCCCCCCCCCCCCCCCCAAACATAACAATGACTCTGGACAAGCACAATATTTTCTTTATAATTAGGTTAGGTTAGGTTATAGGCTAGAGGGCCGAGCGCCCGCGGCTAGGCAGGCTAGGGGGCCGAGCGCTGCGGCTAGGTAGGCCAGGGTGCTGAGTGCTGCAGCCAGAGTCATTTTCTTTATGATTAGGTTAGGTTAGGTTATAGGCTAGGAGGCCGAGCGCCCGCGGCTAGGCAGGCTAGGGGGCCGAGCGCTGCGGCTAGGTAGGCCAGGGTGCTGAGTGCTGCAGCCAGAGTCATTTTCTTTATGATTAGGTTAGGTTAGGTTATAGGCTAGGGGGCCGAGCGCCCGCGGCTAGGCAGGCTAGGGGGCCGAGCGCTGCGGCTAGGCAGGCTAGGGTGCTGCAGCCAGAGTCATAGTTTTGTCAGGAGGTTGGGGGGGGGGGGGGTATGGGTAGGGTGGTATTAAAATTTTTGTTTTCACAACAAAATCTCTCACGTCTGATTGTTACCAAAGACAAAACACGAATAAGATGTCATTCAAAATTGGAAGATTTTTATAAAATATTTGAAAGATTTTTTGCAAAAAATTAGAAGATTTTTTGTCATATAATTAAAATAGCATAGACTCTGATGTTTTACTTAAGCAATGTCCACTCTGACGTTTGTCCACTCCGACGTTTGTCCCACTCTGACGTTTGTCCACTCTGACGTTTGGGACTCTTGCGTTTGGGACTCTTGCGTTTGTCCACTCTGACGTTTGGGACTCTTACGTTTGGGGTAGGACCAAAATAAGGTGTCAAATATATATTTGTATCAAAATATTGTTGTTGCAAGAAATTTTTAGATTTCCTTTTTTGTGAAATTCGATTTTTTTTTTAAATTAGAAAAATGCATAAAAAATTATATCTTTTATAGTATGGCTTTGAAATCGATTAATATCCGCTGGATTAGAACCGGTTCTCAGTCCCAAAAATCATGTATAACATCGTATTACATTAAGTTTTCCACTAATATTAAGATATGAATAAATGAGTAATAAAATTAATACCAGTTTTGTTACCTCGGGCTTTCGGTCCTTCAGGGTTAACAAAACTGGTTCTAATCTTTAAATTTGTTATTTAAAATCGGCGAAAAGCTGTCTATTATATGATGCAATAAATAAATATTCTTAAATTCAAAATATTTTACCTAATTGTTTTAGGAATTAGTAGAGATTATTCTAACATGTGCAATCCATAGCAGAAGTACGGAAACTATTTGCCCTATTTATAAAAGCTTAGCTTGGAAATAAAGTGCTTGCATCATAAAACCAACTCTTGTTTAAAAAACCCAATTGTATTGCTTGCTATCTAATTATTAAGGAGTATAAAGACAAATAAAAAAGCAATTAAAATCACTAAACAAAAGTTGAATGTTTTAAATAATGCTGTCGCTGAAATATAGCATGAGCAATATATAAATCCCAGAATTGCATAAGCAAGGACAAACATTAATGAAAGGTTTATAAAAAAAACTGACGGAAAGGGAATTACAACAGGAACAATTGGCTGCTTATTACATTAGTCCCCAAAGTTTTATAATAGCATTTTCATATTTGTTGGCTCAACAACTTTAAATTTTATTGGTTAGATCATTCAATTGAGAGTCCAAACGTATCAACCACTTATTATAATCTACATAAAGGGTATTTTTTGTATTATAATTAGGGATGTACACTAATTTATCGACCATTGTCTTATCCCTTTACAAAGTTGGGGTAGATACTAATTGAACATGGGCATCTACATGATAAATTTCAGCTGCATATCATATCATATTTTATAACAGCCATAAAATTTATAATATTTACATAGGTAATGATATTTTAATCAGATATGTCAGACATCTAACTCAAATAGCTGCTGAGAAAATCAAGCCCCTTAAAATCGTAATACAGACAGACAAATTGGAATTTCATAGCAGGTTTATAACTATTTATCACATTTCCAGGGATCTAAAGGGATAAGACAATGGCCGATAAATTAGTGTATTTCCCTCATGATGATATAAAAAATACCCCTTCTGTAGATGTCAATAAGTTATTGAAACGTTTGGACACTCAACTAAATGAACCAACCAATCAAAATTGAGCCAACGAATAAGAAAACGTTGTAAAAAGACTTTGGGGACTAGTGTAATAAACAGCCCAATGTTTCCTCCCTCCCTGCACATTTCACTTTTTTAGAATCTTCATATCAATCCATGATATTTGCAAAAACTAATGCGGATTTTTATGATAACAATCCCCTTGCACCCCCTCCCTCCCCCATTCCTAGCTATTGTCCCAATTTTCTTACACCCCCCCCCCTACATAAATGTTTTTAACTAGTCATAGAGCAGGGCGGGCTATTTTTAGCCCCGCCCCTCATTTTTGAGCATATTTATAAAGAGACATTTTTACAATAATGTAAATGTGCTATTTGACTCAGAGAGAAAGGAGGACTATGTGCTGTTTAATACACAAGTCCCAAAAATATCTAAAATAACGATTCTTATTCGTTGGCTCAACAACTTTGAAGACTTTAAACGTTTCAACCACTAATTTTAATCTACAGAAGGGGTAATTTGGTGTATCATCATTGGGAATTCACAATTATTTATCGGACATTGTCTTATCCCTTTAGATCCCTGTATTCTAAAATAATAGAGAAAATTTGATTAGTTATAAAAATGTAAACTTTATAAATTAAATTTCATTGAATTAAGTGAACACTCGATTCTATGTAAAATATGAAATATGAAATTTAACTTTTTTTGCCATAAAAGTTACAACTTCCCAGATTCAATGACTTGTTTATTTTTTTCAGTAATAAATAATTTATGTTTATATTTTATTAACTAACCCCATGAAATGAGCTTATAGAATAAACTAGAACAATTCTAAACATAAAAAGTGGAGCTGATTTCAGTGGGGAAATTGTGTTACTATCTTTATTAACAGTATCTGGATGTCTGTCTGTCTGCTTGTGTTTAGTAAAGGATCTCACTAACCACTGAACCAAAATGGATATCCTTGACAGCAAAACTCTTCATAGTTCTATGGATGGTTTATAACAAATTTGATACAGGGTACTTCAGCCTACCAAGAGAAATTAACCCTTTTTTTTCTTTATACAACTAAAAGTAAAAGTTAAAGTGGACTCTAGGGGCGTAGCATCTAGTGTATAAAAAAGATAGTGGCGTAGAGAAGGACAAAAACACTCTAAATATAGAGTAGCTGCGCTACTAAAAACTGCCATTAATCTTTTATGTCAAGTGAAGCCCATAGAATTAATGTTCCAGGCACGATCTTGGAATAATGCTAAATCTAGTTCTGAAATTTATAATTAAAGTTCTTCACAAAATTCAGACCAATTTATTTTTGATAAAAATAAAGTTTTCTATCTTTGGCTTTCTATTTTTGTCATTGGTTATTTATCCTTTTTTATAAAGTGTAACCTGTCTGAAGCAAAAGATTTCGCTAACCACTGAACCGATATGGTTCTCCTTTACAGTAAAGCTTCTTCCTCTGGTGGTTTTAGGGTATTTTATTTTATGTAAAGTATGTGTATATTTTTAGGTTATATTTATGCGCATCCGTATCCCTGCGACTATAAAGTCCCTTTATGCTAGAGCGCAGTTCCTAGTATTTACCAGATATGCATGTGAATCTTATATCGGGCTAAAATAGTGATTCCACCTATTATACTCCATTCCCTCTACCCTCAAGAATGAACGAACTGACCAATTTTCTCTTGTTATAATATCAAATATATTCTACATATATTGTAATACAATAAGCAATCTTCTCTGCTATTGACGTCTCACTGTATCCAAAACAATGATCCCCAATTGTTACCTTAAAGTGTAGCAATTATTTTTACAATGTATAATTAGAATAACTCCCAAGTAATTATAAGTTGCTAAAACAAGACAGGGATCTAAAGGGATAAGAAAATGACCGATAAATTCATGTAAATCCCCAATGATGATACACAAAATTCCCTTTCCTAGATTACAATTAGAGGTTGAAACGTTAAGACATTCAAATTTAAGAACCAACCACTCAAAATTTATAAAAATCCCCAAAGTTGTTAGGCCAACCAATAACAACACGTTATTTTAAAACTTTGGGTACTAATTTAATAAACAACTCAACTTCCCTTTCCTTTCTGGTAACAAAATCACAAAAGGTCAAAACATGCAAAAATAAAATAGAAGGGTTATCCTATGATATTTAGTAGTGAGGTTTTTTTGTCCGTTAAAATCTCGATAACAAATGACCCGATTGGGTTCTTCATTTCCATTCATAAACAACATAAGAATCATCAAGTATATTTTGTTGAAAATCATGTATAGTTTTAAAGTTCGGTAGTCACGGGATTCCTCCCCACGGGATTCCTCCCACTGGATTCCTCCCAACGGGATCCCTCCCACGGTATTCCTCCCACACAGGACTCCTCCCACACAGGATTCCTCCCAACCGGGATCCCTCCCACGGGATTCCTCCCAAACGGGATACCTCCCACGGTATTCCTCCCACACGGGATCCCTCCCACGGGATTCCTCCCAAACGGGATACCTCCCACGGTATTCCTCCCACACGGGATCCCTCCCACGGAATTCCTCCCACACGGGATCCCTCCCACGGGATTCCTCCCAAACGGGATACCTCCCACGGTATTCCTCCCACACGGGATCCCTCCCATGGGATTCCTCCCAAACGGGATACCTCCCACGGTATTCCTCCCACACGGGATCCCTCCCACGGTATTCCTCCCACACGGGATACCTCCCACGGGATTCCTCCCACACGGGATACCTCCCACGGAATTCCTCCCACACGGGATCCCTCCCAGGGGATTCCTCCCAAACAGGATACCTCCCACGGTATTCCTCCCACACGGGTTCCCTCCCATGGTATTCCTCCCACACGGGACTCCTCCCAACAATGTTTCAATTTTTTCCAATTTTCCCAAACAGGATACCTCCCACGGTATTCCTCCCACACGGGTTCCCTCCCATGGTATTCCTCCCACACGGGACTCCTCCCAACAATGTTTCAATTTTTTCCAATTTTCAATTTGTTAGGTGTCCTTCCACACCCCCGTAAAAAAAAATTTTCAAATTTTTTTTTTTTCATTTTAAAATTTTCATGGGGGGGGGGGTGACCTTCCAAACCCCCCCAAAATTTTTTTTTTTCATTTTAAGATTTTTGGGGGTGGGATAACCTTCCACACCCCCCTAAAAAAATTTTTTTTTTCAAATTTTTTTTTATCCATTTTCAATTTTGTTGAGGGTGGGGTGACCTCCCACACCCCCAAATAAATTTTCATTCAATTTTCTTTTTTATTTTTAAACTTTTGGCGTTGGGGTGACCTCCCTCACCTCCATAATTTTTTTTTTCTTTCATTTTTAAATTTTTGGGGTTGGGGTGACCTCCCACACTTTTTCGGGGGTAAGGTGACCTTCCACCCCCCCTAAAAAAAAATCTTTTTAATTTTTTTTTCTTTTCTGGATTTAAAATTTTTTGGGGTGGGGTGACCTCCAACAACCCCATTTAAAATTTTTTTATATGAAAAAAAATTTTAAATGGCAAAAAATAAAAATTTGAAATATTTTTCAGGGGGTTGTGGGAGGTTACCCCATCCCCATGAAAAGTTTAAAATTTGAAAATGGAGGAAGAAAAAAAATTTTTTTAAAGGGGGGGTGGAAGGTCACATACCTCCTATGGTATTCCTCCCAAACAGGATTTCTCCCACACAGGATCCCTCCCATGGGATTCCTCCCACACGGGATCTCTTCTACTGTATTCCTCCCACATGGGTTCATTTTACAAAAAAACATTTTCCCTTTTTTTCAGTTATTTATTTAAAAGAAAACCAAGATTTTATTTTTAAAATTCTTTTTCCAAATTATTTCCAAATTTTTTCTATAAATTGTCCTCTAAAGATTTTAAAAATATAGGTTTTTTATTTTGACTATATGTCTGAAAAAGTTTCATTTGATTTTTATACTTTGTCTGTCTTATCCAGCTTGCACCACGAGGAGGTCAAGTATAATAGCAAGCCATTTTTGATGTTTTTAATTTAAAAAATTTTTTTTTGCTTTTCTTTTTTTTTAAATCTTTTTATTTTTTTATTTTTTATATTTTTTTTTTATTTTATTTTTTTTTTATAAAAAATTGTTTCCTCATAGGATCAGACAGAGCTAAAAATGTTAGCTACTGCTCTGAGATAGATCAACTTATTTGGGCTTGCTGCATAAGTATTAACTTTTGCAGCAAGTCTTTGGGCCAACAATTTGTATTTTTGTCTAACTGCAGGATTGTTGACAGCCTGATTGTCAGCATAAACCTTATGTTGGAGTGCAATGTCCTTTATAAGCCCATCTAAGAGTTTCCACACACTGGGATGTTTAGAGAGAAAGAGTGAATTTAATCCATTGTGGTAACCTTCTACAGCATTAGTGGTTCTGGGAACATTATCAGCTGGATCTGTAAAATGGTTCCAAACTTGAGGGGGATACCTAGGAGGATTTCTTGCTAGGCCTTCACCTCTATCTCTACCCTGGATGTAAGTTACCTCAAAGTAGGCAATCAGCTCATTGACTCTCTCTATATCTGGAAATGAATCAGCTAGTTCATGAAATCTTGGTAACACATCATCTAATGGAACAAATGATAATGCCATTAAGGATTTGACTGCCATGTTGAACTCTGGGTTGCTTTCAAATTGGCTCTTTAGACCTAGTTCTCCAACTTTTCTTATTACAGACTGACTAAGGTGGAAAAGGCATCCTTTTACTGAAGCATTTGGGTACGCCAGTCTGAATGCATTTTGAGCAGCATTTTCAAAGTCAAGCAACATAATTTGTGGAACAGAATCAGGCAGAAGTTCCTTTAGGGCATCTAGCATCCTGATGTATGTATTTTGTTCTTTGTTGGGCAAAAGAAAATACACAATTGGAGGATAGTTGTTGCCTACCTTAGCATGAATTGTGTAAAGCTGGTAGAAAACTGATGGCACAACAGCAAAGGTGCCATCACCCAACCACACATTCTCATCATCCAGTACATGTAAAAGCTCCCTGGAGCCTAACATTAAAATGCGGTTAGGATCTGCAATACCTGTGTCATGAAGAAGAACATTCCTGTATTTCTCAGGAATTTCAAAGCTTAAATTCTGAGGATTTGGCTCTACAGGATTGCCCACTCTTCTCTTAGCCCTGATGTTATCATCTAAAGATGGGCGCTTAGGTAGCCTTTGCAGTGTATCTTGACTTAGACCTGCAAGGCAATCTGCAAGAACAGATCTTGTTGTGTCAAGAGTTGAAGAGGCCTTTGTCCTCATGAGGGACTGCACTCTCAAAACATCATTTTTCACTGGATCTCCAGTGTGTGAGTGTACAGGTGCCTCATTTCCCTGAAGTATGCCATTTTTTGTTTTGATAGATGCAGAGCATCTATGTTGCCTCTGCATGCGGCACCTCCATGTCCTCTCACCATTTCTTCCTATTCTATCTTTCCTCAACACATATTGGAATCCACCTTCCACTCGGACTTCACCTCCTCTCTCTGAAAATTGAGCATCTCCACCTTGCATGTTATCTTCTTCTTCTAAGATTTGAAGAAGTAAAAATTATTTATTTTAACTTACTGAGAAAACAACAGCAGTCTTTAAAGTCCGTCTAATTTTAGTTTTACAGAAAATTTTATAAAACAAAACCTTCTTAGAATTTGAAATTAAATATAAAACTGTTTTTAGAATTATCTGTTATTATGTTTAACTCTAAATTTTAATGTCTGTTTATGTCTCCTTGTACCCCTGAAGAAGAATGTAGTTTTTATTTCTTCTACCAATCACTAAAAAAGTAAATTGCAACCCAACCCTCCCCTCCCCCCCATAATCTTAAAAAGGTGGGATAAAAACATAAGTACTTAAAATTTGAATGAATGGATATAACAGTTTACTATAGATGTGACTTCCTCCACCACACTATGTTTATATAAGAGGACAAACTATGAATGAAAATATGTGACCTTCTACACCCCTATAAAAAATTTTTTTTCAAATTTTTTTTTCATTTTAAAATTTTCGGGGGTGGGCTGACCTTCCACACCCCCCTAAAAATTTTTTTCTCCTCCATTTTAAATTTTAAACTTTTCAGGGGGATGGGATAACCTCCCACATTCCCCTGAAAAATTTTTCAATTTTATATTTTTTGCCATTTAAAATTTTTTTTATTATTTGAAAAAAAAAGTTTAGGGGGTTTTGGAGGTCACCCCACCCCTAAAAATTTTAAATCCAGAAAAGAAAGAAAATTTGAAAAAATGATTTTTAGGGGGGTGTGGAAAGTCACCTTACCCCGAAAAAAAAAAAAATAAAAATATGAAAAAAAAAGAAAATGAAATTTTTAGGGGGGTGTGGAAGGTCACCCCAACCCCGAAAATTTAAAAATGAAAAGAAAAAAAAATTTAAATAAAATTTTGTTTGGGGGTGTGGGAGGCTAGCCCACCCTCAACAAAATTGAAAATGGAAAAAAAAAAAAAAATTTGAAAATTTTTTTTTTTTAGGGGGGGGTGGAAGGTCATCTCACCCCTCAAAATCTTAAAATGAAAAAAAAAAAAATTTGAAAAAAAATTTTTAAGGAGGTGTGGGAGGTCACCTCAACCCCAAAAATTTGAAAATGAAAAAAAAATTGAAACATTTATAGAAGGAGTCCCGTGTTGGAGGAATACCGTGGGAGGGATCCCGTGTGGGAGGAATACCGTGGGAGGTATCCTGTTTGGGAGGAATCCCGTGGGAGGTATCCCGTGTGGGAGGAATTCCGTGGGAGGGATCCCGTGTGGGAGGAATACCGTGGGAGGTATCCCGTGTGGGAGGAATTCCGTGGGAGGGATCCCGTGTGGGAGGAATACCGTGGGAGGTATCCCGTGTGGGAGGAATTCCGTGGGAGGGATCCCGTGTGGGAGGAATACCGTGGGAGGTATCCCGTGTGGGAGGAATTCCGTGGGAGGGATCCCGTGTGGGAGGAATACCGTGGGAGGGATCCCGTGTGGGAGGAATTCCGTGGGAGGGATCCCGTGTGGGAGGAATACCGTGGGAGGTATCCCGTTTGGGAGGAATCCCGTGGGAGGGATCCCGTGTGGGAGGAATACCATGGGAGGTATCCCGTTTGGGAGGAATCCCGTGGGAGGGATCCCGTGTGGGAGGAATACCGTGGGAGGTATCCCGTTGGGGAGGAATTCCGTGGGAGGGATCCCGTGTGGGAGGAATCCTGTGGGAGGGATCCCGTGTGGGAGGAATCCCGTGTGGGAGGTATCCCGTTTGGGAGGAATCCCGTGGGAGGAATTCAGTGGGAGGAATCCTGTGTGGGAGGAATCCCGATGGAACCTTAAAGTTCCTTGTATATTTTAATCAGTCTTTTATTAAACAAATTTCTTAAGGTCAAAATTTTTATATAAAATATAATGTTATAAAACATTTTTGTTGTACATTTATTTCTCTAAAACCAATTAAATATAGGAAAAGCTTTCCTCCAAAAATATAAATAAATGTAAACAAGGATGACAACATCCATAAGTAGCGAAGCACAAAAAATCGTCGATTGGAATACGTACAGGTAGATTTAAAAGGTTTTTACCAAAATCAAGAATAGATTTATTGGATAAAATAAACATGAAACCTTGTTTTATTTTGCATGATGACGATGGTCAAAGTAAATCATATTAAAGATTCTCATAACAATGGGAAAAATTATTTTGATACAGATATCCACTAAAAGTTTGAAAATTGCATCAAAATAAACAAAGATATGGGGAAATATGTAAAACATATAAAAATAGCCAAAAAGCTGATAAAAGGCAGTCTGGCCGTCATGGTTGTTTTATTAAAACGACAAAAAATTAAATTTTTAAATCCCTAACTTAAAAAATTTGGAAAATCGGACCATATACACTGAAGATATGGAAAAAAGTGTTAAATGTATAAACATAGCCTAAAACCTGCTAAAAAGGCAGTCTGGCCGTCATGGTTATTTTGTTTAAAAGACGGGAAATTTAATTTTGATATATATAACTGAAAAATTTTGAAAATCGGACTATAAACACTGAAGATATGGAGAAAAATGTTAAATATATAAAAAACAGCCGAAAACCTGCTAAAAAGGCAGTCTGGCCGTCATGGTTGTTTTCTTTAAAAGACGGAAAATTGGATTTTTATATCTATAACTGAAAAAATTTTGAAAATCGGACCATAAACACTGAAGATATGGAGAAAAATGTGAAAAATATAAAAATAGCCTAAAACCTGCTGAAAAGGCGGTCTGGCCTTCATGGTTGTTCCTTTAAACGACGGGAAATTTAAATTTGATATCTGTAACTGAAAACATTTTGAAAATTGGACCATAAACACTGAAGATATGGAGAAAAATGTGAAAAATATAAAAATAGCCTAAAACCTGCTAAAAATCGGTCCGAACGCCAATGATGTTTTATAATCAATTGTGCTCCTCAATGATGGGAATGTTGTTAAAAAATTTCAGCATTCTATCTTTTATAGGAGCTGAGTAAATCCCATTTCCCCCATAGCGTTACGGACTGACGGACTGACGGACTGACTGACGGACTGACTGACTGACGGACGGACAAAGTGAATTATAGAGTAGCTTCGCTACTAAAAAGTATATCTAAAACATCTAACGTCTAAAGTTTTGGCCTTTCTTTTCTTTTTTTACCCTTGCAATTCTCACTCTTTCTCTCTCTCTCTCTCTCTCTCTCTCTCTCTCTCTCTCTCTCTCTCTCTTTTTTAATTCTTTAACTTTAAATTTTAGAGAAGATTAATTCTACGTTCATTCTTAAAATTTATTCCCTCTCTCCCTTTTTTTTTTTTCTCTCTCTCTCTCTATCTCGCTCTCTCTCTCTCTCTCTCTCTCTCTCTCTCTCTCTCTCTCTCTCTCTCTCTCTCTCTCTCTCTCTCTCTCTCTCTCTCTCTCTCTCTCTCTCTCTCTCTCTCTCTCTCTCTCTCTCTCTCTCTCTCTCCTAAAGAATGTACCATTATTCAATAGTTTAGTAATTAATGGTAGCAATATACAAATTCAATTGCCATTCATTTGTTTTCGTTGAAAATGGACATTTATAAGTTGCAATTAAAAAGCAAATTTGGATTTTTTGTGCTTTCCTTAAAAGTGTCAAGCGAGCACATCCCTTTATTTTAAAAATAAGTAGAATTTAAAATTTATCCAACCCGTGTTGAAATTTTTTGCTTTTAACGAAAAAAAATCGGATTTAAGCAACAAAATGCTTCTAGAATCAATATCTATCTGAACTGGCATGCTATATAAACATACTAACACCGTTTTTTCCAACTCTAATAGCATTTTAATGATATTTGAGGATAACCCCAAATTTGGGATAAAATTGGGGTAAATTTTGTAAATATCAGGAATCTAAAGGGATAAGACAATGGCCAATAAATTAATGTACATCCCCAATGATTATATAGCAAATTACTCCTTCTGTAGATTACAATTAGTGGTTGAAACGTTTGTACACTTATCTTAATAAACCAACCAATCAATTTTTATTAAAGGCCCCAAAGTTGTTTTGCCAACACTAAGAAATTATCATAAAAAAACTTTAGGGACTAGTGTAATATACAGACCAATGTCCCCTCCCTTCCTGGGTAAATTTAGTAAATAGGGTCTTTCTTTCAGAAGTTGCATGTCAATAAATTGATGTTTTTTAAGGAAATTTTAGATTATATGCAGTTAAGATAATTCTGATGTATAAAAAATGTGAACAGTTTATTGTAAATGCCTAAATGATTTTTCATTTTTCATTTAGATACATAGACTTCCACTTTTTAGTTCGGTGTGTTTTTGAGAGAAAAAAAAAAAAGAAATGCAACAATCACAAGTGGCTACGCCTATAGAGTAGTAAAAACCAAAATAGAATTAATTATATAACAAGGACAATAATTTTCAGAAGTACTTAAATAACACACACAAACACAAATCGATATAATAATACATTGATGTTGCACCAGATCTTCATGTACTCAAATAAAGTGATGCTTGCAGTTGGCTAAAGTAAACATACCCCCTTACCACATCCCCTTTTATTTCACTGGATGAACAAAACCAATAAATGAGATCAATGTTAGCAGCCTAAATTGAAGATAAATTTTCCCCAGTCAATATATCCACGTATATTTCATATCCATCCATTGCATAACATGATCATTAATACAGGTTTAATGGATTAAAAGCTACTAATAAAAAATGCTAAAGATAACGAATATTATCTTCAATGGCAACTAAGAGAATATAATTTCTGTTAACTAACTCAATCAAACAAATGAACCTACGGACTAACGGTTAGACTAACACAATTTATATAATAACCGCGTTACTCAAAATGCATTAAATTTGCCTAGGAAAATCATTAAGACAATAATATAACAAGGGTGTAACTGCCTAAAAACAGGTGATGATAATATTCATAATAATCAAGGGGGGAAAGGGATAAGAGTTTAGAGTTTGTCTTCAAACCAGATTTGCATCCACTGGATTAAAACTGGTTATTAGTCATACTAAAAAATTATAAAAGCTTCGTATTACAGAAATTTTATGAAAATAGAAATTATAAAAAATAATATCAGTGACTATAATTGGTTATAGATCTAATGAGATCCGTCATTTCATTTATATTTCTAAAAAAAAAAATATCCATTTCCTTTTTGTTTTAAAATGACAATTTAATGATTCCTCTACCCGTCTTAATATATATACTTAGATTTGAGCTTTGGTAACTGTTTTTCGGCGCTTTCCTTCAAAGTGCCTATAAAGCACTGAACACCCCCCTTATTTTTAGATATATTAAAATGAGGTGATGTGTAGTTTTTTTTCCTACTATGCCTTATATATTCGGAGGCTCTAACCCTGTGGGGTTTCTAAGTTAATAATTTATCCTAACCTAACCTAAAAAACAAGCAAACAAAACTGTTCCCCCCCCCCCCCCTATATAAATATAGAGGGGTTTCTGTGCTCGCCTGGGCACTTTCAGGGAACCTGCCTGCTTCTCTCCTTCTTCATAACCTCTAATTCTATGAATCTAACACCTAAAACGTTAATTTAAAACAACAAAATTTTACAAAATCATAATTTGGGAGAAGAATAATTTTAACATACATTGCTATATATCTAAATGAAAAGATTCGTTCATAAATCAATGAAATTAGATTAAAAATAAGCCTCCAGTAAAAGTGTTGCTTTTTGTTTTAAAGCTTACTTACTCTAAGACAACAATGTTGCTGTTGAAATGTATAAACATACTCCACGATGGCTAAAACCAAACCAATATCATTATATGAATGGATATATTATTACTTGGATGTTACACCAGATTTTCATGGTATCTAATAAAGTAAAACTCGCAGTGGGCTATCATGACAAAACCTCTAATCCAACCTGTTTACCCCATCCCATTCCTCTCCTACTATTTAAACGAACTGACCAATAAATGAGTTACATGTTAGCAACCTAAATTAACGTCAATTTTTCCCTGTCATAATATCCACGTATATTGTACATCCATTATTACATGAACATTGATTGTTGAGTAACTGAAAACTAGGTGGTTTCTGTCATCTATCTGGTTCAATGTGTTGGGGAGAAAAATCAGGGATCGTAAGGGATAAGACAATGGATTATAGATAGTCTTACACCAATTACAATAAACAAAACTGTAATTCAATAAAAGTACCCAAAGTTTTCCAATGAGATATCGTGAGTTTATAAAACTTTGGGTACCATTATAGTATAATAGGGTACCAATCTAATAATAAAAAAAAATATTTCACTGTCACTTGTTATAATTCACTTTACATATAATTTTCATTTTTTGTTCGGCCATTTTTAATCTGAAAATAAATTATCGATTAACAAAGTTGCAAATCTATGTCCAGTATGGCTTCGAAACCGATTAATATCCGCTGGATTATAACCGGTTCTCAGCCGTACTGAAAAATCATGTATAGCAGAAAATTTTCCACGACTATTAAAATAAAAACATAAGATTAATTCCAGTTTTGTTAGCCCGGGCCTTCGGCTCCTCGGGTCTAACAAAACTTTATTGTGTATGTAAATAATTTGATGTAAATTTGCAATAGATGAACAAAACGTGTACTAAAAGTCTTCTTTTTTTCTATGCATAAATTTTTAGAAGATATATTCCTATCCGTAGACGCTAAAAGACCGTAATATTTACCCTCATATTGAATACATTTTTGTCTCGGGTGCATTTTGTGGCTTTTAAATCAATCTTAGCGAGAATGTGATTTTTTAGAATTAACACAAAAATCTTATTTTGTGATAAAAAATAGAAATAGGATGTAAGTCTGGATAGTCGAAAGGGAAGGGTCATAGGAAAGTTTGTTAAATTACTAATATAAGTAGAGCAGGGGGCTCTCTAAACCAGTTATGTTTTGCTATACATAATTTTTCGGTATGGCTGAGAGCCAGTATTTATACAGCGGATAATAATCGGTTTCGAAGCCAAACTAGAAAAAAATGTTCTCGGTTTAATAAAAATTCTCCAATTATTGTCTGCTTCATTTAATATGCACAAACTTTCAGGGATCTAAAGGGATAAGACAATGGTCGATACATTGATATACATCCCCAATGATGATACTTAAAAGTAAACCCTTCTACAGAATACAATTAGAGGTTGAAACGTTTGGACACTCAACTAAATGAACCAATCAATCAAAATTTGATACAAATCCCCAAACGTTATTATAGAACTTTGAAGACTAGTGTAATAAACAGCCCAATGTCCCCTCCCTCCATGACAAACTTTAAAAGGTTAGTTTCTAGCACACTTCATATCAATATGCTCTAGTAATACAGCAAATCTTATATTTTTAAAATAAATATCAGCGGAAAGCTGTCTATAATACGACGCGACAAATAATTATTACTAAACTATAAAACAATCAACTTTAATATTTTATTACTTCTACGGATGTTAAATTGTTATGAAATTTAAAAAAAAGATTTGTTAATTGAAAATTCAGGAAATATTGGTTTAGTTTAATTTTATTTCACCTTAATAATGCAATTAGCTATTTTGACCTTTTTCTTCATTTTTGAACGGTTGTCGAAGTATTTTTCTCTATTTCTGTCTTTCAGCTCCTTTTAACATTGTACTCCACCCAAACTGTTAAAGATCTACTTTCAGGGTTTAAAAGTCTATAAAACACCAATATAACATAACAATTATAGGTATAGAAAAGCTCAATTCATACTGTGACACAATAAAAAGTATAATTGTAAAACTCTTGTAAACTACCCATGGCACCACGCCCAATATAATAGTTTTTAAAGTGATCGATATAAATTGATTATTGGCTTTTCAAAATTGTAATGTACCATGATTATACAGTTGGGAGAAAAAGATTATTCAGACGACATTTTTTGACAATAGAATATTTCAAAAAATGAAAAGGGGTCTTAATTATGGCTATAATTATTTTAAATAAAAGTAATCCTTCTGTAGATTTTGAGCACTACCAGTTTATACCATTTTATAACAGTCCCCAAGATATTTAATCCAGCAAATAAGAAAAAGAGTTAGTAAAACTTGGGGACCAGTGTGATTTACATTAAGTTTACAAAATGTAAGGATTGGGAGAATAAAATAAAAAAATCAAATCAAATTTTACAGCAAAACCTAAATAGCAAAGAAATGAATAGAAATGCAGTGTTATTTGTGAATGGATTTATTATTACTTGGATATTACACCAGATTCGCATGTACTCTAATAAAGTGAAACTTGTAGTGGGCTAATATAACGATGACCCCTTCCATCCCCTTTATCCCATCCCCTCCCCTGCTACTGGATAATCGAACTGACAAATTAATTATGTCCATGTTAACATCCTAAATTGATGAAAATTTTTCCCATGTCCTAATATCCACGTATATTCTACATCCATTATTATTTGTGTTATGTTGGCACATGTTTTTATCAGTTAAATAATCTTGGTAAATAACAAGGATGAAAATAATAAGTGTAATAAGTAATGCATACTTATTGCCCAGACAACTACCTGAACCGACAGAGCCAATAGTGTCCTGTTGTGACGTCATAAACTTCGGGATAGAAGAAAGAAAGGGGGAAGAAAATCACTTCAAAGAAGGGGTTTTCCTTTTCCTTTCCCTTTCCCGAAATTTATGACGTCACAACAGGACAATATTGACTTTGTCCCTGACCCCGGTCTTGGGGACCTTTTTCGTCTGCTATCAAATTACTTTCTGCGCTTTTGTAGCTATTTGCTGGATGTCATCTTTATCATATAATATTCTTATGAGTTAAAAAAAAGAATGAAATTAAAGTTTATAAGTCTTTGCAGTATTTTAACACGAAAAATACATACACACACAGTAAATATAGAGTAGCTTCGCTACTAATAAATTGCACTTTCATGAGAAGACAGTTAACCATCTTGTCCTATCATATAGCATTGTAGCTCACTGATAGGGAAATATATCCTTATATAAAAGTAATAGGATCTCTGTCTGTCTGTACCGAAGGATCTCGCTAACCGCTAAACTGTTATGGTTCTCTATTACATTGTAGCTTCTTATAAGTATAAATAGTAAAAGCAAAGACAAAAAAATTTCACAATTAAAGTATCAAGAGATGCATTTTAAACTGACTGTCAAAGTAAGTTGTACAACGGATGCTCAATGATAAAGAAAATCTTCTCTACATATTTCAGAATCTCATACAGAGATTAATAAAAGAGGATTTTCCTTTATAATGAAGCTTCTTGTTTGTCATATGTAGGTGCTTCACTGCTTTAGGGGAGGATACCACCTCCCAAAAAAAAATTCCCTAAAAAAATGTAAATCCACCAATTTTTGTTTTACTTTTTTAAAAAGAAAAACAGATTTTGATATTGTATGACAACTGTTTATTTTAAGTGTCCACATTCTTTGCTACTTGGGTTAAATGTCATAGATAAAGAACTCATAAAAATAACTAAAGGAGGAGTGACCGAAAAAAAACACTTCTGAATAGGGTTGACCATTTTTGCAAGGGTTTTGTTTGTAGAGTTTTAAAAATGTATTTTTTAAAACAACAAAAAAATTTCATAGTATAAAAACATTTATTTAAGCACAAAAATATATCTCTTTTTATAGAGAATTTCAGATTATGCTTGAAAATAAATTTAAAACTAAATGCTAAGAAAACATAATTGATAAATTTTGTATAAATATTTTTAGCTAAAAAGCGGTAGCTTCTTTTTTACGAGGGAAAAGTAAAAAGAAGAAAAGGATAGAAAAGAGGGTTGGGCATTTAACTTTTGTTTATGCATCTACACCCAGGGATTTTAAGGGATAAGACAATGGATGTCAATTCCTGATGATGAAAAATGAACCTAGTAAAAGTGTCTGACTCTGATTATGACGTAAAAAAAATTAGTAGCCAATGAGAGGCCAGTATACACTGTAATTGACTAATGGTAAAATTCATAGTGGCCTCTCATTGGCTAATTTTTTTTACGTCATAATCAGAGTCAGACACTTTTAATAGGTTCATGAAAAATTTTCCATTCTTAGATTAAAATCATTGGTTGTGTTTGGAAGTTGCTATCTTGAACCAGACAATTTAAGTTTCTAAAGTTTTTAACCTAACAAATGAGATAACATATTTATAAAACTTTGGGTACGATATTCCCTACTTCCCTGATCCACATCATGCAAACAAAAAAGGTGCAAAGCTGTTTGTTATGATAAAGATAAATATTTAAACAGTTTCATTTTTATGGACCTATGGCTGTGGTATGAAATGGCATTATGACACTTTTTTGTTTTACTTATGTAATATACTACTTTCTTCACCTATAGCTTTAAGAGGAGTGCGGTAGATGAGAAATAGCATAAAACCACCAAAAGCCCTTTTTCAAGCTTATCTAACTAGTAAAATTCATTCGGACAAGCTATTTCAAAGATCTTCAGCTTCCGACAAAAAAAACATACTATTTTGTACAGACATTGCCCCTGGCCTCTAGGGGCGTTGCCCAAAGAGGTATTGGGAAGTCACCCTCCTATATAGAATCGTTCATTCGTAATTTGTGGGGAGGGGGAATTCTTTTTTTGGGGGGGTGGGAGTGTTCTACCTTGTAGATGGGACTTATGTGAAGCATCCCTAAACAGGAGAACTTAATCGGTTAAACTTTGGGCTTGGTGAGGTAATTTTTTTATCTATGGGCGAGTTCTCTTAGGAGGATGAAGTAACTCTACCCAAAAAAGTTAAAAAGACAAACCTGTTGATATGTGTAAAGAATAAAAAAAAAAAAATTTGAGAATGCATAGAGTATTAATGTTAGAAACTTGAAGTAAATGAATTGTTTGTTGATAAGCTAAAAGTAAAGATGCAGTCTTTTGTGTAGGATACATTTTAGACAGAACTATATAGACCAATCAAAAAAGGGAATTTCACGACCATTTCATTAAAACCATTGGCCACGCCCCTAGAGGCCTGTATGATAACTTTAATGAAATAAGTAGGGGGAGGGGGGTCTATCTTCAATATTAGATACTTGTTTTGATGGGGTGGGGGGGGGGGTTATACTTTTGCTGGTGCAATTTATCTTGGCAGCTTTTAGATAACCCCCTGAAAATTGTGTTTAATACCTCTTAGGGTCCTATAAAAAGCTTCACTGTAAAGTCTACTAGGAAGCCAAAAAAAATTATCAAAATTTTTTAACTAAAAGATTCTGAAATTCTATATGAAATTTGCCTAATCTCGTATTTAATATTGAAAATTCTGATTATTCTCTATTGTTTGCATTTAAGAGATGGATTAATGAACTGTATTACGAGACTGACCAACAACATAACTCAGTAAGATAAATATGCTAAATAAAATTTAAACAACTGGGGATGCTTTAGGTTTGGATTGGTTTGGTGTATGTCCAAGCACCTAGGGAGGGCAGTAAAATAGACTAAAACCATCCCCGGATAAAATTGAACTAATCAAAACATTTATTTGTAGGTCTTTGGTTTAGGTTTTTTTTGTGTACAAAATTACAATTGAATAGTTTTAGCCTCATTAGTTTTAAAAACTTTCTCAAAATTAAAGTACCTCTTATTTAAAAGAATTTTTTAAAAAAATTTTCATTAAAAATTCAGGCTAATCTAAAGATTTTCTATATGACAAATATAGATAATTCTGGCTTTATTAAACAGTTTTAATAAAGAGGTTTGTTGAAGATTAGTACAAGATTATATAAAAGTAGAAGGATGTCTTTTTGTCAATTTATCTGTGGCCTAGAATCTCTTTAACCACTGGACCGATATGGTTTTCCTTTAGAGTAAAGCTTCTTATATGAATACATATATAGAAAGAATGATATCTTTGTTACACATGAATATTAATCTCTTTTATTATACCTCTATCAAATACCTTTTTATTAAGTCAAAACTTTAAAATAGCTGCATCTCTTGTTTGATTTTGTAATTATGTTTTGAATAGTAATCTTAGGTAATATATCTAAAACTATTGTACAATACATATTTTTTATAAACTGTTTTTTTAGAAAAAACGCGCGCAATCCGAAATAAATCCGCCAAAATTTTTACCACTGCAACTTATTATGATACTTTGCTAGGTATGGCATGAATAATTTCTAAGTATAGGTACAAATAACATTCTTTCTCGTTTTGGCATAATAAAACAAATTTTGTGTCAGGTTATGTAACTTTAACTAGAATGATAACATTCATAGCTCTAAGAATCAGATAGTAAAAAATAGCTTAAAACATCTTGCCTAATCAAAGATGATTAAAGTCCCTCCACAGATTATGACGTCATACGATAGAATAGCCAATGAGAAGCCAGTATACACTGTAATTGACCAATGGTAAAATTTTTGCTGGCCTCTCATTGGTTATTCTATCGTATGACGTCATAATCTGTGGAGGGACTTTAATCAGCCTCTGCCTAATCATCATAAGAATAATCTAGATAAAGACAATCTTTTTTTTGAAAGAAAGCTTGGATCTTTGAAAGAAAACAAATTAGTGGGCTTCGTCGTATTTTCACAGTATCTCTTTTTACCTATTTCTAGCCCCTGCGGGGAAGTTTTAAACCTAGAGGAAATCATTAAGATTTTAAAAAACTAACTTAAAATAACCTATCAAAAGCTACTGTGAAAATACGATGAAAGCCGCTACTTCATTTTCTTTCCATTATCCAAATGCTTTATTACAAGAATAAGGTTTAATTTTTTTATTTAGCATTCTGGACTATCTTTCAAGTTTCTATTCAATTGTTTTACTGATTTTCAGGGAAACAGGATTGTATTATGCAATATTCTGTTTTCCAAGAGTTATAGGGATAGGTGAATACAAGATTAAATAATTCACCTAAAAATCATCATAAAAACCATTTTTCTTAAGGTAAATTAAAATTATGAATTGCAAAGATTGGAGGTTTTTAGTGATGAATTAAATTCTGATCCAATAATTTAAAGTAACAAATGACAGAACGAATGGCTATATTTTGGGAGGAAGATTCATTTACAGTCCTTAATGATGATAA
Organism: Acartia tonsa; assembly: GCF_053477335.1. NCBI lineage: Eukaryota > Metazoa > Arthropoda > Copepoda > Calanoida > Acartiidae > Acartia > Acartia tonsa. The sequence continues at coordinate 49,749,251 of NC_137267.1, forward strand.
ACAAAATTAGAAAAAAAATATTTGTTGAAAAGTTTGGACACTATAATTTTGATACCAACTAATGCAAATTGTTTGAGTCAACCAATAGGATTACATGGTATAAAAACTTTGGGTACCAGTGTAATTTACAGTCCCCTTTCTCACTGTGTTAAAATGGCGTTAAGCTCTAACCCTATGGAAAAAGCACAGAGTCTTTATTTAAACAAAGCTGTAAATTTTTCTGGAAGATTTATTTATCCCTCCATCTCTGGAATCTAATGAAATTTAATGCATTTAGATTGATGTGCCAATGAGGAGGCTAAGATTTATTCAACAAAGAAATTGTATCCATGGGTATGCAGTTTTACCTCTTTAAACTCAAAATCTGCTTATTATGTTCTATCAACAATTGGAATCCCTAACTCGAGCTTTAAAACTATAGAATTTAATGGTTTAATGGTGTTTCCTTGGACTTTGACAGTCCAGGTAAAAATCTAGGTTCCATTTAAAATACAGCCTTAAAGAGATGGGTTTATTGATACTTGGATCTTACAACAGACTGTCATGTACTCTAATAAAGTGAAACTTGTAGCGGGCTATCATACAACCCCCTTTACCCCAATCAACTTCCCCTCATACTTGATAAACGGACAATTTCTTCCCTGTCATAATCAATCTAACCCATTGAATTTATGGATTTAAGGTTTTCTTGGTCAATCTTTTTTGAAAACTATAAAAAATATTCTTGCTAGAATATCTTATCAAAAATCTTAAATTAAGTATTTAAAGTAAAATTTAAAAAAAAAATTAAACCATGACTGTTTTTAAAAGTATATAATTTCTCTGTAAAGGTTTTATGTCAATTGCTTTATATCATGTTGATAGTGATACTACTTTCTTTGTTATTTCATTATGACCTAAACTTGTTATCATTGTTGTTAAAAGATGAATAAAAAAGTGCAAAATTGCAGGAAGGTAGGGTACAGTGCCTGTTTATTCCACTAGTCCCCAATATTTAATATAATGTTTTCTTATTTGTTGGCTTAACAACTTTGAGGAATTTTCTCGAATCTTGATTAGTTTGTTCATTAAGTTGAGTGTCTATTCGTTTCAACATCTAGTTGTAATCTAACGAAAGGGTAATTTTGTGTATCATCATTGGGGATGTACAACAATTTATCAGCCATTGTCTTATCCCTTTAGATCCCTGGTAAGAATGGGAGTGTCTTAAAAAACAAAGTAATTTTGTGCTATGCTATGATGTTATGGTTATTGTCATTACCACGAATGCATGACATTTGATGTTAATTTCTATTAAGGCTCGGCAGCCGTGATCACCTATCTGAATTTTTGACAACTGCAGCTGCAGTGTGGCTGCACCTAAGTTAAGCAAAAGCTGCCAAACTTTATGCAGTTTGCAGAAATCCCTAATCGATAACAGTTATTTTTACCATGTATTTTGGGCTTCTGCCATTGCCGAGTCGACTATTTTCTATCAGTTGTTGACGATCCCAGATTTTTTTCTTGTTTTTAATCCATTTTGTCACAACAATTAATTGCCTTGTTTCTCTAACTTTTGCGAAAATATTTGCGGATTTGATACATTTGCTTACAAATATTGATTTCACCTAGGGATCAAAAGAGATAAGACAATGGCCGATAAATTGATGTAGATCCCCAATGATGATACCCAAATTAACCATTCTGTAGATTTCAATTAGTGGTTAAAACGTTTAGACACTCAATCTAATTATCAACCAATTAAAATTCTACAAAAGTCCCCAAAGTTGTTAAGCCAGCGAATAAGAATAAGTTATGATAAAACTTTGGGGACAAGTGTAATAAATAGTCTTATGACCCCACCCTCCCTACTATTTCCTGACATATTATAAACTAAACTTACTTTTAATATTTACGAATATAGATTTTTATATGAAATATTTGTTTTTAAAAAATTAAAGGAAAGTTTTGAGATACTGAAGGAAAAAGTTTTTTTTAAAATCTATTACATTTTATACCTTGCTTGTACTGTATTGTCAAATGCCTTTAAATGTCTTTTTTTGCATCTTACAAATATGCTTTTTAAAAACAAGTTTCTTTTGCATCAATGTAATTAATGCCTACGCGTCTTATCTCAACTCTACTATATCAAATGGTAATATAGAAATTGACCCGCTACAAATTGCCCCATTTTTCTTTTAATTAATTCTCTGACATTGGACATTAAAAGAAGAAAATAATAGATATATTATTTCATGGATGTTACACCAGATTTTTATGATCTCAAATAAATTGAAACTCGTAGCGGGCTAAAATAACGATAACCATCAACCCTCTTTACCCCATTCCCTCCCCTCCTTCTGGATGAACTAAATAGCCAATTTATGAGTTCTTTCTAAGCAACTTAAATTGACAACAATTTTTCCCCTGTCATAATATCCACGTATAATCTATTTCCATTAAGAAAATATTTCTATCTATGAAACAAGTTGTTTTAATGATAAGAGCTAGGTGATAATTTATTGTATAAAAACATGATTTGTTGGCTATTGTAATATCATTTATTTATGTTTTTGAATTTTGTCAACAGTCCATTGAATTTTTAAAATGGAAGATCTGCCTTCTCCTCGATTGACATATTTGGTTCATGTTTAGATTTCCAGCTGATTCTTACAATTGGTTTCTTTTAGAGCGTTTTGTTTAGGATAAAAATAGTTATAAACCTTCCATGTAGCTTCAATGTAGGGATAACCAATTTAGAATAGTTAGAATCTATCACAGCATATTATGATTATACATAAACAAATAAAATTGGCCCTTGAGGGGGCTAAATAAACTAGTATTTATCTTATGATTTATAACCGATTCTAATCCAGCGGATATGAATCGGTTTCGAAGCCATACTGGAAAAGGTTTTGTCTATGTTGTTTTGTTGGCACGCCATGTTTGTTGCAAAGTTTATAAAATTAGCACCCATTGTATACAGATTCGACAAGGAGTGCTATTTTTCAGGGATGCAGGCACTTGTAAATAGCAGAGAAAATATATTTTACTCCATTTTTATGTAGTAAGGCTGTATTTATGCTAAAATATTACTAACCACTGAATCAATTAGGTTCTAAGAGGTTTTAAGATTAGGTTGCATTAGGTACCGGGTAGCCCCATATGGATAGGGTACTGGAGGTAGAGGAACCCCTGGCAGAGGTTAAGCATAGCAAATAAAACCTGCCTGATTATTAATATTTATTTTAAAAAGAGTTAGGGATTTCTGTGAAAGCACAGACATTTTTTATTAGTTATTTATCGCATTATTATGACAGCTTTCCGCGGATATTAAAATGAAAAATTACAATATTAACACAATTTTTGTTAGAACCGAATGGCCGAAGGCCATGGTTAACAAAACTGGTGTGAATCTTAGAATTTTTATTTAATTATTCATTAAAAATTGGCTGTAATGCATGATTTTCAATATTGATGACTTTCAGTATTAATCCAGCGGATATTAATCGGTTTCGAAGTCACACTGGAAAGAACGTATGTGAAAGCCATCAAAAAATTAGCATGTGATGTCATAAAAATGAAGGATTATCCATCTCTTTTTTAGGGGTTTTCTTTCCCACTTCTCCTCTCATCTCCCTTTTTTTATGACGTCACAAGCTGATTTTTATAACGACTTTCTTCACGTACGAAAGAACAATTCCTTTATCCCTGATACACTTTTGCAAATTCTTTATTAAATAACTATTTATTATTCTTTACAGTGACTATAGTTGACAGTAGTCAAAGCAATAAAGCAAGAATGATAATGGTTATAAGCACTTCAAGTAGCATAGCCACTCTATAACTAACTAGCTAGCACTTTGACTGTGTATGTATGTCCATGAATATTATATTGACAGTAGTCAAAGCAATAAAACAAGAATGATAATGGTTATAGGCACTTCTAGTAGTATAGCCACTTTGTAAATAGCTAGCCAGCTCTATAATTATGTCTGTATGTCCATGTATTTCTATATTAAATGGAAGTAGTCCATAAATAAATGCAGAAAAAGCTTAAGACCACTCCAAATAACATTAAACATAGCTAAAGCGTCTATAAAATGGGCGATCGCCGACTCTGATTTAAAAGTCCACTTATACAATTACATATACATAAAATATACAATATACAAATTAATATATTATTACTTGGATGTTGCACCAGATTTTCATTTACTCTGATAATGTGATGGTCGCAGCTGGCTAAAATAATGATACCCCACTATTCATCCCTTTTAATGGATGAACGAACTGACAAATAAATAAGGTCTATATTAGCAAGCTAAATTGATGACATATTTTCCTCTGTCAATATATCCACGTATATAATATATCCATTAATATGCATATAGATAAACACGACTCTAGACACTAATATTTGAATAAATATCATGTAAAACCATGACGGTCTATAATATGTTACAGTTAACTGTCTATTTAATACATATGTAACATTGGAATTGGGGTGATTTCGGGCAATGCATGTCTCTTTGGGGGTCTTTGGACAAACGCAGGAGTGACAAACGTCGGAGTGCTGGGGGCTTCATATCTTAACCTAACCTAACCTGTATAGTAATACTTAATTAATATAATACTTTAGACTTTTTGGAGAAATATTCTGTATAGTCTTAGTATAGCTTTAGAATATCAGAGGTTTTATTGCTTTACCTTAAAATGCCTGTCGACCAATACTGCCCAGTACTCAGTATAACCTAACTTAAATTTGGCCTTAAGTAACAAAAGAACAAACATAAAACTAATTTAAAAAAGTTTCCCAAGATATTTGTTTTGACTTTAAAGTGTATTAAATCCCATTTATGAATGCATATTTTAGGATATGGAAAAGTTTTATTTTAAACAAATAAAAACAAGGATTGCAACATCCATAACAGTGAAGCTATTAAATACAAACGATTGAACAAACTAACATAAAAACTTGTATTTCAATTTAAAGGTGTGAAAACTTGCTGCAAAAGTTGAAAACAGTAAAAGTGTCTGACTATGACGTCAGAAAAAATTAACAATTAACCAATGAGAAGCCAGTATTCACAATGGTAAAATATATAGCGGCCTCTCATTGGTTAATTGTTAATTTTTCTGACGTCATATTCAGACACTTTTACTGTGTTCGCAAAAGTTAAGCAAATACATAATTCTGTTTAAGGACATTACATTTTTGACTTGATTACAGAGATGCTTCGCAATTGTAACTTGTTGTCCGCGGAATCATTGTTAAAAAAATCATAGGATTATTATGCCATAGGTACAAAAAATTCTTGTTAAAAATTTAAAAGTTTGAGAATAAATCCAATATTTTCAATCTACCAATTTTTTCCAAAAATTTAAATCTCCATCCCTCACGGGACCCCGCTGGGGTTCCTCCTATTAGGCCAAAAGGTTCCATTAATCAATATCAAAATATTCACAGAAACAGTAAGAGAGAGAGAGAGAGAGAGAGAGAAAGACAGAGAGAGACAGAGAGAGACAGACAGACAGAAAGGGAGAGAGAGAGAGAGAGAGAGAGAGAGAGAGAGAGAGAGAGAGAGAGAGAGAGAGAGAGAGAGAGAGAGATATAGTAAGAGAGAATAAAATAAGGGAATTTAACAATAAACGTAGAATCTTCCCTTAAATTTAATGTTTAAGATTTGACTTTGGTAACGAGTAAATATTTGGTGACAAATTTTCACTGCAATTGTCCTATCCCTCTCTGGTAAAATATGGGGTATTAAATCAATAAACCTTGAATGTACTGAAGGCGTTAAAATATATATCATTATTTAAATCAATGACTTAATTGAAATTTAGTAATATAATCTTAATTTTTACAAGATTATATATACATTTGATACCTCCTTTTGGATGCCCTAACCCTGTGAGGCCTATACCTGCGGTGCCTTAATACGGCGGGGCTACCTTGTATCCAAGCCTAACCTAACCTTAGGTAAAACTACCCTACCAATTTATGTAAGAAACCACCATCATCTTTTTAAAAATGGAACTTCCAAAATATATTTTCTCAAAATCTAATCCTTTGACAATTTTTGTTTTTCAAAACACCTTCCCGCTTATTGTTTAGATATCGTATCCCAAAAAAAATGAGGAATCCTAGCCAAAATTTTGATCTTTATGGTTTAAACAACTAGATCAATCTATCAATATGTTTGTTAAAGGAACTTCTAAGCTTATGTAATACATAGAAATATACATATAAGATAAATATATGGACTTTTTTATTTCAAAAGTAAATTCTTATATAAAACTGACGAAGCCCAAACTAAAAAATCAGCCATATGACGTCATGAAAATGAGGGAAATGAGAGGAGAAGTAGGGAAAGAAAACCGCTAAAAAAGAGATGGATAATCCCGCATTTCTATGACGTCCTATGGCTGATTTTTGAGTCACTTTGGGCTTTGGCAATGAACTTGGTAAATGCCACATATATATGGTTCTCCTAAAAATTGAGGCTTCTCATAGGTATATAAGGTTAAAACTATTTTGAGGAAGGATGTAGGGACGACCCTTTTCCCCTTCCCCCAAGTGCGAAGCTTTTCTATATTCAAAATCAGTCTAAATATTCTTTTATCCAATGAAGTAAACAAAATTTTAACGTTAGTCGAATGTTACTTTGTTTATTCAGACGGACAAAGAACAGACAAGTTTTCTTTTGGAGCAGCTACACTGCTAACCAAAGCAAATGGATTCATTATTACTTGGATCTTACACCAGATTATCATATACTCTAATAAAGTGATACACATCGTTATCCCATTGACTTCCCCCCTACTGTACTTGAAGAATGCACTGACCAATAAATTATGTTCATGTTAGCAACCTAAATTCACAATGTTTTTCCTGAGCTGGATCTTTAAATCATTTTAGTGGTGCGCCAGATCGAGGCGATCCAACTTTCCACCAATATGAGAGCACAGCATTGTATGAAATGCCGCGCTGTGATTGGCTGAAATTTGGCGCGCCCCGATCTGGCTCACCACTAAAATAATTTAAAGATCCAGCTCTTGTAAATTCTATATCCATTTAAAAGGATACTTTACCGACATACACAAGGCGGGCTAACAACTCATACATAAATTGATTTCACAGTTTAATACCAGGGATCTAAAGGGATAAGACAATTGCCGAAAAATTGATGCAAATGATGATACACAAAATTACCCCTTCTGTTGATTACAATTAGTGGTGAAAACCAACTATCAAAATTCAATGAATTATTATAAAACTTTGGGGACTGGTCTATTCAACAGCCTGATGTCCCTTACTTCCCTAGTTAAATATGCACCGACCCTAAATAAAGGACCGAAGTGTCATAAAAGCTAATTTGTGTAAAAGTATGTAAATTTAAGTATGCTTCAAATTTAAACAAGGATGGCAAAGTAGCTAAGAATATAAAAAATATATTGGTTTAAACGTTTATACACTATTTGTTTTGAACAAACCAATTAAAATTCATTAAAAGTAACCATAATTCCTGAAACGCCAGAAAACGCCAGAGAGGGAGGGGACATTGGGCTGTTTATTACACTAGTCCCTAAAATATTATTATAAGGTTTTCATATTCCTTTGGAAACTTTTTTAAATTTTGATTGGTAGGTTCATTAAGATGAGTGTCCTAACGTTTCAACCACTAATTGTAATCTTCGAAAGGGGTAATTGAGTGCATCATCATAGGTGATTTACATATAATTATCAGCCATTGTTTTATCCTTTTAAATTCCTGGTATTCCTTATTCTTTTAAAAGACAGACACACTTCTTTTTAAAAGCGAAGCTTTTCTAAACTTAGGGTCGGTCCGACCGTCCGTGACATATAGCTTTTTTCGTTTATTTAGGCAAGTTAGAATTGTCCTAACGAATTCAAACTTTGCATGCTGAACAACAAAGTACAATATTATAAGCAAAGCAACTCTAAAATCAAGTCCTAAAAATGTAAGTATGTCCATAAACATTATCCTGTATTCATCAGTTTTTCAACAAATTTACTTTAAATGTTGCTTCGACATTTATATTCTGATTATTCAGTTCTGACACTCTAATCAAGTGTAAATGTCCGTTAGTCCTATCGTTTCAGAGCTTCGCTTTTATGGATGTTGTCATCCTTGTTAATATTAGGTTATGGAGTTGTCTGAAACTCATGTCTTGTGTACGTACGTCCTTATTTGTAGTAATTTCAAAATAGGGTTAATAGCCATTACCAGGGAGGGAGGGAACATTGCACTGTAAATTACACTGGTACCCAAAGTTTTACAGCCACGGGCCTAAAAACTTTTATTGAATTTTTATTGTTTGATCTTCAACTAATGTTTTTCAAACTATTTTAATAATAATATAAATCTACAATTTTAAAATTTTTTATTATTGGGTAATAAATAATAATAATTTTTAAATCATCACCCTTCGAGACAACAGCAGAGGTTTTGTTAAATTACATATAGAGCCAGGCGGACAAAGCAACTTTCAAACAAGCTTTGCAATCAATAAAATTGTGTTTAAGGCCGATAAACATTTTGAATATAAGATATTTTTATAAGGTCAACTAGGCCCTAATAAATGGTAAAAGATATCATAAATGTTATATCATATTTAATTTTTTTAATGGCAAGCAACTCTATCAAATTTTTTTAAAAAGCAAAATATACCAATTTGAATTTTTATTGGCGTATTTTCTCTAAATTTATACTTTGTCTATCCGTCTGTCCATTGGCAAATATTACACGGCTGAATTCTTTGTGAAGATTCCCTATAACAATTATTCATAATACAATCTACTTGGCTCGTCGCTACCTTTGGATGTTGTCATTCTTGTTTAGAACATCACACATATATACATATATTACCATTCCTAATCATATCTTTTCCAATATGGCTTCGAACCGCTGGATTAGAACTGGCTCTTAGCCATACTGAAAAATCATGTATATCATCAGATTACGGATAATGTTCCACGAATATGAAAATAAATAATAATGAAATTAATACCAGTTTAGTTAGTCCGGGCCTTCGGCCCCTTGAGGCTAACAAAACTGGTCTTAATTATATTATATTTCATTTTAATATCCGCGGAAAGCTGTCTAAAATACGAAGCGATAAATAACTGTTAATGATTAAAGTATGATAATAGTTATTTTTCGCATCGTATTATAAACAGCTTTCCGCGGATATAGAATGTACAATTATAAGATTAAAACCAGTTTTTTAGCCCCGAGGTGCCGAAGGCACCGGCTGAAAAAACTGGTTTTAAACTTATGATTGTACATTTAAATATTCGTAGAAAGCTGGATATAATACGATGCTAGACATAGTTTTTTCGTATGGATGAGAACCGGTTCCTATCCACCGGATTCGAATGAATAGGAGAAAAAATATGATTATCCAAAGAGTAAACAGAGCGATTCTGACTATTAAAATGATATAATAATAAAACCTTATATAAAAGACATATCATAAATAGCAGGGAACTAAAGGGATAAGACAATGGCCGAAAAATTGATTTACATTCCCAATGGTGATATACTAAATAACCCCTTTTGTAGATTACAATTAGTGGTTCTCAACTCAACTTAATAAACCAACCAATCAAAGTTCAATAAAAGTCCCCAAAAATCTTGAGTCAATGAATAAGGAAACGTTAGAATAAAACTTTGGGGACTTGTGCAATAAACAGCCCGATATCCCCTCCCTCCCTGCATAAATGTGCTAAAAATGCACGAATTGTACCGCCTAAAAGCGAGCAAAGATACCATGAAAAATGGTTTCATACCCCCCCCCCCCCCCCGTCTTACCAGGGAGGGAGGGGACATTGGACTGTTTATTACATTTGACCCCAAAATCATACAATAACGTTTCTATCTTATTGGCTTTACAACTTTGGGAAGAACTTATTGAATCTTGATTGGTTGGTTCATTAAGTTGAGTGTCAAAACATTTTAACCACTAATTGTAGTCTACAGGAGCGATAATTTTGTGTATCATCATTAGGGATGTACATCAATTTATCGGCCATTGTCGTATCCCTTTAGATTCCTGCTTCTTACACAATACTCTATTTTACCAACTAGGATAGATAATTCCATAGAAATCACAGAGAAACTAGAGAAACACATTTTATCATGTTGTTTTCTGAAATTTAAAAAAATTATCAACACATAAATAGGCAAATATATGAAACTAGTGGTAACGCATCTTGCATCTAGGGTCACTGTTTCTAAAGAGACAGAAAGGGGCTAGAAAAAAAGATCAAAACCCCCAAAGACTTAAATCTATAAACAATATATCCTAAAACAATTATAGGACCCATGTGAAGCTTACCTAAAGAAGTGTTATAAATATTGAATAGTATAGCTATGGATTTAAAGGTTGTGCAAAAACTTTGCACATTTTTAAACGTCAAATTGCACGGCTTATATTAATAGTAGAAAAACGTTATGCATACCGTTATAACTGCCATAAACTCTATTTTTTGAAAATATAAATAATATTTTTGTGCTACAATAGCATAGGAGCTACGTGTTAAAATGTTCCAACTTTCTTGAAGCTTTTCAATCTTTTTCTCACATTTTTCATCGTAGCTCCTAAACTACAAATAGCACAAAAATAATACTTATATTCACCCTGTAGTATAAAATATAGAGTAGCGGCGCTACCCTATAAAAGTATTTACCGACCATCGTACCGCCTTCTTATAGTAGGGAAGATTATGCACGCCACTTTAAACAGAATTATGCAATACTTACACACGCACACACACACACACACACACATGCACACACACACACAAACACACATAAATATACACACACAATTTTGTGTGCGAATTCATAAGCTTGCAAATTTTATTTTTAAACATTAGAAAAGTGTTAAATTTCTATAAGTAAAATAAATTACCTATTCAAAAAACTTTTGATTAAAATCTTTCATATGTCATACTTTTGAATAACACAGAAAAATGGCTATTAGATGTTTGTTCTTTATTGTGGAAACATCTTGAAATGCAAATGCCTTTTATAGTTGGTATGGTACAACTACAGTTGGTATGTGTTTATCAGGGATCTATAGGGATAAGAAAATGGCAGATAAATTGATGTATATCCCCAATGATATACAAAATTACTTCTTCTGTAGATTAAAATTAGTGATTTGACACTTATTGAACCAATCAATCAAAATTCAATAAAAGTCCCCAAAGTTGTTAAGCCGACGAAAAAAAACTTTAGGGGCTAGTGTAATAAACAGCCCAATGTCTCCCATGTGTGTACAGAGCTTTCTGTCGATATCGTTTTTTTTGTCGACAATCGACCTATTATAAAAGTGTTAATGGCTGAAAAATTAATGATACATACGACTTCATTCACAGGTAGGGAGGAGACATTGTGCTAAACATTACACTAGTCCCCAAAGTTTTATAATTACATTTTCTTATTCGTTTAACAACTTAAACTGAATTTTGATTGGTTAATTCATTAAGGTAAGTGTCCAAACGTTTTAACCACTAATTGTTCTCTACTGGAGGGGTAATTTTGTGTATAATCATTTGGGATGTACATCAATTTATTAGCCATTGTCTTATCCCTTTACTTCATTCGCGTAATTTACTTCAAGTACATACCAATGATTAAAAATGTCATCACTTTAAAATTGACCAACATGTTGCCCTATAATCTTATATTTCTTTTCATCCTTTCAAGAATAATTTTTTGGGTTATAGACTTGTTCCTTCTCCTCTGGTATGCACAGATATAAAAAGCTGCGTCATATTTCCGCTGTTTTGCATAATATTTGCAAGTTCTCGAGTCGTTTTTGCACATCAAACAAAACACCAAGTTATAGAAGAAATTCGAATGTTACAGCAAGGTTTGCAAAATTCATAGGAATCTTCTCGTATGTGTTATGTTCTGTGGGGGTTTTATGGGTCACGTTAGGCCTTTTTAATCAAAGGAGCATGTTTGGGGGGAAATCTACCAAATTCAAGAATACAAAAATAGCTTTATGTATTATGTGTGTCCTTTAAGATCTCAGAAATCGCCAAACTATAGATTAATTCAAATTTAGTGGCGTGCAGAATGGTTTATTCCCCCCTGGCAAAATTTATGGGGGTGGATAAGCCCTTCTTCAAACCCCTTATATTGCACCTTTAAAACCCTAAAACTATTGGTAATTAGGAAGGGAGGGGATATTGGACTATTCATTTCACTAGTCCCCAAAGTTTTAAGATAACGTTTTCTTATTCGCTGGCGTAACAACTTTTGATACTTTTGATGGTTGGCTCATTAAGTTGTGTGTTAAAACGTTTCAACCACTAATTGTTATCTACAGAAGGAGTGTTTATGAGTATCGTCATTGAGGATGTACATCAGTTTATGGGCCATGGTCTTATCCCTTTAGGTCCCTGATAAGTAATAGTATTATGTAATCCGTGGGTTTTTATTTTGCAATACTTTAAGCAAATTCAAATGTGCAAAAAGCATGAGGGCTCCAAAAGTGACAGACGACGATTTTTTCCCAAAGTTTACATCAAAGATGTAACAGTTTTATCTTTTCAAGTAAAAATGACAAGGAAAACAAAAATCTAAATTTATCCTTATAATAAAGTAATAGGAATATGTGTTTGTCTATTTGTTTGTTCCAAAAGATCTCGCTAACCGCTGAACCAATCCGGTTCTTTTTAATAGGGTAGCTTCTCATAGGTCCCGGAAAGATTTATAACTACGTTGTGGGAGGGTACCACCACCCTCCCAAGATAAATCACAAAAATCGATTTTTTTTTACGCAGTGACTTGAATGCAACATAGATATGTATAGTAGAGAATTGAACGCAACATTGAAATATTACGTATTATTAAAAAAAACATTTAAAGTACTACTAGAGGCTTCTAGTGGCGTAGCCGTTAGTAAATTATAAAATATTAAGAAATAAGGCAAGGGACATTAAATTGATACATATGATTAATGATGATTCAGAAAATAATAATAAAAATGAAATAAGAGGACGTACTTTTAAAACTTTGGGTACCAGTATCATTCACAGTTCCGTCTCTTCCTCCTTGATCAAGTATAACACCCAACATTTAAAAAAAACAAAATTTTATTTTAACAAGCTTTTTAAAAGCGAAAACTTTCTATAATTAGGGTCGGTCCGTACGTCCGTGAGAGATAGCTTTCGTTAATTTAGGCATGTTAAAATTGTCATATCGATTTCAAACTTTGCATGATAATTTCTATAGTAGTTAGGTACGATTTAGAAAGCGGAGCAACTCTATAATCGTTACCATAATGTCCGTACGTCTATTTTAAACATGTTGATTTTTAACTTTTTAAACAACAAATTTGTATGTAATAAAATCATCCGATTTTTCTGATTTTTGGAATTTGATTACAGGGACATCAAAGTACAATGTTATAGGCTAACTTTTGTTCATTTATATTCTGATTATTCAGTTCTGACACAATACACCTGTTAATGTCCGTTTGTCCTATCGTTTCAAAGCTTTGCTTTTATGGATATTGTCATCCTTGTTTTATTATGATCACAAATGTTACCTGTCCTAACTGTATTCATGTTCATGACGTAAACTTAATGAATAGTTATGAGGAAGGTGTTAAAATTAATTTTGAAAATGTTTGCGAAATAATTTTGCAAAGGAAACAAAACTGTTATACGGTAGAATTTCATAGAAAGTCAAAACCCTGAAATTTATGTCCCAATTCTATTTGAAATCCTATAATATAAAGTAGTAAGCTTTTTTGTCTGTAGCAAAGGATCTCCCTAACCGCTGAACCGATATGGTTCTCCTTTACAGTGAAGCTTCTTAAATGTCCAGGGAAGGTTTTTAATTATTTTGGGGGAGAATATCTCCAACCTCCCAAAAAATGACCCACCCCCCACAAAAAAAATCTTTTTCTAAAATTAAAATTAGGGGTATGGGTTAGGATGGGCTGTTTATTACACTAGTCCCAGAAGGGGACTTTCATCGGATTTTGATTGGTTATTTTGAAATATCAAAATTTTCAACCAATAAATTTACTCTAAAGAAGGGGTAATCTTTTTTATCACCATTCATTTGGGATTTGTATCTTGTATTTTCTTAATATAAAAATCGATTTCAAAGTAAATACAGAAAGAAAATCTCCTTTTTTTGAATTTAAATTTGATTTTTTAAAGTCTATTAAATGTAGATGAACATGGAAATCCTGTGTTTTTTTCAGTATTCTAATTAAATCTATTATATTTGCTACTCATTTAACCATGCTAACTAGTAATCAACCTCAATGTGACGTCATAAAAATGAGGGATTATCCATATCTTTTTTTAGGAGTTTTCTTTCCCACTCCCCCTCTCATTTTTATGACGTCAGAATTTTTTGGAGCGAATTTCTTCGTCTTCCCAGAACTCTTTTAAATTTATGCAAGTTATAAGTTTAAATTCAATTGATTTTTTTTTAGTTTTTTTTATGTCCAGTATGATCTTTAAAACGGCTGGAACGATCTGTTTATAATTTTTAGTGTAATAACCTTTTACGTATTATTAATCATTTCTGGCATCTAAATTAATTCTATATATCAAGAACAGCCTAATATTTAAAAAACCTAAAAATCTAAAAGCTACTACAATATGATTATTTTTCTTCGAAAAGCTTTCTTTAATTTTATACTTTTTAAACAAAAAAAACAAGAAATTTAATGACTTTTTTTACCCTTTTTATGTAAATTTGTATTTCTTATTTTATTCACAATATGCAAAATTTATGAAAATATCTTCATTAAGGCAAATTTTTAGCCAAATCGGCTCATTATAAGCAGGGATCTAAAGGGATAAGACAATTGCCGATAAACTGATTTACTTTCTCAATGATGCTACACAAAATTACCCCTTCTGTAGATTACATTGTTGGTTGAAACGAATTAACACTCAACTTATTAAAGCAACCAATCAAACGTCATTAAAAGTCCCCAAAGTTGTTTGCCAACGTTTAAGAGAACGCTATTATAAAACTTTGGGGGCTAGTGTAATAAACAGCCCAATGTCCCCTCCCTTCCTGCTCCTCACTTTGCATTGCAAATTTAGATTTTTTGCATTTGCAATCTAGCCACTTATGATTTGACCAAAATATATTATCTACAAAAATAACTCTTGGACCCACTTTACTTATCTTTAGAAATTTGGGAAAAATGGATATATAATATATGTTGATATTAAGACTGGGGGGAAATGGTCTTCAATTTAGGTTGCTAACATGGACATCATTCATTGGTCAGTTGGTTTATCCAGTAGAAGGGGAAGGGTGTATAGGGATATCGTTATTTTAGCCAGCTACAAGTTAACTTTATTAGATTATGTAACTATATTGTGTAAGATCCAAGTAATAGTAAATCCATTCTTTGAAAGGTTAGTAATTTAGGTTTTAAGGATTTTGAATAATGAACCTCTTTTGGCAAAAATAGAAAAAAAGTCAGATTTCTTCAGCAGATAAAATGAAATTGTAGTAAATGACTGGAAAACTACAAATTGCTTTATCTTTAAACTGAATATTTGCAATTCTAAAAAAGATGTATTTTTTATGCTTTTGAAACAAAGAAATTAGTAGATTTTAATACCCCTGTAAAATTGAAGTGAAAATGATAAAAGCTACTTACTGGGTGCTTTCCCTATAAGTACCTTACGAGCAACTAAAACACCTCCGCCAATACCCCCTCTCCTTATTTTGAATTTCTTATAAAAGCGGAGTTGGGGGGGATTATGTGCTCGACTACTAACTTTAAGGAAAACTGCCGATTACAGAAATTTAAAAAAGGAATAATTCAATTTTCAATTTTTTTTTGTTTAAAAGCTTATTCTAAAGATACATACATATATTTGATTAATAAAAGGGATCTAAAGGGATAAGACAACGGCCGATAAATTGATGTACATCCCCTAAGATGATACAAAAAATTACCCCATCTATAAATTACAATTGGATACTCTCAAATAATAAATCAACCAAACTAAATTCAATAAAAGTTTCCAAGAAAAAGAAAACGCTATTATAAAACTTTGGGGACAAGTGTAATAAACCGCCCAATGTCCCCTCCCTCACTGGTTTTTTTAAACCGTTAACATCTTTTTTGAAGAAAGTAAAGTTAAATGTTACTGATTGTGATTTATGAGAATTAAATGGAACTAAATCATTATTGACACTCAAAGGATGGCTTCTTTAAAATAGCATTAATATAACAGTAAGAACTTAGTTAGGGCAAGTCTGAATTGTTGTGTGATTAGACCAGGGCTTTAACTTTAGCTCTCATATTAAATGCAGGGAGGGAGGGGACATTGGACTGTTTATTACACTAGTCCCCAAAGTTTCTTTCATTCGTTGGCTCAAAAACTTTGTAGACTTTTATCGAACTTTGATTGGTTGGTTCATTAATTTGAGTGTCAAAACATTTCAACCCCTAATTGTAATCTACAGAAGGGGTAATTTTGTGCAATCATTCGGGATGTACATCCATTTATCGGCCATTGTATTATCCCTTTAAATCCTTGTATTTAAGAAGGGGTAATTTTGTGTATAATCATTGGGGATGTACATCAATTTATCGGCAATTGTCTTATCCCTTTAAATCCTTGTGTTTAAGAAGGGGTAATTTTATTTATAATCATTGGGGATGTACATCAAATTATCGGCTTTATCAAATTATTATTGGTTGGTTCATTAATTTGAGTGTCAAACATTTCAACCACTAATTATAATCTACAGAAGGGGTAATTTTGTGTAGCTTCATTTGGGATATACATCAATTTATCGGCTAATGTCGTATCCCTTTAAATCCTTGTATTTTATATCTTATTTCTAAAGATTCTTAATTGTTGATAAAGATATATCACAATTTCCAGGGATCTAAAGGGATAAGACAAAGGCCGATGTTTATGTACATCCCTAATGATAAAACACAAAATAACTCCTTCTGAATACAATTAATGGTTGAAACGTTTGGACACTAAACTTAATGAACCAAACAATCAAAATTGAGTATTTCTCAAAGTAGATAATCCTACAAAATAAGAAAACGTTATTATATAACTTTGGGGACTAGTGTAATCTACAGCCCATTGTCCCATTCCTTCCTGACAATTTAGAGCATACAAAGAAAGTTTTTTTGAGTCATTTGAGGCCACTCCTTAACTTTTAATGTCTGTCAATCATTAATGATAAAGCTCATAACAACATGAGATGAGTCAAATTAAGTAATTTACAAAAGCATTATATAAAAGTAACATGATGTCTGTCTGTCTGTATGGCTTTTTGTACCAAAAGATCTCGCTAACCGCTGGACCGAAGTAGTTGTCTTTTAGGTCCAAGAAAAAATTATATATATGTATTAATATTCTAAGATCTTTAAAATTCCTATCTATATAATTATTTAATTACTTAAAATCATAAGGGGCTTGGTCCCCCATAAAAGACAGAATACATTGAAATTATGAAACCAAAAAAAGGCTTCTATAATTAATAGTTAGGTGACTTTTGATCCCTTTTTTATAGTTCAGATGGAACAGGGAGGAAGGGGACATTTGGATGTTTTTACACTAGTCTCTAAAGTTTATACAGTGTGTTTTTTTTTTATGAGAACTTTTTTGAAAGCAATTTTACCCCACTTATAGTTATCAGAATTTAATGATTAATGGCTTATTTTCTTCGTTTTTTAAGGGAAATTATGAAACAACCAAAAAAAAATACAGTTTTTGTTGAAAAAGTACAGTAAAGTTGAAAATTAAAAACTTAGGTGACAACATCTAAAAATGGTTTTAGCGCATTTTTCTTATGCTCAAAATTGGATTTTCAGTAGTCGACTTTGGGGGGCCAGTACTTTCTCCCTGATTGAGATATGGCCTTCAAACTTTGACCTATTCTAGTACATGTCCCCAATAGTATCTGTATAAATTTATAGCTCTATATCTCAACTTTGAAGCGTTTTGCAGCCATTCTTGCAAAAGGTAGAATATTTGAACATAAGAAAAATGCGCTAAAACCATTTTTAGATGTTGACACCTAAGTTTTTAATTTTCAACTTTACTGTACTTTTTCAACAAAAACTGTAATTTTTTTGGTTGTTTCATAATTTCCCTTAAAAAACGAAGAAAATAAGCCATTAATCATTAAATTCTGATAACTATAAGTGGGGTAAAATTGCTTTCAAAAAAGTTCTCATAAAAAAAACACACTGTAATAATGTTTTCTTATCTAAAAACTTTGGGGACTCTTATTGAATTTTGATTGTTGGTTCATTAAGTTGACTGTCCAACCACCTAACCTACAGGAAAGGTAATTTTGTGTTATATTATTGAGAATATATCAATTTATCGGCCATAGTCTTATCCCTTTATATCCCTGAGATGGAAAGATATCTATAGACAAGATCTTTTATCAGATGAGCTGCCTTGTAAAAAACTGCTGCCAATAAAGTTTAAGATTCAAGAAAATTAAGTCAAACATGTATGAAAAACTTAGTAGTATAGAAAATTAAACCAAGAAAAAAAATTTTAATTACAAAACAATTATTTTTGAAGGCATTATGCCAAATAACATTTAGGTAGATTATTCAAACAGAACAATGGGGGCTTCAGTTCTGTAGAAAGCATCAGGGATCTCAAGGGATAAGACAATGGCCGATAAATTGATGGACATCTCCAATTCTGAAGATTGCAATTAGTGGATGAAACGTTTTGACACCCAAATAAATTAACCAACCAATCAAAATTCAATCAAAGTCCCCAAAGTTTTGAGTCAACGAATAAGAAAACTTTGTAAAAAAAACTTTGGAGACTAGTGTAATAAACAGCGCATTCATCCCTGGGGTCATGCAAAACAAAGAATTTTCTTCAAAGCCTCAAAATATACATGGTTTAAGAATTTATAGGCGAATAAGCGAGCGCGCGCGCATAACCCCTGCTGTGCATTTTGAATATCAATTAGAGATATGGATATAGAATACGTGGATATTGCGACAGGGGAAGTTTTGCTAATATATTCCTCATATATTGATCATTATGTTCAATCATGGTCATGGAGGGGGATAGTGTAAAGTCATAAGAAGGGGGGGGGATGAGGGATATCTTTAAATTAGCCAGCTGGGGGAAACATTATATCAGAGCATGCAAGAATCTCGCCCTATCTCCACTTATTATATATCCATTATAAGAGATATACATGGATTTATAGAAAGCGGACTTGTAGACATTTAGGGCGTGTCTGTCCGTTACGGATAGCTCTAATAGTCAGGTATCTAAAGGGATAAGACAATGGCCGATAAATTGATGTACATCCCCAATGACGATAAATAAAATTACTAGTTCTGTAGATAACAATTAGTAGTTGATAGGTTTAGACACTCAACTTAATGAATCAGCCAATCAAAATTCAATAAAGTCCCAAAAGTTGTAAAGCAAACCAAAAAGAAACGTTATCATAAAACGTTAAGGACTAGTGTAATAAACAGCCCATTGTCCCCTTACTCCCTGGAGAAACCCTAGTAGGGAAAGGGTAGGGGGTGAGGGTTAATAATTAAAATTGGAAAAATCTTTTGTGTGCCTTAATTGATATTTAAATAGAAATTTCATAAATATACAAAGAAAGTTTATACGTCTTAAAAATCAATACAAAATAACAATCTTTGAATTCTATCTTTCTCTGCCAAACTTAAGTCTATTTACAGATTGATTGAAATTTTTGAAAGATTCTTATTTTCAAACATTTTATTTGTGTTTTATATTATAGACATTAGGTTCTAAATGCAAATGTAACTAGATATTTCTTATATAAAGTAGTAAGTTTTTTTTGTCTGTAGCTTAAGAAATCAATAACTACTAAACCAAATTGATTCTAAATTTTCATGAAGTTTTACATAGGTCATGGAATGCTTTTAGGCTGTTTTATTTATAGATTCAAGTATTTGGCCTTTTTGCCGACCTCTTTAAATAAAGTTTAAAATAATCGCACAATTTTTATATCATGCCTTTGTTAGTGATTTAATTGATATCAAACCTTTTGTACATGTACGTGAATGGATTTAAAAATACGTGGACATATTAACATATTTATTGGTCAGTTTATTCATCCAGTATGATGGAAGGACGATGGGGAAATCGTTATTTTAGCAAGCTTCAAGTTTCACTTTATTAGAGTGTTTAATAATCTGATGTAAGATCCAAGTATTTATAAATCCTTTAGAACGTATTTTTTTCTTATCCTATTTTAAGCTTGCTAGTGTGCAAAACACCTTGTTTTAATATGTGCATATAAAATTTTTTAAAAATCTTTATTTTAGAAATCTTTCGTTCACATGAAATTTATACTAAGCTTTTCATTGTGTCTATAAAAAAAATGACGCCATACTGGCCTATTATTGGTAAATCAAAATTTATACTGACCCGCCATTGGTAATTTAGTCTGTGTATTGGCTATCATTGGCATTTGTATTGTATGACGTCATTTATTATAGGCACTACAATATAGCTTTAATTTTTACAAGTTTTTTGGATTAAGGGTACATTTCTAGTCTCTATATGTGCGTCTATGGAACGGTACAATTTAGTATATAAAAACATTAAAAAGATATAGATTGAGGATTTTTAAAGGAGATAGCTATATATATAGGTCAAATTATTTACTGTTTTCTAAGAACATATGGCGCTGCAAGTAAACCTATGCCAAGCTGAGAAGTCACCACGCCCCAAAACTTATCTTAGGTCATAGACAATTTATCAAAACAAAAGCTGACTTTGATATTAGTCGAAAGCTTTTTGGAAATTTGGATTGCTATCATTTTTCTTCAAACGTTTTAAACAACATCTTTAACCTACAGTAGGGGTAATTTAGTTTATCATGATTGGGGATTTATAAATTTATCGTCCATTACCCTTGTATTTTTTGGGGCATCACCAAAACATGAAATTTAGGGCGTGTCGTCAGATGGAAGTAATGGTATCTAAAATATCACAAGGAGAAAATTACAAGCACATAGTTACAGCAACACATTTTTTAAAGTGAATAAATTATTCATATTATTATTAGTTGGATGTTGCACACGATTTTCATGTACTCTAAGAAAAATTGTAATTGAAGCTGGATGATATAACGATACCCCCTATCAAACTCCTATACCCCATTTCCTCCCCTCCTACTGAATGAACGAACTTACAAGAAACCATTGTTTTACGTGAATTTTTGTTAGCAAATCTATTATTTATTTTAATAGGTTGTTCTTCTATTTTTGCTAAATCGGCATATTTTGTTTCGAATCTTAACATCCAATCAAAATTTTGATCATTTGATTTTGAATGTACAAAAGCTTAACATTTTATCCCCCTCAAAAACACATAAGAAAACCCCCCTCACACCTTTGAAACCCCTTATTTTATCCCCTCAAAATAAAAAGCTTGGATGTCCATGACAGGAATTAGTTTTTTTTATACAATTTTGGATGAGGATTACTATCAATCATTTTCTTTGTAATCATTTTAAAAAAAATGTTTCTATAATTATGGCCTGCCCGTCCGTCCGTAACTCTTTTCTTTAATTTAGACCTGTTAGAAATGTCGATTTAGGAAGCGCAGCAACTCTATAATCGTTACCAGAAAATCCGTACGTACATTTAAAACATGATGATTTGAATTTTTTTGACAACATGATATAATTATCCTATTTATCTGATTTTTGAAAAAATGATTCCTAGTACAACAAAATACAATATTATAAGCGATCTCTATTAACATGTCCTAAAAATGAAAGTATTTAATATCATTGTATCTTGTAATTATTCAATTTTGCAACAAAATTATGCACAATTTTGTTTAGAGCTTCTTTTTAGTGGATGTTGTCATCCTTATTAGAAATAGGAATAAAAAATGTACAGATCAATGTCAATTCAAAGTAGAATCCAAAAACAAAAGAAGCATATATTATCTAAAATTTAATCTTTTTCAAGATTTCGTAGAAATCAATTTACACTACTGCAAGTTATAATTTCTATGGGAGTCATATTCTAAAAAAAAGTATAACAAAGTATTTGGGTATAGTTCCTTTCGTGGTAACGCCTCTTAAGGGTTTGTCGTATTTTTACAGTGGCTTCTGATAGGTTATATTAGGTTAGGTAGGGTTAAGTTAGGTTAGGTGATTGCCCCGCGTGGTTAGAGAAAAGCTGTTGTGAAAATACGACAAAACACCCCTTGTTGTTATGAAAAATTACTTTTACTTTGCTATATTAAATAAATTTAAGAATATTCCTCCTGATTTCTGTTGGTAATTTTTACTGATTGCAGAATCCAATTGCAATGCTTTCAAAGACATGGACAATGAAAAGAATTTTAAATTAAGAATCTTTATAAAGCCCAATAACGATTTAATTATTTAATGAAAATATTGGGTTAATCGAGAAAAAGATTAAATAACTAAATATTAGGTTTTTCTTTGCTAGTTCATTAATGTTGATGGTAGTTTTGTTTTAAGTTTAATGGATTTATTATTATTTGGATTTTACACCAGATTATCATATTTTCTTATAAAGCTAAACTTGAAGCTGGCTAAAATAACGATCTCCACTGGATGAACGAACTGACCAATAAATGATGTCCATGTTAGCAACCTAAATTGACGACAATTTTTCCACTATCATAATATCCACATATATAATTTTCTATAATCCACCAGTTAAAAGGTAGTTACAGCATTTTTAGAATAGCGTTAATAATTTAGAAGAATTGTCCTCTCTGCAGCTTTCAGAAGCGCATAAAATGATGGGGGCTGATTTTCTCTAGAAAATTAACCTGCTTCGCTTTTCAAATTACCCAATTTACTGATAATTGACATTTCTCTCTCTCTCTCTCTCTCTCTCTCTCTCTCTCTCTCTCTCTCTCTCTCTCTCTCTCTCTCTTCTCTTTTCTCACTCTCATTCTACCTCTCTCTCTTCAACTCTCTCTCTCTCTTTGTTAATTTCAAATTCAATTGATCAGAAGTAGGATTTTGATGTAAATTTCATGAACCATTTTTTTAACATTTTATTTTCTGAAATAAATTTAAACAATATAACAGATGAATTACATAGATTTTAAGCCTTACTTTCAATTACTTTTCAATTAACCAAAATACCTTTATTAGAAATAGTTTTAATCTACACGGGCGCTTCCATCTGAATGTGACTCTCTTAGTAACATCAAGGCCTGAAGTGCTAACAAGGATGACAACATTCATAAGTAGCGAAGCACAAAGAATCATGGAATAGACAAACGGACAAAGTGAGTTATATATCAGCTGTTAAGTTGTAAAAAGAAAAGAAATATAGAGAAAATGGTAAAACTGTAATAAAATCACGAAACCTTTGTAAACTAAAGTAAATTTGAACCATGACCGACAGACAGACGTACAAAAAATGTGTACACTTGTCATAGGAATCTCTACTAAAAATTTCAACTATCTATCTTCAATAAAAGTCATGAAAATCACATTTCCCCCAAGCCTTACGGACAGACATTGTAAATTATAGAGTAGCTTCGCTACTAAAAGTTCAAAGGTAAAACTTTAACACTGGCTAAATCTGCAATCAAAAAATAATACAAATTTCTCAGCTGTCATGCAATTTTTATTTAATAAGCATTTATAAATTTAACTTAATCTAAATTAAATTAAGTTTCTAGATTTTAATTAAATTACTCAGAGATTTTAAAACATCAAAATTAAATGGAAAAATGGGTAACAAATTCTGATAAACCAGAGTAAAATCATTTATTTTGTAATTAAATTTATATTTAAAATATTTTTGGCAAAGTCATCCTTATGAAAAAAAAAACAAAATATATCTTTATCATTCATTCCCAATTTATCAAATATTTCTTTTTAGTTGCAAACAACATTTTTGCACGTCTATAACATTTTTAATATTGCAAAAACTGTACACAAACAAAAGTTATTATTTTTGAAGCATATTGGAATATAATTGCCCTTCTTTAGATTAAAATTACTGGTTGATAAGTTTGCAACCAACCAATCAAAATCAAAGGTTTTTGAGTCATAAACAAGATAATGTAGCTATAAACTTTGGGTAGTCGTGTAATCTACAATCCAATGTACTCTCCCTCCCTTCTTATAAATCTATATAATTGAATATAAAATATATGGGGATATATTTAGGTTGCTAACATGGACCTCATTTATTGGTCAGTTTGTTAATTCAGTAGGAGGGCAGGGGATGGGGTAAAGTTAGTTTAGCCAGGTGCGAGTAACACTTTATTAGAGTACATGAACATCTGGTGCAACATCCATGTAATAATATATCCATTTCTAAATAAAACTGGAGTTATCCTGATTAACAGAAAAGTTAGCTTTGTAAAGAAATTGTAATGATGCAATTTTAAAAATTATTTTGCACTATCTCAAAGAAAACAGGGATTTTCAGGGATTAATGGATAGGTTAAATGAGTAAAAATTATTCTAGTATGGTTTTTAAACCACAGGATTAGAACAGGTTCTGCGTCATACTGAAAAATCATGTATAGCATTATATTTAAGACAATTTCCCACGAATACTGGAATAAAAATCATAATTTTGATGCCAGTTTTGTTAGACTGGGCCGTAGATCCTTTGGGGCCAACAAAATTGGTTTTAATCTTGTAATTTTTCTTTTTAAAATCCGCGTAAAGTTACATCATTTCAGTTATCTATCCCTTTAACCCTGCTCAATTTGGCAAGTTCTGCTTTTTTTACCTTCTGGTTCTTGTGACCTTTAAAGCACAATATTTTTTTTATACTACTAAAATACTTCGCTGGTCAAATTAAAAAGGTTATAAAAATCAAGCTGTAAATTATTACAATCTATATTAAAGATTTATTAATTATTATTAAACATTATAAAGTTCATTACATAAAAAAACTATTTCTTATTCGTTAGCTTGTCAACTTTGGGGACTTAAACTGAATTTTATTTGGTTGGTTCATTTGATTGAGTGTACCAACGTTGCAACCATTAATTGTAATCCACAGAAGTGGTAATTTTGTGTATCATCATTGGGTTTGAACATCAAATTATCGGCCATTGTCTTATCCATTTAGATTCCTGAATACTGAATTAATGGTAGCACAAATTAAGAAGAATTATTCCTTTTATTCGAATCAAAAAATTACCCAGGGCTTTAAAATAAAGATGCATCAATTAAATTTAGACATATTTATTGTAAAAGATAAACCCCATTTAATATTAAGTATAATATTTTTGGACAACCTTATTAAAGATGGCTTTTTTGTAACTCAATTTAAATCTAGCCTCTGGTTAAATAAGGCCTTTTAACTGTCTAAAATTGTGTAACTAGCCTTCAATTATATTTAAAAATCATGGGGTTGCTTCGTGATTATCTACTACTAAAAAAATGTATATCAATATTTTAAGTTGAACGAAGGAACAGCGAGGTATCGTAATTCTGGGTCCAATTAAAAAAATAGGGCTGCAATTCAACAGGGAGGGAGGGGACATTGGGCTGTTTATTATAAAGTTTTGTAATAGGATACGTTTTCTTATAAGTTGGCTTTGTTTACTTTCATTAAATTTTGATTGGTTTGTTCAGAGCTTGATCTTTAAATCATTTTCAAAATGCAGCGCTGTGATTGGCTGAAATTTTGGCGCGCTCCGATCTAAATCACCACTAAAATGATATAAAGATCAAGCTCAGTTAAGTCAAGTCCAGACTTTTCAACCACTAATTGTAGTCTACAGAAGGAATGATTTTGTGTATCATCATTGGGGATGTACATCAATTCATTGGTCATTGTCCTATCCCTTTAGATCCTGAGAATAGCCCAATACGAATGTATGCAGCAGGCTTATTAAAGTATACAAACATAATCTAAATATAAGCATAGCTACAAAATAAATATACTAGCAGCTACGTCCCTAGCAACCAATATTTTTTTATTTGTTTTATACCGTTAGAATTTTTATAATTTAACAAAAAAAAGGCATTTAAAAAGTTAAAGTACTTTTTTACCGTTAATACTACAAAAAATCACACACCTATAAACGAATAAAATGTAATGAATGAATAGAAACAGACAAACGGACAGTAGCTAATCTTCACTACCTCTCCCATTTCTATCTAATCCTCTTCAATAAACCTACAACCACAACAAACCTACTCAAAATATTTTGATTCTAATCCCTAAATCTCTTACTACTTATTCAGTTTTTTTACAGACATAATTTAGACATAAAACTTGGGTCTGCTGAATTTTAGTTTCCGAATTTGTACATATCACCCTCACCCTATCTCAATATTTACTACTAGCTAAAAAAGCTTCAAACTTCCAAAAAAAAATCAAAATGTATAATAAGTCGTCTTATTATTTATTTTTAAATTAATGATGATGTCGCTGAAAATAGCTTTTGCAATAGTTGGGTCATCTGTCGTACAACTTCGGAAATTAGGGAACAAACAGGAAATCAATTTTCAGTCGATCAAAATTTGTGTTAAATAATGGTTATAGTATATTTGGATATTGTACGATATTCTCGCATGTAAATATAAAATGTTCGGATCTACTGCAGTTCACGGTAAAATATTGCTGGTAACGAATATTTCCAAAAATCTATGAAATTTAAAGGCTGCTTGCTGCCAAACGGCTGAACGTACAGATCATAGCAGCACACCATTTTAAGCGACATAAGAAGGCCTACAAATAATCTGGAATAGCTAAGCTCCAATGATGCACAGGGAAAGCTTGACTGAAGAAAAAACACGTAAAATAGGTTTTTTTTAGCGCATTTCTCTGCACTGCGAGATAATCATGCATTATTGATTTATGGCTATTCCAAATTATTTGTAGGCATTCTTGTGCCGCTTAAAACAGTGTGCGGGCATGATCTGTACGTTCAGCCGTTTGGCAGCTAGCTGCCTTTAAAATTCATAAATTTTTGGAAATGTTCGTTACCAGCAATATTTTACCGTGAACTGCAATAGATCCAAATGTTATTCCCAGTTGATAAATATAACGATACCTCCCATCCCCTCCCCCCGTCTGGCTTTACTTCATCCCTTCCCCTAACCATGGAGGAACGTATTGAACAATATCTGAGTACAATATTGGCAACCTAAATTGACGACAAAAATTCACCTGTAGCAATATCCACGAATTATATATCCATTGTTAAATTATATTCTATTATATAAAGTAGTAAGCTTTTTTTGTCTGTAGCGTAGGATATCTCTAACCGCTGAACCGATATGGCTCTCATTTACAGTGAAGCTTCTTATAGGCCCACTGAAGGTATTTTAGGGAAAAAAGACCCTATCGATATTTTTTACTTTCCCTTTTTAACCCAAATTAAAATTGCTGGGTCGATTTCACCCCCACCATTTTTAAGTGCCCCTAGAGGCTTCTAGGAGGGGGGGGGGGGCGTAGCCGCTGGTATTTAAATATCTTATTTCAGAAGCACCTATATAATCAAAAATGTTTGTACATTTATCAGCTAAATGGATTCATTATTACTTACACCAGATTATCATGAACTTTAATATAGTGTAATTCAACTAATGCACATCCAATATTTTAAATTAACTTTGTATAGTAGCTGCGAAACTCTGAAAGAATTAGCTATCTGCAGCAGTATCTGATTTAAGAAACTATAAATTTCTATTTTGACAAATGTTGCTATTAAGATAATATTTTACCCATTGTTTTGCCTGCAAATAAATTTGCAGTAAACTTAAATTTGCACATTTACAAATTCTTCTTGCCAAATTCATTTTTTGCTGGGCCTGGTTTTATTCAGGGCTGGGCTGATGGACGGTAAATTCGTTTCTTCAAAGTGTATCGTTTTTTGGGATTATCGGTAATGTTTTGGGTAAAAATGAGTTGAAAATTATTTTAACCAGCATTGTACCATCTCTCCCCGTTTAGGCCTGTTTTAAGGGAAGATGCCTTATTCTAAAAACCGGTTCTAATCCAGTGGATATTAATAACTTTTGATGCCATAATATAAAATTTGTTCCAGTATGGTTTCCTCTGGATTATAATCGGTTCTGAGTCATTTTAAAAAATCATGCATCTTATCTTTGGCCTTTGGTCCCCTGGGACCAACAAAACTTATTTTAATTTTTTTATTTTATTATCCGCAGAAAGCTGTCTATAATACTAGGAGATAAATGCTATTATAATGGATAAAAATGTTGTTCGTTATTATGTAAATATTCATTTTGAAATTATTATTATGCATTTCAACGTAACAAAATGAATACAATATATACTTCATCATCAATAAACTCACAGGAGTTTTCCTAATTCAACAAACAAACGTTGTACCTACTGCTACTATGTAAGGTGCGTGACAATTATAGTAAGAGTATGGGGAATGCCTCAGCCCAAAAGAGGCGCAACTTATTACTATGCACAAATACCACTTCCAGACAAAGATCGTGCAATCAAAAGTTTGGTTGTCTGTAACAGTTTGAATTTTAGTGCTTTGGGACCTTCTAAAAAGAATAGATGTTTTCAAATCCGTTTTATGGACAGACCTACTTACAGAGAACCTACGCATCAAATTATAGATTATAGTTATTTATCGCATCATATCATAAACAGCTTTTCGCAGATATTAAAATGGTAATGAGATTTAAACGAGTTTTGTAAGCCCCGAGGGGCCGAAAGCCCGGGCTAACAAAATTTTTGTATTTTATGATTTTTATTTTGATATTCGTGTAAAATTGTCTGCAATGCGATACTATATATGATTTTCAGTATGGCTGAGAACCGGTTCTAATCTAGCGGATATTAATCGGTTTTGAAGCCATACTGGTTTGGTTGATTCAGAGGAGCACTTCTGGTAACTATTTAAGAATGCAAACGCTACAAGCGACAGTTTTTTGGCTTGACGCACAATAAACATCTTCTCTTCACAGATTATGTACCATACCTTTTTCCTGCTTCAACCCCGCCCCCATTATCAAGCTTATATAATCAAAGTTATAATAATAATCAGGGAACTAAATGGATAAGACAATGACCGATAAATTGATTTACGTCCCTAATCATGATACACATAATTACCCCTATTGCATATTACTAATAGTGGGTGAAACGTTCGCACACTTAAATTAATGAATCGACCAATAAAGATTTATTAAAAGTCCCCAAAGTTGTTAAGCAAATGAATAAGAAATCGTTATTATAAAACTTTGGGGATTATGTATTTATAGGAAACCAAAATCTGTTCTTTCCATCAAAGTGCCTATCAAGCACTAATCCCCCCTCCACTTATTTTGAAACAATTTTAAGATAAACATCGGAGGGAAGATTTTCCCTTGCCTAACCGATGTTGAGACTCTAACCCCACAGGGCTACCCAGTACCCAATAAAACCTGACCTAACCTGACTTAAAACAAGCGAAAATTACCCCTTGTTGGAAGAGGAAAAACTGTTAAAATATTTTCTAAAAGACTAAAAATTGTATTTAATAGCTTTCTAAGTCTTCTTTGTTTTATAATCTTACATCTTTTTTTATTCTTTATGAAACTGAATATTTAAAAAGATTATCTTGAAATAAATCTAAACTGGGTAATTATAAAAACAATACCTCCCCTCTCTGTTTTAAAAAACGGCTAAATCATTCATATTTCAGTTTGCATCAAATTCTTGGGGCAGAAAAAGTTTTCTGAAAAAAAAGTAGGCTTCGAAACTGATACTGTGGTAATACGACACCCAGACGGACAGGCAGTTTACAGAGTTGCTTCGCTGTGACTTATGATAACAAACCCCCTGCACTAATCTTATTATATCACCATCTATCTCATGACCGCTGTTGACCCCGCAACCCAGCGGTCAAACTGGCCTGCCTAAATGTGGGGAGGGGACTCAAACATGCAACTATCACGCGTCCCTCACGCGCTTATATAACCGGGAGGCGCTGCCTCCCCTTTTACCACCGCTGCCCCCACAGCCTGTCTACCGCCGGGAGCTAAGCCCTAGCGTCCCACACCCCCTTCAAACCTAACCATTGTTATAATCTGTTGTATATATATAGTAAACATTGCTTGTAAATATTATTCAGTTTAAATATATAATTTCTGTATGCTTGAATCCTGCTTGTTTGTTTTGGTAGAATAATTAAAGGCTAGGGCTCGTTGAATCCGAACTCGTTACCCTGTGGGCCGAGAACGCTCGGCTTACCAGAACTTGGTGTCAGCGTGTTTCAATCGAGCCTTACAGAAACTAGCCTATTCTACCTCTGATTGGACCCTTTGGCAAGTAAGGGGACAATCAGCCGCCAACTGAGAAGCCAACTGACCCGTGAGACGGCCTTTTTAGGTCGAATTTCCATCATTTTGAACGCAATATGTGGGCCTCTGGCCTACGGCAAGCAGATTTAGCCTGCTAAAAGCGCCAGTTAAGACGCTTTTTCCGTGCCGTGTAGGAGTAGCGCTAGGTGCGCAGCCACGGCAATCGGATAATTTAGCTCAGACAGCTACAGAACTGAGTCTAAATTGGCAAGTGTAGCTGGGACAAGCCCCAGGACACCCAGGCCAAACCTACGAGACAGACAGCTGGGTGCTGGTCTCCTTAAGAAGGCAATGTGTGGCTGCGAAGCTTCAGCACACAAGTAAGCCCTACCACTGCGACGGATAGCAGATTTTGAGCCACAGGCACGGCAGGACGGGACATTCCCTGCCGCTGCCTCCCAGGATTCGAACCCGAGGCGCTGCAGGACGGGCCATTCCCTGCCGCCATTTTCGGGATTCGAACCAGCGGCGCTGTAGGACGGGTCATTCCCTACCGCTGTCACCCCTCTGAACCTTGCAGGACGGACATTCCCTGCTGCCAGTGCTTCCAGAATCACACCTAGAGCTCCTAGTGATAACAACACATAAGTGTGTATAAATGTCAACCAAGTGATAAAAATAAATATAAAATTGTTGACCCAGTGATAATTAATAAGCTCTAGTGATTCGAAGCTACAGTCTAAGCCACCATGGTAAGCGATACCACCATAGCTGCGGTTCGGCCACCACCGAAGTTTCTGCCAACCCCAGCCGAACGAGAGGCCCCCTTGTCTCAAGGGCAGGACCTCCACTTCCCCTGCCATGTCAGGGTGAGGTTTCCTACTCCTGACCCTGCCCAGCATGTACAGGTTGATGCCATGATCGATTCTGGCAACCGTGTACCAGGGTCTGCTGTAATTTCTGAACACCTCATGCACGCAATGGGCGTGCAACGCATGTTGATTCCGGACAACACCCAAATCCTGACTGCTAACGAGGAAGGCCAGCCCCTCCAGGTAATAGGAAAATTAAAAGAGTTATATATGGCAGTCTCACACACCCTTATACTCCATCTATACCACGTGACTGTGGTCCGGAACCTCTCACACCCTCTGAACCTAGGAGGGTATTTTCTCAAGGAGTTCGGAACTAGGCTCTGTTTCGACATGCAACCACCTTGCTTGTGGGTGCGTGGGGAGTTTATCCCACTCCGTGGCCTCCCCATTGACCGGGAGACAGCCGAGAGAGAGCTAAGTTATGAGGGGCCTCTGCCAGGCCCCCTGCCAGAGCAGCCGCGTGTGGTTGAGAAAGGCACACACTGGGTGGACGCTGAGCTCAACGCACACAAGGGGGCTAACCTGCTAGCCATGGGGTTGCCCCCAGTGCCCAAGGTGCCGAGGGAGAGCCTGCCAACAACGTTTCCTGAGATTGCCAGCCCTCCAGAACCAATCTTCTCCGCCGACACCTTTATCAACGGCCAGCCGTGTCCACCTGGCCCCCTCTACCTGGGACCTCCAGCCAGTCCACCAGCCAAGCCCGAGTCCAGACCCGTCAAGTCGCGGTCTGATGTACCCTGTGTTTAGAGTACTGGTGGTAAATGAAGGGGAGATGCCCCTCTTGCTGGATGCTGGCCTCCCAGTGACTGGGGAGCTGGTCAAGCCTGACATTCTAGAGGTCTCTGATACGCCTCCCCCGCGTCTCCACTCGTTCCAAGAGCCTGCTGAGCCCCCAGAAATGCAGGAGTTGTGGGAGGCCCTGGAGATGGAAGACAATGAGTTCCTACGCAAGGACCCCTTGCTCAAGAAGGAGGTCTGGACTATGTTGTCAGAATACAGAGACGTCTTCTCCAATTCTACCCCCGGCTGCACAGATGTGGTTGAGTTGCAGCTGCGCCTCAAGCCAGGGACCCAGCCGATCCGCCAGAGATTTAGGGATCTGAACCCGCGGCAAGAGGCTGAACTGGAGAAACAACTGGACACCTGGCTACAGGAGGGAGTTATAGAGCCGTCAGACTCCGCCTGGAGCAGCCCCCTGGTGCCCATCAAGAAGAAGGACGGGAGCACCCGCTGGGCCGTCGACTACAGAGCCCTCAACAAGTGCCTGAAACTGGACAGCTACCCCCTGCCTAGGATCCAGCAGTTGGTAGAACGAGCTGGAGGGCACCGTGTCTACAGTGCTTTAGACGCGGTGGCCGCATACTACACCATCCGTGTGTCCGAGGACAGCCGGCCCTGCACCGCCTTCACCACCCCCAGGGGCTTGTATCAATGGAAAAGGATGCCCTTTGGCCTGGCTACGGCACCGTCTGTCTATTCCAGGTTTATTGCAGGGGTCCTAAACCCACTAGGCACAGCCAACCTCCAGTCATACCTTGACGACGTCCTGACCTTCCACCAGGATACCTGGGCCCACCTGGCCAGGCTCCGAGAGGTCTTGGAAGCCCACCGCAGGGGAGGAATCCGCCTCAAGCCAGCCAAGACCAAGCTGTTCCGATCCAAGGTGGATTATCTGGGCCACACCCTCAGCCGTGAGGGGATAGCCATGCAGGAGGACTATATTGACCGTATCCTGGACTGGCCGGCCCCCAGCACCCCCAAGGATTTGCTGGCGCTGCTGGGGTTCTTTGGATACTACCGCCTGTTCATCCCAGAGTATGCAGACCTCACCTACGAGATGAATCGGCAGAAGACGGCCAAGACCCTAACCTGGACGCCTGAGATGGAAGCCCAGCTGCTGCAACTCAAGGACAAGTTCCGCAAGGCCCCCATCCGAGCCCCGCCCAGGTTTGATTTGCCAGCGGTGTTCCAGCTCACCACAGACTTCAGCAGCCGCGCCATCTCTGCCATACTGAGTCAATGCCAGGATGGCAAGGAGAGGCTGATTGCCGCCGTGGGGCGCAAGACAACCAACCCTGAGACGCGCTACCCGTCCTGGAAGGGAGAGATGGCCGCCATTATGTATGGGATCCGAAAATTCCACGGCATCTTGTCCTACCGCAGCTTCCAGATCAACACTGATTCCTCAGCCTTGCTACAAATGAAATCACTGAACACATCCACAGGGATGGTGGCCCGCTGGCAGGAGGAGCTAGCGGCCTTAGACTTTACCGTCTGCCACCGGCCTGGCACCCAGAATACCAACGCCGACGCCCTCAGCCGCCGGGAAGACGCCAACATGCCAACGGCTAGCGCCGAAGAATTAGCAGAGCAGGCTGAGTATATCCACAACCTTTGCCAGCTAGGGGAGTCCGCAGCTAGCCGGCCCCCTGCCGCCCGACTGGATCCAGCTAGAGTATTGGAGGCCCAGACACAGGACCCCCTCCTGCTCCGTGTCCGCCAATGGGTGGCTGATGGCAAAGCCCCAACGAAGGCTGAGCTGCGTGGCAAGGAACGAGACGAGCAGCAGTACGCCAGCCGCTTCCCAGCCTTGGGGCTTGACGAGCATGGCTGCCTCACCACCACTGACCAGACCCTGACAGGGGAGAGGACAAGATACCTGCTGCCTTCGGCCCTCCAGCAGGACGCCTTCTTTCTAGCCCATGGGACCCCCATGGCTGGGCACTTTGGGATGGACGCGACTATCGCCCGCGTTGCCATGCACTTCTGGTGGCCCAACCTGGCCCGTGACATCCGTCTGATGGTTCAGACTTGCCCTGAGTGTGTCCAGAAGGTTACCAAGGAGAGACTGAAACAAGGGATCCACGTGCCCTCCCGCCAGGGGTATCCACAGCAAGTCCTATTTATCGACCTGGTGGGGCCACTGCCAGAGACCCCAGCTGGGAACCGCTATATCCTCACCTGCCAAGATGGGTTCAGCTGGTTTGTCAGCCTCTACGCCATCCCCAACAAGCGCACTCTCACGGTGGCTGAGACCCTGCTGCACCGCCACCTGGCCACGTTCGGATGCCCCCTGAAGATCCATTCCGACAATGGAATGGAGTTTACCGGCCAGGTATTCCAGGAACTGGCCTCCAGGCTTGAGATTGGCCTGACACATCCACCACCCTACAACCCGCAGTCCAACCGAGTGGAGAGGTTTCATAGGACGCTCAACACAGGCATGCGCCTGTTCCTAGACAGAGACGATAACAACTGGGAGCCCCACCTGCCTGCCATCGCCTTCGCCTACAACACCAAGGCCTGCAGATCCACTGGCGTGACCCCGTTCCTGGCCTTCTTTGGGAGAGAGGCCAAACTTCCGGTGGACATGGTACTACGGCTGCCAGAGACCGAATATGCTTCAGTTCCAGCCAACGTCCAAGCTCTCTTGCAGCGCTACTATGCAGTGTATGATGCCATCCAGCAGAAGGAGGAGGGAGCCATCCGGAGGAGCGCGGCAGCTTACGAAGGCACGGCCAAGTATGAGGTTGGAGACTTGGTCTGGTACCTGGCCCCCCGCCTGGTGCCAGGGAAGGCAGCCAAGATTACCAAGAGATGGACTGGCCCCTGGAAAGTAGTGAGGCAAGCTACAGAAGTACATTATGTCATCAAACCTGCCTCTCCAGTAGCCAGGATCTCAGAAGTTACCGCGCATGTAGGCCGACTGCGCAAATACACTGGAGACGTGACTGCCCACCAGATCCCAGCAGACATCCAAGTTGATATGGACGGCGACGAGGATGCCACCGAGCTGCCAGTTGGAGCGGCGGCGCCCGCAGCTAGCGACCCAGGACAGCTCCCAGTGCACCAGCCAGCCGCAGCCGCCTCACAGCCTAGCGGCCAGGATCGTGACCCAGTAGAGGAGAACCTGCAGGAGCAGCCCAACGAACCACCGCCGCCGCCGCCCGCTCCAGAGCCACCCAGAGATGCCATCTGGAATCCTGACGCGGACATGGAGAACCTGCCAGCCAGCAGCGAGCCTGTAGGAGAAGAACCAGCCACTGCGATGGAAGAGGCCACCCCAGAAGACGAAGCTGAAGCCATGTGCCCCCTGTTGATGACAGCCATCCCCATCCGGGTAGGAGCTAGGAGACCAAGCAACCTGAATCAAGCAGGCGCCCCCATGGAGTTCTATGCGCCCTCTGCCATCGTCATTCCCCCCTTAGGAACCACCAGAGTCAGCCTAGGCCTCCGTGTCCAGTTACCAGCTGAGGCAGAGCTAATCCTGCAGACGAGGCAAAATTTCCAGCGGCAGGGCTTGGCCGTCGCCAACCCACGCCTAGAAGCCAACCAGGAGCTGACAATGCTGATATCCAACCACAGTCAGACCGAGCAACGAGTGTCCCGGGGAGCCTGTGTAGCCCGAGCTGTCCTCCATCGAGCTGTGCCTCAAGAAGAGCCTGTCCTGCGCAGGCATAGGCTGTCGTATCCCCAGGTTCAAGGCCTGGTGGCTCGGGAGCCACGCAACCCTTGAAGGGGAGGTTGTGGTAATACGACACCCAGACGGACAGGCAGTTTACAGAGTTGCTTCGCTGTGACTTATGATAACAAACCCCCTGCACTAATCTTATTATATCACCATCTATCTCATGACCGCTGTTGACCCCGCAACCCAGCGGTCAAACTGGCCTGCCTAAATGTGGGGAGGGGACTCAAACATGCAACTATCACGCGTCCCTCACGCGCTTATATAACCGGGAGGCGCTGCCTCCCCTTTTACCACCGCTGCCCCCACAGCCTGTCTACCGCCGGGAGCTAAGCCCTAGCGTCCCACACCCCCTTCAAACCTAACCATTGTTATAATCTGTTGTATATATATAGTAAACATTGCTTGTAAATATTATTCAGTTTAAATATATAATTTCTGTATGCTTGAATCCTGCTTGTTTGTTTTGGTAGAATAATTAAAGGCTAGGGCTCGTTGAATCCGAACTCGTTACCCTGTGGGCCGAGAACGCTCGGCTTACCAGAATACGACGCATCAGAACCTGTTCTAAGCCATACTGAAAAAACGAGTATTAAAAAAAATCATTAATATTAATACTAGTTTTGTTAACCCAGGCCTTCGGCCCATTGGGGTTAACGAAACTGGTGGTTTTAATAAAAAAATATTCATTCTAATATCCGAAGAAAGCTGTCTATAATACGATGCCACAAATAAGTATTAGATAACTAAACAAAAAGCTAGTAATATTTTATGTTTAATGGTCTAATGAATCCTCATTTTAAAAACAATTGTTTAGAATTTAAGACTAATATCCCGTTGTGTATTAAAAATGTTTTTAAAGCATGTAACTTGATAGGTCTATTTTTACTAATTACATTGTCTAAATTAATTACTATGATGCCTAACATCATAATTACTGTTAGTCATTCAATCCAGGGAGGGAGGGGACATTGGGCTTTTCATTACAGTAGTTCCTAAAGATTTATAATAACATTTTTTATTCGTGAACGTAACAACTTTGGAGACTTTTATTGGATTGGATTGGTTATTTAAGTTGAGTGTTCAAACGTTTCAACCACCAAATGTAAAGGGGTAATTTTGTCTCAAATCATTAGGGATGTACATCAATCTATCTGCCATTGTCTTATCCCTTTATATCCCTGCATTCAACCCTCCCCATTAGTTTCCTTCCCCCTCTAAAAAATCCAAAACCCATGGATTTGAAGTCGCGCATTTATTTTGCAAGGCTTGAATGCGAATTATATTATGCAAACGCTGAAGGAACCATTGATCTAAAGGGATAAGACAAGATTAATTGATATACATACCCAATGATGATACACAAAATTACCCCTTCTGAAGATTAAAATTAGTGGCTGAAACGCTTGGAAACTAAACATAATGAACCAACAAATTAAAATATAATAAAAGTCCCCAAAGTTGTTAAGCTAACAAATAAGAAAATGATAAAATAAAACGTTGGGGTCTAACGGCTGCAATTGACGATCCCTTGCCTAAACTATTATTGGCAATATTTTAATGGCAGTCTTTAATCATATTCCCTTGTTTTTTAACAGCTGTCTAATATGAAGAAAAAAAAGTAAAAAGCAAAAATGCTTCTTTTGATAAAGATTTTTGACTTATTTTTGTGACTTAAAAAAGGAAAAAAATCACCATTTTTGTTAGTGAAATAATAGATATTTTTCGCATCGTATTATAGACAACTTTCCACGGATATTAAAATATAAAAAATAAAGATTAAATCTAGTTTTGTGAATTTATTTTAAAATTTGTGGCAATTTGTCTGTAATACGATGTTATTCAAGTTCAGTATGGCTTAGAACCGGTTCTAATCCAGCGGATGTTAATCGATTTCGATGCCATACTGAAATTAATACCATGTTACAGCCCCTTAATGTTGTTTATAAGAAAGCTAGGCGTGGTTATGCCAAAGCTTATTCTTTAACAAAGATTAAATTCTAGTGATATTTTTAGGCATTCATAGATTGAAAAAAATCTTCTAAAATTATTTGTTTAATAGCGAGGCTCTTCTACCAGTCTTAAATAGGATTTGTTTGTCAAATTTAGGGTTTTAGGCCATTTACAGCTGGAGAATGAAAGGTCGACACTCTTAAAGAGAAAAAGATCCATCCCAAAATAAATCACACCAAAAAGAAATAGACTACGGGGCGAAAAAGTCCTTAAAATGAAAAATAAGATTCCTAAAATTATTAATCATATTTTTTCACAAAGGGGTTCAAAGCAACTTAAAAGAAATTACTGAAAATGTCTGCGGGGCTAAAGATGTAGCGTAACCTAATGACATCCAAACAACATGGCTTATCTAACAATGGATATGTTATTACTTGGATGTTACACCAGATTTTCATGCTCACTAATAAAGTAAAACTTGCACCAGGCTAAAATAACGATAGCCCCATTTACCTTATCCCCTCCCATGTTGCTGGATGAACGAACTGGCCAATTCATGAGTTCTGTGATAGTAACCTAAATTGGCGACAATTTTCCCTGTCATAAAATCCACGTATATTCTACATCCATTAACATGACTTATCTAACAGATAAACTTCGTGTACATATTTTTCAAACCTTCAATTTTGATAGCGTATACAAGATAGAACTAATATTACTACTATTTTTTTCAACTTATATGTACAATATCTACCCAAATTTTATCGCATCGTATTATAGACAGCTTTCCACGTCTAATAAAATTGAAAACTATAAGAATAGTACCAGTTTTGTTTCCCCTAGGGGCCGAAGGCCTGGGATAACAAAACTGGTTTTAATTTGATGGTTTTTATTTTAATATTCGTGGAAAATTGTCTGTAATGCGAGGCTTTACATGATTTTTCAGTTTGGCTAAGAATCCATTCTAATCCAGTGGATATCAATTGGTTTCAAAGCCATACTGGAAATCTTTTTTAAAATGAAGATTACACAATATAAAGTGTGTTTAATAAGATATATAAGTTTTCTGGAATTTTAAAGTTAGGGGGAGATTTGAAATCTGCATCAAATTTTAAGGATTTTTTTATAAATTCGTTTTTTCTATAATTCTTTATCTAAAAGCGGAAATGCATTTTAAGTTAATTAATTTTGACCAATAGGATAGGTGGATTTTAAACTACCTGCGCTCTAATTGGTTGAATGATGTACGACATCCAATCAGAGCGCAGATTTTTTAAATCCACCAATCACAGATGCCAAAATTAATTAACTTAAAATGCATTTCCGCTTTCAGATAAAGAATTATAGAAAAAACGAATTTTATAAAAAATCCTTAAAATTTGATGCAGATTTCAAATCTCCCCCTAACTTTAAAATTCCGGAAAACTTATATATCTTAGTGTTTAATTCCTTTTGCTAAACGTGTAAAAATTACCCTTAAACTGTTTAAGGCATCACTTTTTCAAAGCAAAACTTTTCTAAAATTATTGGGTATACTATCTGTAAAAGAGAGCATAATATGTACAATTATAGCAGGAAGATTCTTGTAATATTAAGGTATAATCTAGAAAACGTACGTATAATTTTGTCTAACTTTTATTATACGGCAGATTAACATAAAAATATAATTGTCGATATCCATATGAATGATTTTCTGCTTTCTTAAGCTTCTCTTTTATGCACGTTATGATTTTTATTAGACTTGAATAATTAGAATCGTTTAACAGTATAGATCATTAGGATTTTTGAATATGATAAACATAAACTCAAAGACATTAAGCTCGTGGAGCTTTTGACAGGGAGAAAGGGAGGGGACAATGGATCGAATATTCAATTTTTAGGAGTGTCAGACTTTGGGGACTGGCTTAAAGGGAATGTGCAAGAATTTAGCAGTTTCTGACTGAGTTTGGGGACTTGCGCATAGAATGCCGCTACTCGTTATGTATGTTTTGAATATTGCAGACGGGGAGAATGGGATAAAATAAGTGGGGGGAAGGGAAATAAACACTCGTTGTGTTAGTTTGGAATGTAGCAGACGGGGAGAAGGGAGAAGGGAGGTGGGGGCCAGGGGCAAGGGAAATAAACAGAATAAAAAGGGTCAGTCATATTCTTGCTAGCAGCTGGCCGGGTCCAATAATCTTTTAATATAAAAATCACACCAAAAAACCTCAATATATTTCATCAAAAACAAGTTGTGATTTCACTTTACATGACGCTATGGAAATCTATTATTCAATTAACAATCCCTTTATAATTTCCTACAAATTTATTGGATTAAACTGGATTTCATGCCCTTTCTTTGATAACTCTTATATTGAATTAATTGCCCATTGTCCCCTCCCTTACTCCCTGAGCTTTTGAACTGATAATATTTAAATTCATTTATCCAGGGATCTAAAGGGATAAGACAATGGCCGATAAATTGTTGTAAATCCCAAATGATGATATAGAGAATAACTCCTTCTATAGACTACAATTAGTGGTTGAAACGTTTAGACACTCAAGTAAATAAATTAATCAATGGAAGTTCAAATAAAGTCTCCAAAGTTGTTAAGCCAACGGAAAAGAAAACGTTATTATAAAACTTTGGGGACTAGTGTAATAAACAGCCCAATGTCCCGTCCCTCTCTGTTTATTTATACACTGAAGATGAGTCGACGAGACTAAAAAAACGAGAACTTTATTCGCATAAGGTTAAGATCTTTAAATACAAGGACAATTATGTTTATAAGTTGCAGATCAACATTAAGCTTCAATATTTGGCAGGCGTTGTTAATAAATTCTTTGATGTTAGGTAATCTATCTTATTTAATGTAATGGGAATAGTCCTTTTCGTGGCAACGCCCCTTAAGGGGCGATTAGTCGTATTTTTAAAATGGCTTTTTATAGTTAGGTTATATTGTGTTAGGTGATTGACCCAGATGGTTAGGCAATTGGCCCCGCAGGGTTAGAGCCCCCTGCATGGGCTAGAAATATGATAAAACCTACTGTGAAAAATACGAAGAATCGTCCCTTAAGTTGCGTTGCCACGAAAGGGACTATACCCAATTGTAATTTTTTGTCATGTCATTTA
Source organism: Acartia tonsa (assembly GCF_053477335.1). Taxonomy (NCBI): domain Eukaryota; kingdom Metazoa; phylum Arthropoda; class Copepoda; order Calanoida; family Acartiidae; genus Acartia; species Acartia tonsa. The sequence goes on from NC_137267.1 coordinate 49,789,925, forward strand.
TCTATGATTTAAAAAAAAACACTTTAATCTATAAGTTGGACTTTTAATCCTAAAATTGTGCAGTTTTATGAAGCAAGTGCCGATCTAAAGTCGCCAGTTAAATTGTTTGTCGGCTACGAATCCTTATTTGTAGAGTAGCTTCGCTACGCAGAAGATGTACAAACATAAATTGTGGGTAAACACACAACAACAAGATGAAACACATTTTTCACGCATTGCTCTTTTTTTTAAACGGCATAATATGTATATTAATCAGGAACCCAGGGATGGTTCAATGGAGAAAATAAATCGCTCACATGAATAAGACTAGCACCGAAATCGAAGAATGAAGAAAGCTAGCACCAAATGTCTTAAAGTGAAGAAAGCTAGCACCTAATGTTTTGACCCTTCTTAATTGTATTATGTATTAATCCTATTATATAAAGTAGCAAGCGTTTTTTGTCTGTCCCAAAGGATTTCGCTAACCGTTGAACCGATATTGTTCTCCTTTACAGTGAAGCTTCTTATAGGTCCTGGGAAGGTTTCAAACTATTTTTTGAGAGGTGTCTTAACCCCCCTCTCCCCCCCAAAAAAAATTTGTATAACTCTTTGGAAACTCAAATTCAAAATAGGATGAGGTCGACTTTTCCTTCTCCTACCAGTGCAGTGCCTCTAGAGGCTTCCCACTATTAGAAATCTTGTAAATCTGAAGGATGAAGAACCCTAGAACCAAATGGTGTAGAGTGAAGGAAACTAGCACCGGTGCTAGTTTCCTTCATGTGAGCAAAATAAATCATCCAACCCCCCACCATGTATTTCTGATGCAACATTTGTGGGTTTACATTAATTCAAACTTCATTGTTCTCTCCCTCCCTGTATATGCAGGGATCTAAAGGGATAAGACAATGGCTGGTAAATTAATGTACATTCCCAATGATGATATTCAATATTACCCCTTCTGTAGGTTACAATAAATTGTTAAAACGTTTGAATATTCAACTTAATGAACCAACCAATCAAAAATCAATAAAAGTCCCTAAAGTTATAAAGCCAACGATTAAGAAAGCGTTATTATAAAAGTTTGGGGACTAGTGTAATAAAAAGCCCAATGTCCTCTCCCTTCTTGCGTTTAGGTATATGTATTACACTTCCTTTTAAACTCAAATTATGTTCAAACATTTTGAGGAAAAAATCTATCAATGACAATTTTATAAAAATCTCCCAAAATTAATACAAAATAGAGTACAGCTTTAAATCAAGGGTTTCCTATCATCTAGAAGCTTTTCATTAGAATGGATAAGGAAGGACAAAAAATAGTTTAAAACCAACCCAAGACATAAATTTAATAATAAATAGCCGAAAACCATCCCAGGACTTGTGTTATGCTTCAAAGAAAGGAAATCGGTTCCGTAGTTATGAGCTCTTAAGCTTTAGACAAAAAAACATTACTACCTTAAATTTTAGTAATTTTGCACGAACATGTTATTCATATTTGTTGATCTGTCTGCCTGTACAATTATACTTAAATTACATTTACTTCTTGTTTGGCCGCCCTACAAAGGATGTTACGTTATTATGTTGTTTTAACTGAAGCTTTCCTATAATTAGGGTCTGTCCTTCCGTACGTCCGTTAACGGATAGCTTTTTTGTTAATTTATGCATGTTAGAATTGTCCTATCGATTTTAAACTTTACATGATGATTCCTGTAGTAGTTAGGTACGATTTAGGAAGCGTAACAACTATAAAATCATTACCAGAATGTCCGTACGTCCATTTTAAACGTGTTGATTTTTAACTTTTTATTAACAAATCATAATGTATTATAATTATCCGATTGATTTGATTTTTAAAATACTGATTCCTAAGACAAACATGTACAATATTATAGGCGAATCATCTCTATAATCAAGACCAAAAATGAAAGTATGTCCTTAAATATTATTCTTTTATGGATGTTGTCATCCTTGTTTTCAAGGAAGTTCCTCTTTAGTTATTATAACTGTGTGTTTTTGGTATATTTTTAGAAGTAAAGCTACTCGTATTCTCCTATTTGTCCGTCGGTACATCTGTAAGGAACGGGGGGAGAAAGGAACTACTATCAAGTAGTAATGGCAAAATTGTAAAGCGGTTATTTTTTGGGCAACGCTACCAAATTTGTCATCCTTGCTTTAATTCTATGTTTATTTTTAAAAATAACTGTTTACATCAAAATTAAAAATAGCTTTAAAGAAGATATAAGTCTTATTGCTTTTATATTATGTTTTACAATTTCACAAGTACAAGAAAATCTGTTAAAAATGTTAAAAGTAACGTTTACTTCTAATCCAAACTATGTGATTTTAAATCAATACTTAGGATTAATTTCTGTATAATAAAAATAATAAGGTAATTAGTGGATTTTTAAATTAAAATCATTTTTTAAAAATTCTCATTTACATTTTAAAGCATTATTAAAAGGGCGCTATGCTTAAAGCAACAGGCTTAATCGGATACGCCTGAAAGATTATGACTTATTGTCAAAGGAATCCATCCTTATAAAAGGTTTAGAATTGTTAGAACGATTCTAACGAGTCTAAATTTACTGTTAGATCTATCCAATTGATAATGTTCTTAATGTTCTTGCAGCTGGCTAAAATAATCTTCCTTTTTTACCCCATTCCCTCCCCTCCTACTAGATGAACGAACTTACCAATAAATGAGTTCTACATTAACAACCTAAATTGATTACAATTTTTCCCCTGTCATACTATCCAAGTATATTTTATATCCAATATTATCACATACAGTAAATGTATGAAGGTCTCCCAGTAAAATGGTAAAATCATGAGAATACCGTAAATTTTTGCCATTTTTTACGTAAAAAATTAATGTTAAAATGTCATATGGGTCATTTTTGAACAATACGCTTTTAGAGCATTAAAAACTAAGCCCAAATAGTTTGATAGCACTTTTAATTTTACTTAAATTATAACGGTTATTTCAAATGTCAACTTGTGTCTGAATTAGTAACTTTGGCCTTTGTAATGAAATTTGTTGATACAAAATTTTATCCAGTATGGCTTCGAAACCGATTAATATCCGCTTGATTAGAACCGGTTCTCAACCATACTGAAAAATCATGAATAGTATCATACTACAGACAATTTTCCAAGGGCGTTAAAATAAAAATCATACCAGTTTTAATCTTGTAATATATCGTTCAAATTTTCTCGAAAAGCTGTCTATAATACGATGCAATAAATAACTATTTTGCTATTTTATTGAAATATTAGGAAACTAGCCTCTAGGGGCTTGTATCTAAACTTTAAAGACAAGGGGTAATTTTTTCTATCATCATTGGGAATGTACATCAATTTATCGTCCATCCAATTGGAGTTATGAATATGAATATTTTGCTGCTTAGAATGCCGCTAAAGTCAGCCGTTTAATCATTAGGAATTACATAAGAATGCTCTTTTTTGTTAAAAGGTCAGTTTGGAGATTTCAAGCGGTTCCTATGTACGTAAAATAACAGTAAAATTTTAGTCTTTAGTGACCTAGAACTGAACTGTTATACACAAAAATATTAAGACCTTAGAAATTATGTTTTAGCTGTTGATGAATACTAATTCTGTAGGCACGGAGAGAAAAAACGTAATCATGATATCCTTATACATTATAGCCTTTCAGAATAAAATCAAGAATACAGTGATTCTAAAATGTTTTCAAAATAATTAACAGCTTAAAATGTCAAGATTTAGTCATTAAAATGAAAAAAAATATAGAGGGGGCACTATCTATAAGTAAATAAACCCACGGGATTTCGACCCTGTGCCGACTTTAAATTGGATCTTTGAATATCAGTCAATAGGGTCGGAAATATAAACACAGCCAAGTTGTTACAAAAAAGCAGAAAGCAATATGCTAGCAGACGAAAAGGTCCCCGGACCCCACCACTTGGTCCAGTTATACACCTAAACTTACAGTCTTATGATAGAATCAATTAAAAAGGCCATTTTGTTTTATATCTTAGAAACTTATATAATTGATAATTCATACTAATTTGTATTATTTGAAAAAGTAAGTAGAGATGTTGTTTTTTAAATATCCTCTATCTATTTTATTACACTAAAAATACACAAAAGAATGAAGTAGTATAGCTTTCAAAATATTCTCGAGCTATTTTCAAATATTTGTTACACTATATAAACACCAAACAATGAAGTAGCATAGCTTTCAAAATATTCTGTAGCTATTTTCAAATATTTGTTACACTATATAAACACCAAACAATGAAGTAGTATAGCTTTCAAAATATTCTGTAGCTATTTTCAAATATTTGTTACACTATATAAACACCAAACAATGAAGTAGTATAGCTTTCAAAATATTCTGTAGCTATTTTCAATTATTTGTTACACTAAATAAACACCAAACAATGAAGTAGTATAGCTTTCAAAATATTCTGTAGCTATTTTCAATTATTTGTTACACTAAATAAACACCAAACAATGCAGTAGCATAGCTTTCAAATAGTCTTTAGCTATTTTCAGATTTTTGTTACATTAAATAAACATTAAACAATGAAGTAGTATAGCTTACAAAATATTCTCTAGCTATTTTTAAATACATGTTATACTAAAAAAACACAAAACAATGAAGTAGTATTGCTTTCAAAATATTCTTTAGCTATTCAATATACATGTTTCACTAAATAAACACCAAACAATGAAGTAGCATAGCTTTCAAAATAGTCTTTAGCTATTTTCAGATTTTTGTTACATTAAATAAACATTAAACAATGAAGGAGTATAGCTTTCAAAATATTCTCTAGCTATTTTCAAATACATGTTATACTAAATAAGCACTTTACAATGAAGTACTATTGCTTTCAAAATATCCTCTAGCTATTTTCAAATATTTGTTATACTAAATAAACACCAAACAATGAAGTAGTATAGCTTTCAAAATATTCTCTAGCTATTTTCAAATATTAGTTACACTATATAAACACCAAACAATGAAGTAGCATAGCTTTCAAAATGTCCTCCAGCTATTTGAAGTCTGGTCAGCTTTAATTCAAGGAATTAACAGAAATATTTCAAGTAGCATAGCTATTCTACAATTCAATATGGGTCTGTAACAATTTTTCCATTATGGCTTCGAAACCGATTAATATCCAATGGATTAGAACCGGTTCTTAGCAATACTAATAAATTAGTAAAGCATCGTATTACAGACAATTTTCCATGAATATTAAATCATAAATTTAATGAGCTCGCTAATCGCTGGATCGATTTGGTTCTCGTTTACAGTGAAGCTTTGAAGATGACCAAGAAAGTTTTTTTTATAAATAATTTATATTTTAAACAAAGTTCGGACAAAATTGTTTTTTCCTTTGAGCTTTACTAAGTATTGACACAAACATACATCCAGATACTTTATGATATACTAGCGGCTACGCCCCCTAGAAGCCTCTAGGGGCACTTAAGGTAGGAGGGGGAAAAGTTGACCTCATCAAATTTTAAATTTGAGTTTCAAAAAGATAAAAGAAAAATTGGGGGGGGGGGGGAGGGGGGTGTAGACACCCTCCCTAAAAATAGTTTAAAACCTTTCCAGGACCTATAAGAAGCTTCACTGTAAAGGAGAACAAAATCGGTTCAGCAGTAAGCGAGATCCTTCGGGACAGACAAAAAACGCTTACTACTTTATATAATAGGATGACAAAATATTGCGTATGATATAATAAACTCGTATTATATAGGAATTGTCTACTATAAGTCTGTTCAATCTTATTTGACTTCCTATCATAAGATCAATGTTAAAATTCAATAGTGGCGAATCTGTTTAAAAAAACGATACTGGCAAATTAGATTTGTCCGTACTTCATTTAAAGTTAATAATACTAAATAAGATTTGATTAACATACAATGCATAAATTGTAAATTTATATATAATTTTGTATTAGAAACACTTAAACTCAACTTTTCAAAAAATTACTGGACCAGATATACTTTTTCTTTGCTTTTTAATCAATTTGTTGTTCAATTTTTTTTTTATAAGTTTGTGTATGTGTTATTATTAAAAATCAAACCAAATAGAGCAAAAAATCAAATTTTTAGAGAAGCTTCACTCTTTACAAATTTGGGTGTTTTGCTATCTGATAGGCGATAATCTGAATTGGCCACAAATTTTAAAACAAGATATCCTAGATGTTTTATTAGTTCCTAGCTCTTAATTTAAATTGGCCTTTAGGCTCTTAATAGGGATTTAGGTTTATTAGTTACATATAATAGTTATTTCTCGCATCGTATTATAAACAGCTTTCCGCGGATATAGCATGTACAAGATTAAAACCAGTTTTTTTAGCCCCGAGGGACTGAAGACACGGGCTAAAAAACTGGTTTTAATCTTATGATTGTACATTTTTATATTCGTAGAAAGCTGGATATGATACGATGCTAGACATAGTTTTTTTTTCGTATGGATGAGAACCGGTTCCTACCCACCGGATTCGAATGAATACGAGAATAGTTATTTCTCGTATCGTATTATAAACGGCTTTCCGCGGATATAGAATGTACAATTATAAGATTAAAACTAGTTTTTTAGCCCCGAGGGACTGAAGACACGGGCTAAAAAACTGGTTTTAATCTTATGATTGTACATTTCTATATTCGTAGAAAACTGGATATAATACGATGCTAGACATAGTTTTTTTCGCATGGATGAGAACCGGTTCCTATCCACCGGATTCGAATGAATACGAGAAAAAGATTACTAAAGATTTGACCTTTTGAATGTAATATTGAAATTTATCTTAGATTTAATCCTATCACATATATGTACTGTTGTAATGGATTTAGAATACGTGGATATTGTGAAAGGGGAATTTAGATTGCTAATATAGTCCTTAGATATTGACCAATACGTTCCTCCATGATCAGGGGAGTGGATGGGATAAATTCATGAGTGGGGATGGGTGTTTCGTTGTATTAGCCAGCTGGGTAAAACATTGTTGTTATGGCTTCAAATAAAAGGTTACACAATGATTACTACTGGTAATTGAACTGTATATAAACAATATATTTAATCTTGGTTGGCTTATATTGTTTTTTTTATATCTATAATACAAAGTAGCTTGATGTCTGTCTGTCTGTCTGTCTGTCTGTCTGTCCGTCCGTCCGTCCGTCTGAAGCTTAAGATCTCGGTAACCACTGAACCGATTGGATTCTACTCTTCAGGGTAAATAACTATCGGTCCTGTGGTGGTTTTAAGCTATTTACTTGGGGGGTGGGACACCCCCAACCCCCCCAAAAATGAAAATTTTCCCCCGTAATTTTTTTTTTGTAAAAGATTTCCTTGGTCCTTTTTTTTGCAGAAGATACTTGGTCCTTTTTTATTATGCAGAAGATTTCCTTGGTCCTTTTACGAATTTCGCCTAAATTTTTTTTTATCACCTCTTGGGGCAAAGCCCATAGAGGCTAGGGGCGAAGCCGCTAGTATTTTAATATACTAAATGGGTATTTTTGTTTATCCTTTAAGATCCCTAAAATTGTAAATAGGATTATTTATAGAAGAAAATAAAGCAAGAGGAATAATTATTTATCGCATCGTATTATAGACAGATTTCCGCGGATATTAAAAGAAAAATTATTGAGATTAAAACCACTTTTGTTAGCCCCGAGAGACCAATTTTATTTTTTATTTGTGGAAAATTGTTTATCATACAATATAACAAATGTTTTTTTCAGTATGGCTCCTAAACCGATACTAATCTACCGGATATTAATCGGCTTTGAAGCCATACTGGAAAATATTTTTATCTGTCCAACTGTGTCAAGAAAAATGTAACCTTCAAAATTCTCAAACTTGTCAATTTATAATTCCACCCTAAGAATGAGGAAAATTGATATCTTTTTAGTCCTATTATTGGGTATTTCCGTAAAATTGACATCAAAAAAATAAAATATTTGTTTAGATTACTGTTATTAGCGGTTAAAGAATGTTTAGAAATAATTCAAAACAGAGTTAATTGGGCAATTAAATCAAAAGTTAGTTAATTTGATTTAGTTTAATTGTTTTCCTTTAATTATGAATAGATGTATTTTATTTTAAGTTCCAGTAGAGACCTTATCCGTGTAGTACTCTTGTACTTGTAAGAAAACCTAAAAAAAAACATACGGTTTTAAAAAATTAGTTAAAGCAAAATGGCAATTTCCTTTTTAAGATAGTTTCGCAGGTTTTACTTTTAAACATACTTGCGGCTGCGCATCTAGCCTCTAGAAGCTCTGTATTTGAAGGGGTATTGGAAATAAAAAAAAACTAAAACCAACCCAAGACTTAAATCTAAAAATTAGATAGCCTAAAACCATCCAGGGAACTATGTAAAGCTTTCATACAACGGAGAACTGAATCTGTTCTGTATTTTACGAGATCTTAAGCTACAGACAAATGATAGGATAATCTATTAACAAACTTGATAAATTTAAGGTCAAAACTAATCAGAATCAAATAACCATCCTCTATCAATCAACAACCAGGGTTCTAAAGGTATTGCCGATAACTTGATGTTCACCCTCAATGATATTGATCATACATAAAATTACCCCTTCTGTCGATAACAATTATTGGTTGAAACGTTTGAACACTCAACCTAATGGACCAACCTATCAAAATTTTAAAAAAAATCCCCCCAAAAGCCAACGAATAAGAAAACGTTATTATAAAAGTTTGGGGACTAGTGTAATAAACAGCCTAATGTCAATTCCCTCCCTGATCAACAACACTGTATCAAATATAAAAGAGGAAGGAGCAAAATCAGTTTAAAAATCAGGTTTCATTAATTGGTAGTACAGTTTAATGGATGTAGAATATACGTGGATATTATGACATGGGATAAATTATCATCAAGTTAGCTTGCTGATATACAACTTATTTATTGGTCACTTCGTTCATCCAGTAGGAGGGGAGTGAATGGGAGAAAAGGGAGAAGAAGAGAGAAATTGTTACTTTAGCCCTCACTCAGTGTGTTTCTGGTATAAAATCCAAGTAATAATATATCCATTTAAAAGTGTCAATTGTTTTTGCTAGGTTTAAACAGAACCAAAGTTTAAAACTGCCAAAAACTGTTGACATTTTCCATGAAAATGTCTTGTCGAGCACAGTTTAATACTACAAATTGAAAAAAGGTTAGGAGGTGAGGGGTAAGGTTTAGTTTATTTGTCAGGTTAGGATAGGTTAAGTTTGGTACTGTCGACACAAATGGCGATTTAGTTTAAACATTTTTGGTTCATGGAAAGAAAACTACGAAGTGGATTTCGTTGTATTTTCACAGTAGTTTTTGATATGCTATTTTAGGTTATGTTTGGTAAATGTTAATCATTGCCCCTCAGGGTTAGGAAATTGTCCCTGCAGGGGTAGAACCACCCTCAGGGGCTAGGAATATGAGAAAAGCTGCTGTGAAAATACGACGAAACCCGCTATTTCGTTTCTTTCCATGATCCTTTCTTTGAATTGTTCTAAAGAAAACTGTATTTTGAACTAATAAAGAATGCAGCTAGCAAACTATCCAATATAGAATAGATTTTCAATTATATAGACAGTTACATCAATGAACATGTATGTATATGTTTGTATCGCTTCGGGGATAAGGAAATAGTTAAATTTTAAAAAAAAAAGTTGAATATTAACTAGGATTGTATGTACATGTAAAATATTTACATGCCAAACATTCTATTTTTAAATAATTGATGGAAAAGTTTGAACACTTTTAGATTTAAAGTACCCAAAGTTTTTAAACAAACTAATAAGATAACTTATCTAAAAAACTTTCAGTGGTTCCAGCCAAGCCACTTGGCAAGCCGCTGCCGCAAAGCCAGCTGCCTCCGCAGCTCAATTATTTTTTTAAAATATATCATAAAGACAATGCTAATGCAATAAAAATAGCACAAAAATATGTATAGTCAGATTTTATTTAAGAACATTTTGCCCTTCAATTAACCCCTGAGTATTGGTGCATTGTTGAGGAAGATATAGCTAGCAGGGATCTAAAGGGATAAGACAATGGCCGATAAATTGATTTACATCCCCAATGAAGATACACAAAATTACCCCTTCTGTAGATCACATTTAGTGATTGAAGCGTTTGGACATTCAACTTTAAGAATCAACCAATCAAAATTCAATTAAAGTTTCCCAAGTTGTTAAGCCAACGAATAAGAAAACGTTATTGTAAAACTTTGGGGATTAGTGTAATTAACAGCCTAATCCCCCCCTCCCTGAAAAGCTCGACTCAAATACTTGACTTACCTATATTTTCAGCTTAATCCCATTAAATCCTAACCCATCATCCAATATTGGGCGCTAGGGACCAATTTTAGTAGAAATAATTTGAAAAATAGAATAGACAGACAAATTCTTTTTCTAGGGGATGTTTGAGGAATAGCCTAAAACCATCCCAAGACATTTATAAAGCTCCCCTATAAAGCACAAACCATTTGTACCATTAATTTCTGAGATTCTAAGCTTCAGACAAAAAAAAACTTACTATTTAATATTAGGATGCAGCTAAAGCAACAATGTCTGTTTATCAGGGAAGGAAGGGACATTAAATTGTAAATTATAGTAATAACCAATAATATTCTCATGTGTTGCCTTAAAAATTTTGTATACCTTTTAAAAAAAGTGATAATTAGCTGGTTTAATCAAGTTAGCAGTCTCCAAACTTTTTGACTGATTATCTTTATCTACAGAAATTCTCATTTATTTTATGTCTATTGTCTTATCCCTTAAGATCCCGTGCTGTTTATATAAATCATTCTTATTATAGACAAATTATTATTCTTTATAATTGTCCTACTCCTTGTTAATATTATTTGACCCCACCTTAAATTTGACCTAACCGTTTAAAAGCTATTCTATAAATGTATAGCCTTTTATTAAAGTAACAGGATGTCTGTCTATCTGTAATGAAGGATTTCGCTAACTGCTGAACCGTTATAAATTTAGATTCTCATATCACCAAAAACCGATAGCTCCTTATTTTGCGTTGTAGTTCTATTTTCGTTAAGGAAAAAAATATATTTAAAATTTTTTATGGATCAAGTCAAGCTGAGTATGCCAATAGCCTGTTTTGGTACACGCTACTTGACTTGGGGGAATATTGGCATACTCTACTTGACTAGGGGGAATATTGGCACACTCTGCTTTACTTGGCGTAATATTGGCATACTCTGCTTTACTTGTCAAGATATGCTTTTTCTAAAATTTTGAAATAATTTATGTATATATAGTAGCGGCTCCATCTCCACCCCCCCCCCCCCCTCGATGTTTCTAGGGGCATTTGAGGAAAGGAGAGAGCTGAAGGACCAATAAGAAGCTTCATTGAAAGAAGAACCATAACAGTCCATCGATTAGTGAGATTTTTATTTTGAAATTTTAATGGTTTTAGACTAACTTTTCTACTACTTGGAATAGAGAGCTTCTAGATGCTAGGGACGCAACTGCTAGTTTATATATTTTACGTACATAAAAAGTAAATTTGTAGGTTGAATTATCATAACATAAATCGGAAAATATGTTAAATTTATCTTTTTGTCATGCTGCTTTGTTTGATAAACTATTGGCATACTATGCTTTACTTAATGAAATATTGGCATACTATGTTTTACGTGGGGGAATATTGGCATACTCTACTTGACTAGGGGGAATATTGGCACGCTCTGTTTTACTTGTTGCCATTTGCACACTTAGCTTGACTTGATCCTTTTTTATTACTGAAGCTTAATAATAATAATAATAATAATAATGTTTATTTGGTGCTGCCAGGTACCCCCTAGCTTAGGAGATAGCACATACAATACTCTAAATTGCTGCTATCTATTGACAATTTAGAGTTTACATTATGATGTTTAGTCTCATACAAAAATAATATAATATATACTAAGTTTAATTATTAACTAAATATAAATTGGTGGAATAAAAGGAAAATTTTTTAAAATATGCACCAGGAGCTACAGGAGTACTATCTTGACCAAAATGGGGATAGTGTATTTGATTCCTGGAGCCCCTTTTTAAGGAGGACGAAAAGAAAAAAAAGAATATAAAACAAATTAATTGTAAAAAGGGAAAATTGAAACTTTAATTTAGTTAAATTGAGTTGTAACTTGTGAGGATGGTAAAAAAAAAAAAAACACAAATAAACATTTATATTAAGCTTACGTTTTAACTGTTTGAAAATTATTTCTTTCAGGCGAAATCTTTTAAACAGCAGGTAGATACCTCTCAAAAATGTAAATCATTACATAGCTATGTTAAGAGAATTGTTTGAATTGTTGATAAAACAAAAAAATAATATAATAAGTTAATTATTATACATTTCAACTAAAATAATTTTTAAAGATATGTTCAAATTGTTCTACTTTATATTATAGTCTGTTAATAAATATAAACTGAATGTTCTTTTTTAAATCAATGATAATGTTTGTTAGAAAATACTTATTTATCTAATTATTATTTGAGACGCCTAGCGGTAAAAATTCACACTACGTATAATACATATTTTGTTGAATAATGTATAATCCTGTACTTATCTATAATACAAAGTAAAACGATGTTTATTTGTCTGTCTGTTTGTTTGTAGCGAAGGATCTCGCTAACCGCTGAACCGATCGGGTTCTCCTTTACAGGGTAGCTTATCATAGGTCCCAGGAAGGTTTATAACTATTTTTGTGGAGGGTACAGCCACCCTCCCCAGCGGACAAATTTGCAATTAGCTTAAAACATAACTAACACAATCTATCGACGAAAAAATGGATCTACTGCAGTTCACGGTAAAATATTGCTGGTAGGCAATATTTCCAAAAATCTATGATTTTTAAAGGCTGCTAGCTGCCAAACGGCTGAACGTACAGATCATACCCGCACACTATTTTAAGCGGCATAAGAAGGCCTACAAATAATCTGGAATAGCCAAGATCCAATTATGCACAGGGAAAGCTTTACTGAAGAAAAAACGCGTGAAATAGGTCTCGCGCAATTCTCTGCACTGCGAGATAATTATGCATGATTGATTTATGGCTATTCCAGATTATTTGTAGGCCTTCTTGTGCCACTTAAAACAGTGTGCGGGCATGATCTGTACGTTCAGCCGTTTGGCAGCTAGCAACCTTTAGAATTCTTAGGTTTATGGAAAAATTGCTTACTAGCAATATTTTACCGTGAACTGCAGTAGATCCAAAAAAATAATTTTACGTGTCCGTAGAGGCCTCTAGGGGCGTAGCCGCTAGTAACAGTAATAGTAAATTTGTCCATCTATACCGAAGGATCTCGCCATCCACTGGACCTACATGGTTCTACTTTGCAGCGAAGCTTTTCATATGTCATTGTACATAAAACTAAGTAAAATAGTCTTAAAAGAAAGATAAATTCACATAAAAGCTACGCCCCTAGAAGACTCTAGGGGCGATTTCTCTTGGAAGGGTCGTGCTACCATCCCCAAAAACAGTTAAAAACCTTCCCAGGACTTATGAGCTACATGTTAGGGAGGGCCATATCGGTTCGGCTGTTTGTGAGATTCAATCAGACAGACAAACAATTAGATTACAATTAGTGGTTGATTCGTTTGGACTCATAACTTAATGAACCAAACAATTAAATTTCACTAAAGTCCAAAAAGTTGTTAAGCCAATGAATAAGAAAACGTTATTATAAAACTTTAGGGACTAGTGTAATAAACAACCGAATGCTCCCTCCCTCCCTAGTTTTCTTTTTCCCAGCCAAATTTATTTAGAATAATAATCGATCAACATAAAAAATTCACATGGCATTTACATTTATAAATTAATTGATTTTTTTTAAAATTATCGTTTGACAATAAGTAAAGGAAGGGAGGGACATTACTCTGAAAATTATAATTTTTCCAAAAGTTTTTAAAACTTGTCCTCGCATTCGTTGGATTAAAAATCTTTGGAAACTTTTATCAAATCTTGATTGGGTTCAAGGTTGTACTCCAAACCTTTTTATCAATGATTTTTATGTACAGAAGGGGTAATTTTGTTTATCGTAATTAAGGTTAAAGTAAAATATATTGCAACAATGCATGTAGCTAGCAAATTTCAAGAAAGCACTTTCATAAAAAAACGTGGCTGTTAAATGAAAAAATCATATGAAAACATCTTTATTTTATTGACAAAAAAGTCCCACGTTCCTTTTTTACTTGTCTTTGTTGTATTTTTTTGGACATAAAATATAAGTGGATATTATTACATGGGAAAAATTGTCTTCAATTTAGGTTGCTAACATTAACATTTTTATTGGCCAGTACGTTCGTCTAGTATAGGGAAGAGAATGTGTGTAAAGAAGTGTATAGTCATTTTAGCAAGTTTCAAGATTCACTTTATTAGAATAGTACATGATAATCTTGTGTAAATAATAAAAAATCCATTTATTTTTATTGAATGATGAAAATGGGCAAGAAAATTTGAGAAGGTATGAAGAAAAGTATGTTTGATTGTAGCACACAAAGAAAAGGCAATTGTCCATATCTTAAATCCATATATTTCTAGTTGAATTTTTGGTAGCAAAGCCACTTTATAATTAATATTTTCTGTCCGTAAGCCTGTAACATTATCGTGGAAAAGTGATTTGAAGCTATCTTAAATCCAAATATTTCCAGTTGAATTTTTGGTGCGAAGCTACTCTATAAATCATTTTTTTCTGCCCCTTAGTCCGTCAGTTAGTCCGTAAAAGCTATGGTGGAAAAGTTATCTAAAGATTCCTATAACATCTTGTGCATCTAGCCTATTCGTCTGTTTATTGGTATCCTTTAAAGGAAATAATCCTTATTTTTTTTTAGGTTTTGTGACTTTCTTTGAGTTTTTGAATATTTTTTTATGTTGAACTTCATCAATGGAAAATTCCATTCTGGTTTTGAGTTGAAAGTTAATACTCTTTATTTGGCAAATACTGGGCTAAGCCGGGGAGCAGCAGCCATGGGGACAAAAAAACTCAGGGAGGGAGGGGACACTGGGCTGTTTATTACACTAGTCCCCAAAGTTTAATTAATATTTTAAAATTTGTAGGCTTAATAACTTTGGGGACTTTTACTAAATTTTGAGTGGTTGGTTCATTAAGTTGAGTGTCAACCACAAAATGTAATCTATAGAAGGGTAATTTTGTGTATCAACATTGGGTATGTACATCAATTTATCGGCCATTGTCTTATCCTTTTAGATCCCTGCAAAAAAATGACAGAGGCTGTAAAATTAAATAGAATTGGCAGCTCAGAACAATACCATTGAAAAGTAATATCAGTGTTTCTACATAAATACAAATTTTAAGGTTTAAAAAGGTATAAATTTCACAGTAAAATAATACAGTTGTAAAGAAAAGAAAATAATACGATTTCCAGTATGACTTCGAAACCGAAAAATATCCGAAGGATTAGAACCGGTTCTCAACCATACTGAAAAATCATGTTTAACATTCTATCACAGACAAAGTTCTGCTAATATTAAAATTAATATCATAAAAAATATAAATGCGAGTTTTATATCTGCAGTAAGTTGTTTATAATACGATGCAATAAAAATCTATTAAAAACCTTGTAAAACTTATAATCTATTGGAAAGATAAAGCAATTATATTCTAGTCATAGAGTAGCTGCACCACAAAAATTATGTAGTTTTGTTTAAACACTATAATCACTTTGTATATACAATGCATAGATGAAAAGAAAACAACTAAGCCTTATAATCAGGGATCGGAAGCCTCACGTAAGCCGCGCATAAGCCTCAGTTTTAAACCTGCTTGTGAGCAGAAAAAAAAAATTAAAAAAGAAGGATTGTCTGCTAAAGAGCCGTTTTATACATCCAGCTGAATTTTATAGTGATAAAATCACGATTTCACTGAGGCTTACACGCGGCTTACGTGAGGCTTCCGATCCCTGCTTATAATCTCAATTTATAGAATCCTTACAACTTTTGATATAAAGATAACAGAAAAGTTATTTATTGTGAAATTATTAAAGACAGCTTTCCGCGGTTGACAAAACTTTTTATGATTTTTACTTTAATATTTGAAGAAAATTGTCTGTACTACGATGCATTAGATTTTTCAGTATGGTATACTGATTCCTAGGACAACATAGGACAATGTTGTAAGCGAAGCTTCTCTATAATCAATTCCTAAAATGTAAGCATTATCCTAAATTTAAACAGTTTGCATCATATTTACTTAAAATTTTGTATAAACTTAGTATCATATTCTGCTTATTCAGTTCTGACACTCTACAAGTGTCAATGTTCGTTTGTGGATGTTGTCATCCTTATTTACATACCAATTCAGGGATCTAAAGGGATAAGACAATGGCCGATAAATTAATGTACATCCCCAATGATGATACATAAAATTACTTCTTCTGCATATTAAAAGTTTGTTGTTGAAAAGTTCGAACACTCAACTTACTGAATCAACCTATAAAAATTTAAAGTCCGCAAAGTTGTTGAGCCAACGAATAAGAAAACGTTACTATATGACTATGGTGACTGGTGTAATAAACAGCCCATTGTCCTCTCTCTCTGTCTGATGCTAATTTCTGTTTTATTTTGAATTTTTTATGTCTTGTATTATATAAGAAGCTTGAAATGAATGAACTAGGAAAATTAAAAGTTCACGTGTTTCTATTATATAACAACAAAACACACCCACTCACACACACACACACACACACACACACACAAACCACAACTGCACACACACACACACACACACACACACACACACACACACACACACAAACCACAACTGCACACACACACACACTCACACACACATAAACAGACAAACCAATAGTATAGCGTAAATGCTGTCTTCAACAAACGAAATAAATTCGCCTTCGGGCTGATTTAGAAAAGGTCTTACATTCCTATTTGTAGTAAGGGGTTAGACAGTTATTAAACTATACAAATTTAGACAATCTATAAGGTTTTGCCAATTAAATTTTTAACATAATAAAATTGTCTTCCTTTTAGTTTTTAGCATACATTATTGCTTCGCCACTAGCCCTTGAAACCATTCAAAAGTATTATAAAACCTACATAAATTTGACTTAATCAACCAGCCATTTATGAGATACTTTTTTACAGACAATAATACCTTACTATTTGACAAAGACTTACATGTCAGAATAATTAAAAATTATAGTTGTATATCATTGACATTAAAAAAATTAAGGGAATGTAAAAACTCTAAAATAACTCTATCATAATAGTTTTACTCGAGTCATCGACTTTCAATTTAATATAGAATAGGCCTTTTTTAAAGATTTGTTGTTTTTTTTGTATTTTTTAACCATTAATGTATAAATAAGACTGAAGTAACAATGGTAATGTTTAAAATTATTGAAGAATTTAAATTTTAAAAAGAGGCTATTAAATGCGGGAAAACTTATTAAAACATCTACTAAAATCTAATAAAACATCAAGTTAAACTTAAAAATAATGAGTTCTTAACATGAACTTAGAAACTATAATGGGGTAAACTAGGTAGTTTTGCTTGTAAATTTAAGTAAAAAAATAGAGGGGGCACGAATTATATGTAACTCTACCCACGGGGTGGGGACCCTTTGCCGTCTTTCAATTAGATATTTAGATATCAGCTAATAGCGTCGGAAATATAAACACAGCCAAGTCTCTATAAAAAGAGCAGAAAGCAATTTGCTAGCAGACGAAGAAGGTAACCCACCAATTGGGCCAGGTAGTTGTCTGGATTATACATCTATACTTATATATTTATTGCTCTTAATGTCATATCATAAAGAGAAAAAACCAAAGCTTTATCAAAATGTTTATCTTATATTATAACTCATAGCAAACTAAAACACTTTTTTTCTATATAAACCATTTAAACCTTTTAAAATCGTGCTTTCCACTTAAAACTAAATTAAAACATAATTATCCTAATTAATATTTCCAACTCTTTATTCCCTTTGAATAATAGAAAAATTGTTGTAAAAAGAAATGACAGCCCTAAAATGTTTTCTTTTGTTCAGGGATCGGAAGCCTCACGTAAGCCGCGTGTAAGCCTCAGTGAAATCGTGATTTTATCACTATAAAATTCAGATGGATGCATAAAACGGCTCTTTAGCAGACATTCCTTCTTTCTTAATTTTTTTTTTCTGCTCACAAGCAGGTTTAAAACTGAGGCTTATGTGCGGCTTACGTGAGGCTTCCGATCCCTGCTTTTGTTGTATGGATGATACAGATCTATTTATATTTAAGACCTGTTATAATATTTACATTTAGATTTGCAAGCAATATTACATAAAGCGAAGCTACTCTATAATTCGGGATAAAAAAAATGGACGGTAAATTGATGTCTATCCCCAATGATGATACACAAAATTACCCCTTCTGTAGATTACAATTACTAGTCAAATGAACCAACCAATCAAATTTCAAAAGTCTTAAAAAGTTGTTAAGACAAAGTATAAGAAAACGTTATTATAATACTTTGGGGACTTGTGTAATAAACAACTAAATGTCCCAACCCAATATCATGGGGGAAGGTTAAATACACCTTCCCAAGCGAAATTGTCCCAAGAAAAAACTACACATAACCCCGCCCCCCCCCCCCCTAAGAAAAAAATTACTTTTCAATTTTGAAAATTTGAGGGTTAACTTAGTCTCCTAACCTTTGTTAAAAAGTAAATTTACATAATTGCTTTAAAACATTTTAAAGCAATGACTTATTTGATAAAACCCAATTTTTTATATAAAACTGTGAATTAGAATATACTTGTTATTTCATGAAAAGGTGTTGCTATTCACATTCAAATCTCAATTCTGATTACAATTTTCAATTTAAAACAGATTTCTTTCTGCATATTTCTTTCAAAATATAATTACAAGTCGTTTAAATGGAAAAACAGTTATAATTTACAAAATTTTCTGATATCTTTTTCTTTGAAGAATATTTCAAAAAATAAATGAAGTTGGAATTGCTTGAAAATGTTAAAATTTTGACAAAGAAACCTAAAATGACATTTAGAGCCGAAGTAAAAGTTAATGCCTTAAAAATGGCAACTTGTTTTCAGGGAGGGAGGGGTCATCGGACTGATTATTGCACTAGTTTCCAAAGTTTTATAATAACGTTGGCTTATTCGTTGGCTTTACAAGTTTGGGGACTTGATGAATTTTTATTGGATGGTTCATACAGTTGATGTTCAAACGTTTCAACCACTAATTGTAATGTACAGAAGGGATAATTTTGTGTATCATCATTAGGCATGTATATTAAATTATCGAACATTGTCTTATCCCTTTAGATCCCTGACTATTTTTGCTCTGTAATTTATCAAATACGTCACTGCAAAAATAATTTATTAACGTCTTTATAGAATTTTAAACGTCTGCCATTAATTTCTTTTTAGACAATCAGATAATAAACGAGGGAAATTTGACATTTAGTTAAAATATATTAGCATTTAAAATTAAGATTTATGATAAATAGTCTGATATTGGATATAGTATACGTGGATATATTGACAGGGGATAATTTGTCGTCAATTTAGATTACTAAAATAGACCACATTTTTTGGTCAGTGCTTTCCTAAAGTAGGAGGGGAGAGGCTGGGGTAAATGAGGTGGTTGTTGGATATAGCAATTATAGCCAGCTGTGAGTGTCACTTTATTAGAGTGCAAGAAAATCTGGCGCAACTTCCAAGTAATAATATATCCATTAGTTTGACCTTTCTCTATAAGTTATAAAATTGTAGTGTACATATTAATCTAAAGAAGCCGTGAAAATGTGCAAAAAAAACTGTACACAAAAAAAGCGTTTAAAAAACTTTTGGTTAGGTTAAACTAGAAACATTTGTTTTCAGTTCTAATCAATACAAGGAAGATGAAGAAAGTCGCTCAAAAAATTCTGACATCATAAAAATGAGGGATGAGGGAAGGAGGAGTGGGAAAGAAAACTCATTTTTATGACGTCACATTGAGCGAATTTTTTTTCGTCTTCAATGCAAGGATGACCACATTCATGTAGGCGAAGTTTACCAAATCAGAAAGTCAGACAAACGACCATTATATATAATATGTCTGTCCGCCCGTCTGTCTGTCCCTTAAAATCTCGGTAACCACTGAACCGATCGGATTCTACTCTTCAGGGAATATACCTACTGGTCCTGTGGTGGTTTTAGGCTATTTTCTTGGGGGATGGGACACCCCAAGCCGCCCAAAAAACAACCCCCCCCCCCTCATATTTTGTTTATGGAGAAGTTAGTTCACATAAAATGGCGAACCCGCTAGTTAAATATAAAGTATCAACACATTTAATATTCAACAATATTAAGAAGAGCATAAAGGGATCTTAAGGGTTAAGACAATGGATGATAAATTGATGTACATCCCAAATGATTATAAACAAAATTGAAACCCTTCTATGAATAAATTAGTAATTGTAAGGTTTGACACTTATAGTTTAAACTAACTTGTCAATTTCAAAGTACCCAACGTTTCTAAGCAAATGAAACTTTGGGTACCAGCATAATTTACAGTCCAATATTCCCTCCTTCCCTGATAAGCTTAGCTAATGACAAATGCGTTGACTTTATTTTATTTCAAAGATGGCACCTACATAATAAAAGTGGTTTTCACAGGTCAGTTTGCAAGTCTAGTCAAATGTCCATACAAACATGAAAAAATCGTATTATAGACAGCTTTCCGCGGATATTAATATGAAAAACTGTAAGATTAAAACCTAGCCCCGAGGGGCCGAAGTCCATGGCTAATAAAGCTGGTGTTTATTTTATGATTTCATTTTTAATATTCGTGAAAAAATTTCTGTAATGAAAGGCTATACATGATATTTCAGTATGGCTGAGAACCGGTTCTAATCCAGCGGATATTAATCGGTTTCAAAGCCATACTGGTTAAAAGCCTTATTTGAAAAAGCGAAGTAGCTGAGGGGGTTCTTGAACAGTTTTAATGCCAAAAAGAAAACTTTCCATAAAAAAATCTTCCTAGTGTGCTAAAAAGTTGAAACACCAATAAATTTTGTTGTCAAGATTGTTTACAGTAGAAAAATACCTTTTGAGGCATTTTTAAGGGGCTCAATAAAATCTACAATGGGCAGTGGCCTCTTTAGGGGTTAAATAAAATCTTCAAAAATAGAAAGCCTAGACAAAAAGGGGACAATGGGCTAGATATTACACTAGTCCCCAAAGTTTTATAATGACATTTTCTTATTCGTTGGTTTAAAAACTTTGAAGACTTTAGTGAATTTTCATTGGTTATCTTATTATCTCATGAGTGTTCAAACGTTTCAACCACGAATTTTAATCTACAGAAGGGGTAATTTTGTGTGTCATTATTGGGTATGTACATCAATTTATCGGATATTGTCTTATCCTTTTAGATCCCTAACTTTTGGGGTATTTTTCAAAGCTTTCTAATTTCTATAAATACAATAACATCATCTATAATACAAAGTAGAACGATGTCTGTCTGTTTGTTTGTCTGTTTGTAGCGAAGGATCTCGCTAACCGCTGAACCGATCGGGTTCTCCTTTACAGGGTAGCTTCGCATAAGTCCCGGGAAGGTTTATAACTATTTTCTTGGGGTGTGGGACATCCCCAAGGGCCAACCCCAACAAAAATGAAAAATACCCCCCCCCCAAAAAAAAAAAAAAACATTTTCTTTTTAAAATTAAAATTAAAATAGTGGGGTCGACTCCCCCCTCCCAAAGAAATTTTTTTTAAAATTTTTCTTTTAAATCTAAAATACGAAAAATTGGTTTGATCAAACCTCTTTGGGCAAAGCCCCTAGAGGCTAGGGGCGAAGCCGCTAGTATTATATAAATCTTAAAAATAATTTATTTTAATTTATTATTCTAAACACGAATGAAAATCTAATTGATGAACCAACACTCCTCTAAGTAAGAAATGGATAAAGAATATACGTGGATATTATGACAGGGGAAAAATTATCGTTATTTTAGGTTGCTAACATAGACATCATTATTTGGTCAGTTCGTTCATTCAGTACAAGGGGTTGGATGGGGGGATTAGTATTTTAGCCAGCTACAAGTTTCAATTCATTAGACTACATGATAATCTGGTGTAGTATCCAGATAATAATAAATCCTTTAAGTTCTAAAGAGTTGAGTAAAAACGTGTTTACATAATAGGGGCGAAGATGGGTCGATCCATTTATCTTTCGTCCAGTGACACGTAAAATTGTTCCTATAAAAAGTTTTATTATAACGTTTTCTTATTCGTTGGCATAACTACTTTGGAGACTTACTGAATTTTGATTGGGTGGTTCATTAAGTTTAGTGTCCAAATGTGTTATTCACTACAGAAGAGGTGATTTTGTGTATCATTATTGGGGATATACATCAATTTATCGGGTATTGTTTGAATTACTGCATTAACACCCATCAAAAAGCTAGAACCTATTAATAGCACTTCTACATATTGTGTAAGGTAATGTGTTTATCTGTTTAAGAGCAAAGGCATTCTCCGACAAAGCAGCATTCGGCTTAATTTTAACATCTATATTTTTAAGTTTCTGACTTTCCCTGTTCAAGTAATTAGACAAAGACCAAATTGTGTTAAAAATGATCCATGTGACGTCATAAAAATGAGGGAGATGAGAGGAGAAATGGGAAAGAAAACCTCTAAAAAGGGATGGATAATCCCACATTTTTATGACGTCACATAATGATTTTGAGAAGCTTTATCCCAGTTTTAGCTTCCTAGTGGCCTAAGTTGCTTGCAGGCCAAATTTTTCGCAAGTACATTCGATGAATTTTTGGCAACACTTAGAAATTATGATTCGCGCATTTTTTCACTGTACAAAAAAATAACAATAAATGCAAAAATAATAAAAAAAAAACTTTTCTTATTTGTTGGCTCATCAACTTTGAGGTCTATTATTGAATTTTGATTGGTTGGTTAATTTAGTTGAGAGTCCAAATGATTCAACCACTAATGGAATTTAAAAAAGGGGTATTTTGTGTATCATCATTAGGGATATACATCAATTGTCTTAACCCTTTTAGATCACTGGAAAATACTTGCCAAAAAGTGATTAAAATATTTTTTAGAGTGTTACGAGAAACTCGATGGCAACACCAAAAAAACTTTTTGCTATGATTTATAATTTCCGCGTATTAGGATCTTTTTAAGGTGTCTGACCCTTTGTACTGGATAAAATTTATGGCTTAGTTGAAATACATACAAAGAGTAAATGATTATAGAAGTAAAGACATTCTATTTTACTTCTCCCTAGCCTTTGGTGGTAGCGGGACAAAGTATCTAAAATATCAGCCATGTGACGTCATAAAAATTAGGGATTATCTATATCTTTTTTATGGTTTTCTTTCCCACTTCTCCTCTCATTTCCCTCATTTTTATAACGTCACAAGGCTTATTTTTGAGACACTTTGTCCCGGAACCTTTATTAGCTTTAATATTAATGAAACCAAACTCCTCTCTTTAACCCCTTACAGTCAGGCCCCTTGCCGCACCTTAATCGGTCGGGGGGGGGGGGGGGGGGGGTGTTCAACGTCCCCCTTATTATCTCAGTTCCTATTAGAGCACTTTGTCCCGGAACCTTTATTAGCTCTAATATTAATGAAACCAAACTCCTCTCTTTAACCCCTTACAGTCGGGCCCCTTGCCGCACCTTAATCGGTTGGGGGGGGGGGGGAGTTCAACGCCCCCCCCCCCCCTTATTATCTCAGTTCCTATTAGAGCTAGAGGGCTAAATTTTTTGTGCAAGTCTATGGTTTGATAATGAATTTCCGACCTTTTATAAGTCTAAGTCAATTTTCGCTTCCTTCACCCTTTTATTTAACAACCTTTGTTTTTAGGTCTTTTTTTACTTAAAAATTTCAAACGGCTGTAACTTTCTTATTTTTGAAGCTAGAAGAAAATTTTTTTCCAGAAAATGTTTATTTTTATGTAAATTTTACATTAGAAATATCAAATATAAGTTTCAGCGGCCGCAGCTGTACTTGGCAGCTGCCAGCCGATGCAGTCGGCGGTCGGCGGGAAAACGGCGGCGGATCTTCATGAAATTTTAATACGTTATGTAGACATGTAAGAAAAGCTTAAGTTTAAAATTTGAAGTCTCTAAGTCAAAAACTACGGCCACAGAAGCCTTTTAAAGATTTCTGGAGACCTGGAGGATCAGGACCTGCAGGATCATACCTGGAACCTGAAAGTGACTTGAACACCTGTATTTTATATAAGGATGTACTACTAGAGGATTTTTTAGTATTTTGGTATGATAAAATGCTTTGTTTTAGTCAAAAAAATATTTTTGCTCTTTACCTGGATGACCCTGCCAGGTTTGCTGGCATCCTGTGCCCGCCAGGATGGAGATATTCAAAAAAATTCCAACTCTCAGTTATGTGTCATACCCATACTTAAAAAGTCAAGCAGTTTGGGCTCTTTATCTTTCACACACAGAAAATGAGATAGAAAAAACCGGATGGGGGGCGTTCAACGCCCCCCCCCCCCCGACCGTTAAGGGTTAAAAAATACAAAGCTTCCAAGGAACTAAATACTTTTCAATCCAGCCGTTCTAAGATCATAATTGACACACAACTACATTCAATAATTTTAGTTTTTTATGTAAAGAAATGTATTTTACAGAATGGCCACGAAACCAAATAATATCCGCTGGATTAGAACCGGTTACCAGCCATAATGAAAAATCATGTATAGCATCGAATCACAGACATTTTCCACGAATATTAAATCTAAATCGAACAAAACTGGTTTTAATCATATATTTTTTCATTTTAAGCCACGGACAGCTGTCTATAATACGATGCAATAAAATTATTTAAATTGTTATAAACCTCAAAACAACCGTAAAAATGACAAAATATATTACCATACAAGAAAGGTGGGGCTTTGCTCCAAAAAAAAGGTTAAATGATAATTTTGTCACTTTTAGATGAGGAAAACGAGGCTGACACGACTTTTTAACCCCATTCCTACAACATCTCATAACTTCCCTACCCCCCTACCCCCCCCCCCTCCTCCAAACAATGCAATGGATATAGAATATACGTGGATATATTGGCAGGGTAAAATTGGTCGTCAATTTAGGTTGTTAACATGAACCTCATTCATTGGTCAGTTCGTTCATCCAATAAAAGGGGAAGGGATAGAGTAAATAGGGTATCGGTGTTTTAGCCAGCTGCGAGTATCATTTTATTAGAGTACTTGAAAATCTGGTGCAATATCCAAGTAATAATATATCGATTCACCCAACTTTGTAATACGAACAAGAATAACGCATATTCAAAGGCGCTTATCTATATTTAGATTTCATATTATTTGTCATCAATTTAGTTCGTTCTATTCACATCTACCTATTTGATGGGTAAAACAATCTTAGTAGTTAGGTATAAATCATATAAAAATTAGGTAAACATATAATAGTTATTTCTCACATCGTATTATAAACGGCTTTCCGCGGATATAAAATGTACAATTATGAGATTAAAACTAGTTTTTTTAGCCCCGAGGTGCCGAAGGCACCGGCTAAAAAAATGATTTTAGAAAGCTGGATATAATACGATGCTAGACATAGTTTTTTCGTATTCATGAGAACCGGTTCCTATCCACCGAATTCGAATGAATACAAGATAGATTTTTATAAAATTTGTATCCTTACATAAAAGTGACAGGTTGTGTGTCAGTGTGTGACGAAGAATCTCGCTAACCGCTGAACCAATAAGGTTCTCCTTTGTAGTAAAGTTTCTTTCAAGTCCAGGTAATGTTTAAAATCATTTTTAAAAAATTCTTCAAGTGTCTCCTAGAGTTAGTTTTTTGTCTGTTTCTTAATATCTCAATACCTATCAAACTATTTTTTTGCAAAGCTTCATATAGGTCAAAGGTTGGTTTTTGGGCTATTTTGATTTTAGTTCTAAGCTTTGATATGGTTTAAGACCATTTTTCTGTCCCCTTCTTACCCTTTTGAATACAGAGCACTTAATATATGATAGAAGAGACCTATTTCCAAAGTCTTAGACAGACAAAGCAACTTATCAAACAGCTGGCTTAAAGATATGATAAGGAAGGGGTTATGCCATGTTGCATCTTTTTATTACATTAACCTTTATATATATTTATATAAACAATAATCCTTATAATAAAGTAACAGGATGTGGGTTTATATGTTTGTCTGTCTGTTTGTCTGTTTGTCTGTCTGTCTGTATGTTTGTACTGAAGGATCTCGCTAACCGCTGAACCGATCGGGTTCTCCTTAACAGGGTAGCTTCTTATAGGTCCTGGGAAGATTTATGACTATTTTGGGGTAAAGTACCACTACCCTCCCAAGAAAGATCACAAAAAATCGAAATATTTTTTTTCTACGCAGAGACTTCAACGCAACATAGATAGGTATCGTAAGGACTTGAACGCAATCTAGAAAACTTACGTATTATTTTAAAAAAAAACATTTCAAGTGCCACAAGAACCATCCGGGGGTGAAGTTGCTAGTAAAATATATTATGGTTATTAGCATATATGTATTTTATGCTCTTTGCCTACATAATAATAACACAAATATGATTATTTAGAATAATACCAAAGTAAACCATTAGAAATATTTTTTTTCTTTGTAGCCAAAAATTTCCATCCATTTTATAAAGTAGAAAAGATTTTTGTCTAAAGCATCACATTGATCTCGGGACGGTTTTAGGCTATATTTCCTATATCTAATACAGAACCCTTGGAGGCTAGGGGCGCAACTGCTAGTGTATACAAAAGTAAAAGTAGGTAAATATTATGGAATAAATAAAAAGCAAGCACCATTTTTAATGAGAAAGCAAATACAATCATTTTAATATTAATCAAGAAAGTTGCAGTCGATTCTATATACGTTGTATAGACAGACAGACATTGCTAGATAAAATTCGAATTAAACAGTACAAATGGCTATAGAAGATGCGACAAAAAGCAGGGCTCGGCAGCCGCGCGTAAGCCGCATGTATGCCTCAGGGAAATCAACATGTTACACTTTTAAAAATCAGCTGGAAGTCAAAACCTTACCCAATTAGGCCATTCTCTCTTTTTCAAAAAAATTTCAAAGCATCCAAACGAGTTTAAATTTGAGACTTATTTGCGACTGACGCGCGGCCGCCGAGCCCTGATAAAAAAGACAGACATCTTCAGCAGATAGAGTATTGATAAGAACGTCCTAAGTAATTACAATAAAATGTATTCAGACTGTCAATGTAAGAATACTAATTAACAATACATAACGTACACCTTTTAAATGCTCAATCTGTTTTCAAAAGCGAAGCTTTTCTATAATTAGAGTCGGTCCGTCCGTACGTCCGACTTTTTTTCGTTAATTTAGGCATGTTAGAATTGTCCTATCGATTTCAAATTTTGCATGATGATTCCTGCAGTAGCTAGGTATGATTTAGAAAGCCTAGCAACTCTATAATCGTTACCAGAATGTCCGTACGTCTATTTCAAACAAGTTGATTTTTAACTTTTTTATCAATAGTTTTTTATGTGATATAATCAATGAATCATCCGATTGATCTGATTTTTGGAGTACTGATTCCTATTAAGGTACAATATTATAAGCGAAGCATCTCTATAATCAAGTCCTAAAAATTTCAGTATGTCCTTAAACAGTATTCTTTTATTAAGAAGTTTTGTACAAATTTATGTATAATTTTTTTCTAAACTCGTATATTTATATTTTATCCATTTAGTTTTGACACTCTACAAGAGTTAATGTTCGTCTGTCATACCGTTTCAGAGCTTCGCTTTTATGGAGGTTGTCATCCTTGTTATAAAAAAAAGAGAAGCCTCTTTGTGTCTTAAGAAGATACCAACTAAGTTTTTTTTTCTTCGTTGGCTGAGCAACTTTGGGGGCTTTTAGTGAACTTTTATTGATTGGTTCATTTTCTTGAGTGTTTAAACGTTTCAACCACTTTAATTGTAATCTACGTTTTTGTGCATCATCATTTGGGATGTACATAAATTTTTCAGCCATTGTCTTATCCCTTTAGATCCCTGTGTATTCCAACTCTAGACTTTTAAACGAGGAAACTAACCAGGGGTCTAAAGGGATAAGACATTGTAAGCTAAAGGAATTTACACAAATTATCCCTGCTGTAGAATTTAATTGGACGCTGCTAGTTTGTACAACACAATCAATATTCAAGGTACGCCAAACTTTATTAAGCCTACATTTGACAGAAAAAGTTTGTAAACTGTATAATTTATAACCTAATGGCCCCTCCCTCCCCGAAGCTAACAGACTGGGTAATATTTCATACAATAATTTTAAAAAACGTGCTTTACTAGTAATTGGTGTACAATTTAAAGGCTAGGTTATCCTATATACTTCATATTATTTGTATTTTTAAAATTATAAGCTTCTATTTGATAGAGATACATTGCTTTATAATCTGATGCCAAAAATAAGTTTTAAAAAGCAATATATTTAGTTTATTTATGACTTATAACGCATATCTCTTCCTATTAAATATTAAACTAAATATTATCTAAAATACAGGAATCTAAAGGGATAAGACATTGGCAGTTGACCTGTACATCTCTATCAAGTGGTTTAACCGTTAATGAACCAAGCAATCAATATTCAATAAAAATAATTCCCCAAAGTTGTTAATAAGAATACGTTAGTATGAAACTTTAGGGTCTAGTGTAATAAAAATAGCCAAATGTCCCCTCATTCCCTTACACATATGTATTGATTTTAATAAACCTTTCTCTGCTTTTATGGGTGGACTTTTTACATGTATTTGTGTGCGCTCTAGTTGTGCAAAAAAAAGCACACACAGACACACTGCAAGCCTACGTTGAGTGAGGAAGGAAGCAAAAATATCTACATGTGAGGCAAAAATATGTATACCATTGCAATGGTTAAGACATAAGAAAATGTGCTTAAACAAGGATGACAACATCCATTTAAAGCTAAGCTCTGAAACGGTAGGACAAACGAACATTAACAATTTAAAACTTGTAGAGTGTCAGAATTGAATAATATTCAATGAATAAGCAGAATATTAAGCATAAGTCTAAACAAAATTGTAAGGGAATTTGTTACAAGACTTCTTAAATGCAGGATAATGTTCAAGGACATACTTACATTTTTAGGACTTCGTTTCAGAGATGCTTCTCTTGTAAACTTATACTTTGTAGTCGTAGGAATCAGTAGTCCAAAAATCAGATCAATAATATAATGAGCTGTTAAAAAAGTTGAAATTCATCTCGTTTAAAATATAAAAACCTTGATTTTTCTGTTTTTTCAAATAGAAATGATTATAATTTTCAGTTTGTATATAATATATTAAGACTGATAAAGCTTTCTATTTCAATATAAAATAAACTGTACCCATTTTTAGTTATAAATTTAGGTTTAAAAGTTTAGGGGGAAAAATTTAAACTATCAACTATGTTATTCAGTCAATTTTACTTTTCCTTTATGCGTATATCATGTAGATATTTGTTTGTGTATGTATACATATATTTGAACGTGTGTATGTTTGTTTATTGTACCAGGCTTAAATGTCACCGGTTAAATTTAAAAAGCTCCACATATGCTTTTTTATATGCTTTGTAAAATAAAAGTTCCTCAAAATAAAAATTAAGACAAAAAATTGATACTTATGATAATAATCACTAAAATTTCACAATTTCTAAATTCTAAATAGTTTTACTTTAAGTTTTTATATCTTGACAATAACAAAAAATAACAATCACACGAAATGTTCATAGCCGTTTTTGTGATCACATGTGACCCGAACAGCGACTTAAACTCAACTAAAGAGAGGTTAAACATCTTACGGGGCGTGTGTGTATGTGTGTGTGTGTATTGGAGATGTTGGCTGTTGTAAGCCAAAGTTGTTGGGGGGCTGTTGTAGAGGTGATGGATGGGAGTGGAGGGGGGGGGGGTAGGGGGTAGTGGGCCGCGGGGGATTTGTGGTGGCTGTAGTAGATATTGGTGTTGTCTTGAGTTCTCTCTCTCTCTCATATTCTCAGATGGGGTGGAGTTAGGGTGGTCCCACAAAACCGTAATTTGCTTGAAGATTTTTTAGCGCAAAATTTTTCAATATTCATCTTTCAATAATTTCACCACATTAAATAGCCTAAAACCACACCAAGTCAAATAAGCTATTCTTAAAAGGATAATTCAATCACAAAAGCAAATTAATTTCTAATGATATACAAGAATAAATGCTGCAACATAATGGATAAAGGATATTCGTGGATATATTAACACAGAAATTTTTTTCGTTAATTTAGCTTGCTAATATGGACCTTATTTATTGGTCAGTTGGTTCATCCAGTAGGAGGTGTGGGGATAGGGTAAATCGTTGGTTTAGCCAGCTGCGAGCATCACATTATTAGAGTACTTAAAAATCTGTTGCAACATCAAAGTAATAATATAGCAAGCAATTTTGAACATTTTGTAAGAAAATTTTCATTGTTTTGAAAAAAAATGGTAGGATGGTAAAAACCCCGACTGATGGTGGTGAGCTCTAACTGATGGCTCTAGTAAACACGCCCTACGGGGCTACGGGTCCATGCAGGGATATAAAGGGATAAGACAATGCCCGATACACAAAATTACCCCTTCTGCAGATTACAATTAGTGGTTAAACGTTTGTACAATCAACTTAATGAATCAACCAACCAAAATTCTAAAATGTCCCCAACAAACAAGAAACTTTGGGGACTTGTTTAATAAACAGCCCAATGTCCCCTCCCTCCCTGGGGTTGATGTCAAAACTCTGACACACAGCTAAATGACAGTTGAATCTAAGCCTGAGATATGATGTTACTTTCATACATCCAATAAATGACTTTTGAAAGCTGTAATATACTACAACGGAGTTTGAGCTTTTCTTAGAGTTGCAAAAATACATCAAACTATGTCACATTTTGGCTATATATGTAAGAAAAAGAGAAAAAGATTTTTTATTGATTTAAAAAAAAATCTTTCTCTCTCTCTCTGTCTCTCTTTCTCTTTCTCTCTTTCTCTTTCTCTCTCTCTCTCTCTCTCTCTCTCTCTCTCTCTCTCTCTCTCTCTCTCTCTCTCTCTCTCTCTCTTTCTTGTTATCTTTATATCTATATTTAGCTAACACGTTCTCGACCCTTTCTTTATTTTATCAGGGATATAAAGGGATAAGACATCCATCCTTAATGATAAAACACAAAAATATCCCGCCTTTTAATTCAAATTAGTGGTTGAAAAGTTTAGACACTAAAATAAATGAACTAAGCAATCAAAATTCAATAAAAATCCCTAAAGTTGTTAAGCCAACGAATAAGAAAAGGTTATCATAAAACTTTGGGGTCTACTGCAAACCAATATCCCCTTTCTCTTTGTTATATTATGCTATTTATTTCTCTTTCTTTCTCTTTAATATCTTTAATTGATATTTATAATTGTTCTTTAGAAATGTAAAAAGCCTGGCAAAACTTGTCGCATAATATCGACATGCAGTAATAAAGAAGTGGCCAAAGGCTGACATATTATCAACATTCTAAGGACATTGTGACTACATAAAAATTTCTGTATTCCTTCCACAACACTCCGTATTTTGAAAAAAATTTAAAAAAGGGGGGGGGCGACAGCCTCAGCCTCTCTAAGACTTGCTATCCTCATCTGCAGCCTCAACCGCCCTCACCAATCAGCATATTCGCAGCTGTAGTCGCTATAATACTCATTCAAACAGCTTACACAAATCTGACGTAGCAGCCACAACAACTGTCCCATTGCAATGGATATATTATTACTTGGATCCAACACCAGATTTTCATGTTCTCTAAAAACGTGAAAACTTGCAGCTGGCTAAACAACACCCCTCATGCAACCCCTTACCCCATTCCCATCCAACTGACCAATAAAAGAGTATCATGTTAGCATAACCTAAATTGACGACAATTTTTCCACTGTCATAATATCCACGTATATTCTACATCCATTCCTATTGCTTAAGAATAATGAACGAAGAAATAAAAGACACCACTATTGTGACTCTGCGAGTATTTATAATGTTTAGAATACTATGTAATTATCATGTCATAATTTTATATGGAGGTTAAATGGCAAACAAGGATGAAAATGTATGAAGCTAAATTGTAAATATAATTTTATTCAATTTAATTGGTTCAACTTTAAAATTTAGAAATTATAAAAATAAATATATATAGATACTACGATAATTCATAACTGTTTGGTACTGTACATGATAATAAACCTTCCATTCCCCTAGAAAATAGCATTAAACCGCCTTAGGAAAGGCATAAACCAATTCAAACAGCCTTATATATAATTTGCTGCTGAACAAAAAATCTCTAGTTTGAGGTTTAGTGATTTGACTGTATTTTTTATCTATTGGGTCCTTATATAAAAACTAGCGGCTACGCCCCTAGAGGCCTCTAGGGGCACTTGAGGAGAGGGGAGTCGAATTTAATAACCCAATTTCTTATTTTAGATTTTTTTTTAAGTAAAAAAAAATTTTTTGGGGATGAAAATCTTTTTTTTTGGGAGGGGGATGCCCACCCCCTCATTTTTAAATTTAAATATAGATTTTTTTTAGTGGGGGGGGGGGGTATTTTTCATTTTTTGGGGGGGTTGGGGGTATCCCACCCCCCAAGAAAATAGTTATAAACCTTCCCGGGACCTATGAGAAGCTACCCTGTTAAGAAGAACCCAATCGGTTCAGCGGTACAAACAAACACACAGACACACAAACATCCTGTTACTTTCGTATAAGGATAACAGTCTAAAATAATATCTTTGTATATGTGTGTCTTTCTGTGTATGTAGTTGAAGATCTCGTTATTTTCTGGACCGATACTGTTCTCATTTGTGTTAAAGCTTTTTATAGGTCAAGGGAAGGTTTATAACTATTTTGAGTGAGGGAACCTCCATCATCCCAAGAGTTGGTAAAAAAAATACCTAATCCAACAAAAAATTATTCTACTTCTCCCTTTAAATCTAAAATGGCAATTGGCGGGTCCACTTACCCCCTCTCTCTTTACCCCAAGTGTCCCTAGAGGCCTCTAGGGGCGTAGCCGCTGGTCCATATATAAAGTAATAGGATTTCTGCCTGTTTGTCTGTCTGCTTGTAAAAAAGGACCGTCAAGGACCTACTCGTGAAACACACACCCCCCCCCAAAAAAAAATGAAATTCAAAAAAAAGGTTCAAAAAATGTGTATTACTTAAACTTGAAAAAAAATGCTCAATCCTAAATGACTATTATTTTTAGCCATTAAAATTAATGTAGCACCCTAGCCTATCTAATTATTATCATTGCTTTAAATTTTAAGAATGACATCTAAGAGGAGAGTTTTAGACAGGGATCTTAAGGGATTATACAATTGCCGATAAATTGATATACATCCCTTATGATTACTCACAAAATTTGTAGTTTGCAATAAAAGGTCAAATCATAGGGACACTCAATTTATTGATCCAACCAATTAAAATTCAATAAAAGTCACCAAAGTTGTTAAGCCAACAAATAAGAAAACTTTATTATAAAACTTTGGAGACTAGTGTAATAAACACTGAAACAGCCCATTGTCTCTCCCTCCCTGGTTTTAGAGCAACTCTTTTAATTATCTCATTAGCCGCGCTATTGAAAATTGTTTTGTTCAATAAATTAGATTGCATTTCAGCTAGCTGGCAAAAAGTTAATTTAGAAATTAAAAGGTGATGTCAACAAAACTAAATTAATTTTAATTATTGTGAGAATCCTTTAAAATTAATTTCCAGAATGGTTTCGAACACAATTAGTATCAGCTGGATTAGAACCAGTTCTCAGCTGTACTGAAAAATCTGAAACATTTTCCACTAATATAGAAATAAAAAACATAAAAAATATTACAAGGCCAAAAGCCAGGTTATTAAAACTGGTTTAAACTTATATTTTTGTATTTTAATATCCGTGGAAAGCTGTCTATAATACGATGCGATAGTTATTCGAATTTTACATGTAACAAGGATGACAAAAAGCAAAGATTACGAAATCAGACGACATCACTCACATTGTCCAGAATAATATTTGAAGAAAAAGAACATAATTAAAAAGTCTCTACAAAATTAGATTTTCATTTGAAGAAAAATGGGGTGCAGAATGCGTAAAATGGATGAACCTACCTTTTATGTAATTGTAGAGAAGCTACTATTATTAAACATCATGTCAAATCATCATAGGAATTCCCTTTTTAATGAATATGGTATAAAATATAAATTGCTCTATCATACCCCTATTCTATGGTAAATTATATTTTTAACAAGGATTATGGCATCCATAAAAGCGAAACTCTGACACGTTAGGACAAACGAACATCAACACTTGTAGAGTTTCAGAACTGAATAACGAGAACATAAATGTAAAAGTTCAAACAAAGTAAATTTACATACAGGATTCTCTAAAAGGACATACTTTTATTTTTAAGACTTGAGTATAGAGATGCTTCGCTTATAACATTGTACCTTCTTGTAATAGGAAACAGTATTCCAAAAATCACATTAATAGGATAATGATATGAAAGATTGTTGTTAAACATTTTAAAAATCAACATATTTTGGACGCGCGGACATTTTGGTAACGATTACAGAGTTCCTACATTTTCTAAAGTGTACCTAACTACTACAGTAATCACTATGCCAAATGTCTAAATAAATTAAAATAGTTATCGGCTACGGACGTACGGACCGACCCTAATTAAAGAATAGCTTCGCCTTTAAAAAAGTATATAACATTTCCTCATATAAGGGATTGGTCAACTGTTATGTATAACGGATAAACTCTTTCCAAAACTTTTAACCCTACAAAACAAGGATGGCAACATCCTTATTAGTAGAGCTAAAAAATGAGACAAAATGAAAAAAATTGCTTTTAGTAATGAACCTTATTTGCAAAAAAACGTTAATAAGTCTTTGAGATATTTGCATACGAGATGAA
The DNA here is from genome assembly GCF_053477335.1 of Acartia tonsa. Lineage (NCBI taxonomy): Eukaryota > Metazoa > Arthropoda > Copepoda > Calanoida > Acartiidae > Acartia > Acartia tonsa. The sequence goes on from NC_137267.1 coordinate 49,824,880, forward strand.
TAAAATATACGTACGTACTTTGTGCCTAATTCTTCCGGGAATTTTCTAACATAAAAAATAACCATCAAAAGAAACAAACGGACAGACAAGACCTAACTGTACAAAAGCTTTGCTTTTGAAAAGTGCAGCATGAAGCATTTAAACTGTTAGTATGCTAGCTATGTAAACTAGTTGGGGGGTTGAACACATTTCAGAATGTAATTGGCTTCCTACAAAAAGCAAGCAACTGTGCTAATAATAGTTATTTTTCGCATTGTATTATAGACAGCTTTCTGAGGATATTAAAATGAAAAATTAGACGATTGAAACTAGTTTTGTGAACCCCGTGAAAGGAAACGAAGGCACAGGTAACAAAATTGGTAATAATATTATTATGTTTATCTTAATATTCGGGAAAATTGTCTGTAATACGATGCTATATATATGATTTTTCAGCGTGGCTGAGAACTGTTCTAATCCAGAGGATATCAATCAGTTTCTGGAAAAAATGTATGGTTTTCTTTTAGTTTCGAAAATAACCTTCCCAGAAACTATAAGAAGCTACATTGTAAAGGAGAACCTTATCGGTTAAGTGGTTACCGAGATACTTCGGTACATACACACAGAGATCCTGTTACTTTAAAAAAAAGATTTCTAACTGCCCAACTGAAATAAACTGTGCTTGAAGATTTTATAAAGATCTAAAAAGTTTAGTTTTGCATATATTTCACAATTCATATGATGCATTGGTAATGATCTAGGGCGCCTTTGGGATAAGAAAATACTTATTTCTCGCATCGTATTATAAACAGCTTTCCGCGGATATAGAATGTACAATTATAAGATTAAGACCAGTTTTTTTAGCCCCAAGGTGCCGAAGGCACCGGCTAAAAAAACTGGTTTTGATCTTATGATTGTACATTTTTATATTCGTAGAAAGCTGGATATAATACGATGCTAGACATAGTTTTTTCGTATGGATGAGAACCGGTTCCTATCCACCGGATTCGAATGAATACGAGAAAAAAACATTACTGATTAGCGTAGGTATAACAACTGGTAACAATGGCTATAGAATATACGTGGATATTATGACAGGGAATAAGTTCTCGTCAGTTTGGGTTGCTAACATGGAACTAATTTATTGAACAGTTTGTTTAACCAGTAGGGGGAAGAGGGTAAAGGGAGGGGTCGTTATTTTAACCAGCTACAATTTTCACTTTATTAGAGTACATGATACTATGGTGACACATCCAAGTAAAAGTTCTATTGGTGTTTTAAATTTTCAATTTTACGAAAATAAAAAAAAATAATAATCTGAAAATCATCTAAACTGTGAAGCAATTTTGAAGAAAAAAAGTTTTCATTCTCTGATGAAATATACCATTATTAAACACATCATCTAGCCATCAATCAATAGACAATATATTTATAGAGTCATCAAATTTAACAAAAAGCGTGACAGTACTAGACATAATAAGAATCTAAATTTTTTTAATATTGTGCCCTATAGTCCTAGGAATTACAGTTTCAATTCATTCCTAATAAGGTATCTAAACAGCGAAAATAAAAGTATATATGAAATGGACTGCGGCAATTACAATAGTATTTGATTATACCTAGTTGCTACAGGAATGTTCTCTTAATGAAGAAAAGACAATGAATCTAAATAATATCTATTGGCAAAGCATATAACCCATAACATGGACAAGGGCAGGCCTAGCTATTCTAACAATCAATTCTATATAAAATCACGAAACCTTTTGAAGTTAGGTGGGGGTATATCTTGTTTTTTTTTCATGTAACTAAAAAAGGGTGGGTAAGAAGGGGAGGAAAAGGGGGTTGTGGGGAAATTTTCCTTTAGAATTGTCTGTCAGAATCACATTCCCTTTTCCCTGGGACAAGGGTCAATCGTATCACTTTAAGGTGGGTTCTAGATTTATTAGGAACAGTTTGTTTAACAACAATGGTAGGCTTATCTATGCATACATTAAACTGTTATATTTTAGTATAATTGTCTATGAACCAAGATTAAAAGTTTCAATGTTCAATCACTATCGCAAATGCGCCAATCTACATCACAAAGTATAACAATAGAGGGGAAAGGGATCAAATAACTGTATGTCCCCACTCTGTGGACCCGGTGCCGACTTTTCATTGGTTCTTTGAATATCAGCCAATAGCAGCAAAGGTAGGGATTAATTTTTAAGGTGAAATACGGACCTGAATGCTTACCCAGGGTTATAACATCATCAACACAACAATCTATATATCATTACTTGGATGTTGCACCAGATTTTTTATGTATTATAATAAAGTGATGCTCGTAGCTGGCTAAAACAACCCACATACACCCCCTTTGACCTATTCCCTCCCATCCTACTGGATAAACAACCGGACCAATAAATGAGGTCCATATTAGCAAGCTAACGACAAATTTTCCTCTGTCAATATATCCACTTACATCCTATATCCATTACATATCACAACAATTATTATTACATATTCAATATATTCACTCAGTTTTACATATTTTTATTTCATCCTTCCGGTATACAGTTTACATTAGAGTAAAACACTAGAGGGAGAAAGGGTTAAATAACTGTATCTCCCCATATATCAACCACCTTGTGGGTCATTGAAAATCAACCAATGATGTCGCCTTTATTAACACAGCCAAGCAGCAGAAAAAAAATTAGAAGCAGATGAAGAAGGTCTTTGAAAAACGAAGAGAGGTTGTTGTCTGCATAGTGCATATACATCTATACTATAGATCGATGTGCTCAATTTTAAATTCCAAATGTGTACGCAGTTTCTGCGGTGTTTCCTCATCCTATCTCAATATTTACTACTAGCTAAAAAGCTTCAAACTTCCAAACTTTCACAATTTTTTTTTTTTAAGTTTGAAGCTTTTTTACCTAGTAGTAAATATTGAGATAAGGATGAGGAAACACCGCGGAAACTGCGTACACATTTGGAAATTAAAATTCAGCACATCGATCTATAGTATAGATGTATATGCACTATGCAGACAACTACCTCTCTTCGTTTTTCAAAGACCTTGAATATAGAGTTGCTTCGCTTATAAAATTATACTTTGTTGTCCCAGAATCAATATACAAAAATTCAGATCAATTTAGCCCAATATCTGTAAGATTAATCTAGAATCTATCTAACCTAACCGAATCAAAAATTGGGTTAAGGGGGTTTACATAAGACCAAAGGGATTTGCTCCAAATTTGATTTAATAATATATACAGTTATAGTTATCTATCACATCATATTAAATACAGCTTTCCGCTGATATTAAGATTAATCATAAGATTAAAACCAGTTTTGTTAGTCCCTTTGGAACGAAGGCCCGTGGTATAAATTTTATGATTTTTATTTAAATATTTTTGGAAAAATGCCTGTAATACAATAGTATACAGTATTTTCAGTATGGCTGAGAACCGGTTGTAATCTAGTGGATATTAATCGGTTTCGAATCAACACTAGTTTTAATCTTATAATTGTACATTCTATATCCGCGTAAAGCTGTTTATAACACGATGCTATAATAGTTATATCTCGCATCGTATTATAAACGGCTTTCCGCGGATATAGAATGTACAATTATGAGATTAAATCCAGTTTTTTAAGCCCCGAGGTGCCGAAGGCACAGGCTAAAAAACTGGTTTTAATCTTATGATTGTACATTTTTATATTCGTAGAAAGCTGGATATAATACGATGCTAGACATAGTTTTTTCGTATGTATGAGAACCGGTTCCTATCCACCGGATTCGAATGAATACGAGAAAAGAAATTAATAAGTTTTTTTCTTAAGATCCCGGAAATGAGTTATACTTTTTAGGGAAGCCGCTTGTTTTAAGCTATTTTCCTGACAACTCCCCCCCCCCCCCTCCCCAACCTCACTAACATTCCCCTAGAGTCTATGGACGACGCAAATAGTCAATCTATAAAGCAAGATTAATCAAACAATGTTCAGCTAGTCTATATAAAGGTCAATTCTTGTCTTTCAGATTTTGCTAGGAAGACAACGGGTATAATGAGTGTAAAATAGGTACTATATCTATTACTAGCGGCTACGCCCCTAGAGGCCTCTAGGGGCACTTGAGGAGGGGGGAGCCGAATTTGATAACCCAATTTCTTATTTTAGATTTTAAAAGAAAAAGTAAAAAAAAATATTTTGGGGGATGGAAATTTTTTTTTTTTTTTTTTGGGGGGGGGGGGGGTGCCCTCCCATCATTTTTAATTTTAGTTAAAAAATGTAAAAAAAAAAATTTTTTGTTGGGGGGGGGGGTATTTTCATTTTTGGGGAGGTTGGGGGTGTCCAACCCCCCAAGAAAATAGTTATAAACCTTCCCGGAGAAGCTACCCTGTTAAGGAGAACCCGATCGGTTCAGCGGTTAGCGAGATCCTTCGAGACACACAGATAAACTGACAAACAAACACACAAACATCCTGTTACTTTATTATAAGGATTCAAAGTAGAACGATGTCCGTCCGTTTGACTGTCAGTATGAAGTTAAAGATACCTCTAACCGCTGGATCGATTCGGCTCTTCTTTTCAGGGAATATAGATACAGGTCCTGTGATGGTTTTCAAAATATTTTTTATTGTAAAAAACAACAACTATGGCATATAATGTTCTGTTCTCAAACTTACTTTGATTTCTCCTCTCATGGGGCAAAGACCAAAGAGTCAAGGGGCGAAGCCAGTTTGATTTGAAAAGGTGGCTATTTGAAGAGAAACAAGAATTAAACATCCAAAAAACCTAAGCTTGTCTGTAGAGGTACCTGATCATATTAGGAATCACCATTTCAAAAATCATACAATGTCTACATTTCTTAAAAAACGTCAAATTACTCAACCAAAAAACACCATGATTAAGATATGGATATGCGAACTTAATGGCAAAGATTATAGATTGTTTTTTTTCTCGTATACATTCGAAAACGATTAATATCCGGTGGATAAGAACCAGTTCTCATCCATACAAAAAAAAGTTTTATACGAATATAATTGTGCATTTTATATCCGCGGAATGCTGTTTATAATACGATGCGAGAAATAACTATTCTCTCATTTATTTTTGTTGTTAGAAAAACACATTCCAAAATAAATTAATGGGTTAAAAGTTGACTACTTGTCTGACATTTAAATTGTGGTATGACCGTTTAATGAACAGTGCTAAAAGTACAATACTAGATAACAAATTTTACATAAATGGTTGAATTCAAAATTTGTATAACATATTATCTGTATAGATATTTGAATCAGTGATCTAAAGGGATAAGACAATAGCCGCGCGTTACATTGATGTTCATCTTCAATAATGATACACAAAATAACCTCTTCTGTAGATAACAATTGTAACGTTTGGACACTATACTCAATTAACCAACCAATCAAAAGCCCCCAAAGCTGTGAAGCCACCGATTATAAAAACGTCAGTATAAGACTTTGGGGACTAGTGTGTTAAACAGCCCAATGTCCCCTTCCTCCCTAAGTTTGAATAGGTTCCTAACAAGGAGAAAACTATGGATACGCCCATCACAAGATTTCTACAAATTTAGCATTACAATAAATTATCTTTTATTGTGATATAAATTGATTGATTTAGTGAGTGCCGCTCGTGTCCTTGCATAATGGATGTAGAATATTCGTGGATAATATGACAGGAGAAAAATTTCGCCAATTTAGCTAGATAATGTGGTCTTTATTGGTCAGTTAGTTCGTTTATCATGTAGAGGGGAAGGGATGGGATAAAGGGGGTGTAAGAGGGGAATCATTATTTTAGCCCGCTGCGTGTTTAACTTTATTAGAGGACATGAAAATCTGATGTAGGATCCAAGTAAAATTATATCCATGTGTCCTAGTATAGAGTCTTTACAAAATCACAAATTTCGCTAATAAAGTCAAAATAATAACCAAATAAATTAACCCTTATATAAAAGTAACAGGATCTCTTTATGTCTGTCTGTACAGAAGGATCTCGCTAACTGCTCAAAACGATATAGTTCTCTTTTACAGTGAAGCTTCCTATATGCACAAGAGAAAATGTCATTAAAATAATTTAAACACCCAAAAACAATTTTTTTACTTGTATTCTTAAAAACTTAATTTGAAAATGGGAACCGGGTCGACTCAACCCCCACCCCTTCCCCCTCCCATCCCAAGTGTTTCTAGAGACTTGAAGGGGCGTAGACGCTGGTCATTGAATAAAACAAATATTTTAAATAATTTTGCTGATAAATACTTTGTATATAAACAATTATTATCTATAAATTCATTTTTGTTGTCATTATAACGTTAAATTAACATTATTAAATTTTAAATGGTTGGTTCATTAAGTTGAGTATCCAAAGTTACATTCACTGATTGTAATCTACAGAAGTGGTAATTTTGTGTATTAATATTGGGGTTGAACATAAATTTTTCGGCCATTGTCTTATCCCTTTAGATCCTCACCATGCATATAATATTCTTGTAACAATATAATAGAATTGTCATGAAACGTTTTTTTATTCGATGGTTTTACAACTTTGGGGACTTTATTGAATTTTAATTGGTTGGTATATTAAGTTGAGTGTACACACGTTTCAATGACAGATTGTAATCAACATAAGGGTTAATTTTGTGTATTATCATTGGGGTTCTACATTAATTTATCGGCCATTGTCTTATCCCTTTAAATTCCTGCTAGGCATCTAATAATTTTGTAACAATATAATAGAATAGTCACGAGTATAAATACCAGAGAAGATATTTATAGTGCCTATAAAAAATGACGTCATATAATATAAATGACCAATGATAGGCCAATACACAGACTAAACTACTAATGACAAGAAAGTATACATTTTCATTTACCAATAGTAGGCCAGTATAACGTCATTTTTATAGGCTTTTTAAAAGCTCCAATACCATAGAGTAAGCGAACATTGGGTTCCAAATTATACGGGTAAAAACAATTCTTAAATACGTTTTCTTTTGCGTTTGCTTTAAAACTTTGGAAAATTTCATTAATTCTTCATGAAGATGATTATAGTCTCTTAACAGATTATGACGTCATACGATAAAATAACGAATGAGAGGCCAGCATAAATCTTACCATTGGCCAATTACATTGTATGCTGGCCTCTCATTGGCTATTCTATCGTATGACGTAATAATCAGTTGAGGGACTTAAATCATCTTCATTCTTCATAGGTTTTTTAACCATTTGCGTCTAAACCTTTCCATCTATGATTCTTACCTATCAAGAAGTATCTTTGTATATAATAAATGGGGGTAAACATTGATTTATTGTCCATTGTCTTATCCCTTAAGGTCCCTGATTTTATACTTAATGTGACAAGCATTTATGATGTCCAAGCCATATATGTAACATTATTATTCGGTGTTTTATAGATTCTGTATAAAATTGACAGCACATGATTATATTGGCAAAAAAACGTTGTGTTAGCCCAAAAAGTTTTTTTATTTAAATAAAGACTCAACTCATCCTTATGTTAAACTATTTTGAGACTAAAAGTTTAAAAATGTTAACATTGCAACACTATCGAAATAGGTTAAATAATAGTTATTTCTCGCATCGTATTATAAACAGTTTTCCGCGGATATAGATATATAATTATAAGATTAAAACCAGTTTTTTTAGCCCCGAGGTGCCGAAGGCGCGGGCTAAAAAAAACTGGTTTTAATCTTATGATTGTACATTTTTATATTTGTAGAAAGCTGGATATAATACGATGCTAGACATAGTTTTTCCGTATTGATGAGAACCGGTTCCTATCCACCGGATTTGAATAAATACGAGAAATATTAATATTTATCTTCATGTCGAATATACGTGGATATTATGACAAGCGAGTAATGGTCAATAATTTAGGTTGCTATTTTTACTGTCAGTTATTGGTCAATTTGTTTATTCAGTAAGGGAAGGAAATGGGGTAAAGGTGGTGGTTGGGGCATAGGCGTCCAAGGGGGGGGGGTAATGGGCCATTTGGGGGGGGGGTATTTACCCCCCCCCCCAAATTGAATGTTCTTAAAAAAATATTTTACTGAAAATTTTTTTTTGGGAGGGAGGGAGTAATTTCCGCCCCCCCCCCCCCCCTAAAAAAAGTCATAGTGTGACTCGAGCCTTGAGGTGTAATAAATTTTATGTTCCTCGTTTGGTCTCCTAATAGTTAATGAAAAGTATATCCTAAATGGCTTTTGATAGTTTATTTTAGGATAGGTTATATTGCTTTAGGTGATTGACCCACATGGTTAAGCAATTGAACCCCCGTAGGGGCTAGAAATAGGAGAGAAGCTTGTGTGAAAAAAACGAAGAAACGCCCCTTAAAGAGCGTTGCCACAAAAGGGACTATACCCCAATATAGTCCAACCAGTTAAAACAGTTCTTAACCATGATAACAAAAAATTTAATAGTTTGATCATGTTTTATTTGCTTGGGCCTTTATAAGGGCTAAAACCATCCCGGGGATCTATGATGTAATTGTAAAGCACTGAAGATTCCATAAAATAGATACCTAACTAAATTAAATATTTCATTAAATAATGAAAAAGAATTTCTATAGGCGATTTCTTTTGGGAGGATGTCAGGGTGTCTCAAAACTAGTTATAAAACTTACCAGGACCTATAAGACGCTTCACTTTAAAGTATAATCATATTAGTTCATTGGTTAGTGAGTTAATTATTGTATTTTTATGTTCTAAAGAATGAGATACTACTATATATTTGAATAGTAGTGGCGCCCTTAGCATCTAAGAACTCGTGTTTTCTAAAGGGTAAAAAGGGAGGAGAAAAATAGCATAAAACCACTCAAAGGATTGACCTATAATAGTGTGGAACCATCATGGGATCTATGTGAAGCTTTCCTAAAAAGGAGAACTCAGTATTAAAAGTAATGAAATCTGAAGATATAGTCAAATAAACCTTACTTACTACTTTATGTTATAGGATAGTACTTATTAACTTAATAGATTAGGTAGGTGCTTTTTTTACATAATTAAATTACCCCCCCCCAAAAATTTTACCCCCGGGGTAAATTAGTTTGGGGGGGGTAATTACCCCCCCCCCCAACAGATTTGGGGGGAGTATTTACCCCCCCCCCAACAGAATTTAGGGGGGGTAATTACCCCCCCCAATCAAATTTTACCCCCGGGGTAAAAATTTTGGGGGGGGGTAAAAAAAAATTTCGGCGCGCTTCGCGCGCCATTTTACCCCCCCTAAACACGAATTACCCCCCCCCCTAAAATTTTTTACCCCCCCAAAAAAAAAGCTTGGACGCCCCTGGGTTGGGGGTATCATTAATTTAGCCACCTACAAGTTTTACTTTGCTAAAGAACTTGTAAGATCTAAGTACTAATGTACTCATTTATATTTTTGACCCAAACTTAAAGTTTCGTTTTAATGGAGGCTGCTGGATGCCTAATATGTTTTTTTTTGCAAAAGTGATGGCATACCTTTATATACTTATCAAATATCTCTTACTAGATCTTTTCAAAGGGTTTATGTTTTTGTAAAACTGCTAATAATCTCCCCTTCCTAATAATCACAAATGATATTAATTAAAAATTAATAAAGACGTAAAAAATTGTTCCAACATGATTAGTTAGAGTAGGATGAGTGCCTTGGCCCAAAACAGTTAAAAACTATACACAGTTATGACTTTAAGACAAGGGACGTCCAATCAAATGGTTGGTTGTTTGTGGATCGTTTGGCTGCATAATCGTGCAATTCGCTAGCAACGTTTAGTTTAGCACAAACCTAAATTTTAGCCGAACTAAGATTCGCGGATTTATTTATATTTGTAATTCTTAAAATATGTAACACTGGGTATGCTTTAAAATTATGACATAAGATAATAAATAACAAATGGGCATATATGTATTATGTATGTACTATTACGTAATAATGGTATAACATATTGTAAATGTTAAATGGTAGTAAAGTATGTTTGAACTTATTCTACAATGTACATTTTAAAATTTATCCTTTAACCCTATGTTTAGCAATTTTATTGCTAGCTGTAAGTTTTTGATAGATAGTTCGTTGCAGTTTTAAATCATAAAATATTTAAAAACTGACGTAAATCCTACAATAGTTATTTCTAGCATCGTATTAAAACAGCTTTCCGCGGATATAGAAAGTACAATTATAAGATTAAAACCATTTTTTTTTCGCCCCGAGGTGCCGAAGGCACGGGCTAAAAAAACTAGTTTTAATCTTATGATTGTACATTTTTCTTTTCGTAGAAAGCTTGATATAATACGATGCTAGACATAGTTTTTTCGTATGGATGAGAACCGGTTCCTATCCACCGGATTCGAATGAATACGAGAATAGTTATTTCTCGTATCGTATTATAAACGGCTAAAAAAACTAGTTTTAATCTTATAATTGTACATTTCTATATTCGTAGAAAACTGGATATAATACGATGCTAGACATAGTTTTTTCGTATTTATGAGAACCGGTTCCTATCCACCGGATTCGAATGAATACGAGAAAAGAAATTAATAAGTTTTTTTCTTAAGATCCCGGAAATGAGTTATACTTTTTAGGGAAGCCGCTTGTTTTAAGCTATTTTCCTGACAACTCCCCCCCCCCTCCCCAACCTCACTAACATTCCCCTAGAGCCTATGGACGACGCAAATAGTCAATCTATAAAGCAAGATTAATCAAACAATGTTCAGTTAGTCTATATAAAGGTCAATTCTTGTCTTTCAGATTTTGCTAGGAAGACAACGGGTATAATGAGTGTAAAATAGGTACTATATCTATTACTAGCGGCTACGCCCCTAGAGGCCTCTAGGGGCACTTGAGGAGGGGGGAGCCGAATTTGATAACCCAATTTCTTATTTTAGATTTTAAAAGAAAAAGTAAAAAAAAATATTTTTGGGGATGGAAATTTTTTTTTTTTTTTTTTGGGGGGGGGGGGGTGCCCTCCCATCATTTTTAATTTTAGTTAAAAAATGTAAAAAAAAATTTTTTTTGTTGGGGGGGGGGTATTTTCATTTTTGGGGAGGTCCAACCCCCCAAGAAAATAGTTATAAACCTTCCCGGAGAAGCTACCCTGTTAAGGAGAACCCGATCGGTTCAGCGGTTAGCGAGATCCTTCGAGACACACAGTTACACTGACAAACAAACACACAAACATCCTGTTACCGGTTCCTATACACCGGATTCGAATGAATACGAGAAATAACTATTCTCGTATTCATTCGAAACCTATTACTATCCGGTGGATTAGAACCGGTTCTCATCCATACGAATAAATTATGTCTAGCATCGTTTTATATCCAGTTTTCTACGAATATAAAAATAGTTTTAGTAAGACTAAGCCAAATGATAAATCTGTACCACTTTTGATTCCTGTGACGTAATAAAAATGAGGGATTTTAGGAGTCTTCTTTCCCACTTCTTCTCTCATTTTATGACGTCACAGGAATAAAAAGTGGTACAGATTGGGCTTCGTCCAATTATACATTTCATATCCGCAGAAAGCTGTTTATAACACGATGCGAGAAATAACTATTCAACATTTGAATGCCAATTTAAATATAGAAACCGCTTTATCTATCTAATTAGGTAAGCTTTTTACTGAGCACAAAATTATTCTTGTTTGTGTGTTGTTAACATAAATCTGTCATTGTGACTGGGCTGTAAACTTAAGATCTCTTAAATGGAGCGGTTAGCGAGATCCTTCGATACAGACAGACACATAGATTACTTATATATAATGATAGATACAAGTAATTAATCTTTGTCAATGTAAAGCAAAATTGAGCAATGCACAAACAAACATCCTACTGCTTTTTCAATAAGATAATAAACAAACTTGTGTGCCTTAAAACTACTCAATAAAAACCCTTTACAACGCTTATACAATTGTCTACTTATTAGCGTCTGTATAAAGTTGTTTTTAACCTTTTAGTGAAGCAAGCTTCTCCTTTTTACAAAACTAGCGGTTGCGTCCCTAGTATCTAGGGATATTAGAAGGGATATGAAAGTGCAGAAAAATAGCTTAAAACCTTACAACGACTTTTTTTATAAAAATAAAACAGCCTAAAACCACAATGGGATCTATAAGAAGCTTCACTCTAAAGGAGAACCATATCGGTCCAGTGGTTAGCGAGATCCTCCACTACAGACAAAAAAAAGCTTACTACTTTAAAAAATAGGATAAACTGACACAAAATAATCCTACATAATAATGAACTGAATTTTAATTTCCGAATGTGTACACAGTTGCCTCGGTGTTTCCTCATCCTACATCAATATTTACTACTAGCTAAAGAGGCTTTAAACTTCCAAAAAAAATCAAAATTTAAAAAATTAAAATTTTGAATGTATAATGTATAAATTGTTTATACATTCAAATTTATAATTTTTTTTAGCTAGTAGTAAATATTGAGATAGGATGAGGAAACACCGAAGAAACTGTGTACACATTCAGAAATTTAAATTCAACTGATCTAGTATTGTACTTTTAGCACTGTTCATTAAACGGTCATGGCACAATTTAAATGTCAGACAAGTAGTCAACTTTAACCCATTAATTCATTTTGGAATGTGTTTTTCTAACAACAAAAATAAATAAGAGAATATTTATTTCTCGCATCGTATTATAAACAGCTTTCCGCGGATATAAAATGCACAATTATATTCGTATAAAACTTTTTTTTGTATGGATGAGAACCGGTTCTTATCCACCGGATATTAATCGGTTTCGAATGTATACGAGAAGAAAAAAAACAATCTATAATCTTTGCCAACAAGTTCGCATATCCATATCTTAATCATGGTGTTTTTTGGTTGAGATATTTGACGTTTTAAGAAATGTAGACATTGTAGGATTTTTTAAATGGTGATTCCTAATCTGATCAGGCACCTCTACAGACAAGCTTAGGTTTTTTGGATGTTGTCATTCTTGTTTCTCTTCAAATCAAACTGGCTTCGCCCCTTGACTCTTTGGTCTTTGCCCCATGAGAGGAGGAATCAAAGTAAGTTTGAGAACAGAACATTATATGCCATAGTTGTTGTTTTTTACAATAAAATAGATTTTGAAAATGGGAGACGAAGTTGCTTAAAAACACCACAGGACCTGTATCTATATTCCCTGAAAAGAAAAGCCGAATCGATCCAGCGGTTAGAGGTATCTTTAACTTCATACAGTCAAACGGACAGACATGGTTCTACTTTGTATCCTTATACTAAAGTAACAGGATGTTTGTCTGTGTGTCTGTACCGAAGGATCTCGCTAACCGATGAACCGATCGGGTTCTCCTTAACAGGGTAGATTCTCATGGTTCCCGGGAAGGTTTATAACTATTTTGGGGGAGGGTACCACCACCCTCCCAAGAGAAATGACAAAAAAATCGAAAAAAAATAAATACGGGAGACTTCAATGTAAAGTAAAGAGGTATCGTACGTAAAGAATTATCGTAGAGACTTTAACAAACAAAGTGCCACTAGAGGCCTCTAGGGGCGTAGCCGCTAGTAATAGATATAGTACCTATATTACACTTATTATACCCGTTGTCTTCCTAGCAAAATCTTAAAGACAAGAATTGACCTTTATATAGACATTGTTTGTTTAATCTTGCTTCATAGATTGACTATTTGCTTCGTCCATAGGCTCTAGGGGAATGTTAGTGAGGTTGGGGATGGGGGGGTTGGTGGGTTTTGTCAGGAAAATAGTATAAAACCAGCTGCTTCCCTAAAAAGTATAACTTATTTCCGGGATCTTAGGAAAATAACTTATTAATTTCTTTTATAGGATTTACGTCAGTTTTTAAATATCTTGTGATTTAAAAATGCGACGTACTATCTATCAAAAACTTACAGCTAGCAATAAAATTGCTAATCATAGGGTTAAAGGATAAATTTTAAAATGTACATTGTAGAATAAGTTCAAACGTACTTTACTACCATTTAACATTTACAATATGTAATACCATACATAATACATATGACCATTTGTTATTTATTATCTTACGTCAGAATTTTAAAGCATACCCAGTGTTCATAGACGTCCAAGGGGGGGGGGGGTTAATGGGGCGATTACCCCCCCCAAACGAATTTGGGGCACCCCCAAAATTCTTTTCATTTTACCCCCCCCCCCCCCATTTAAAATTTACCCCTACCCTAGGGGTGCCGTAGGCACCCCCAACCATTTAGGAGGGGGTATTTACCCCCCCCCCAAAATAGAAAATCTCTAACAAAAAAAATTTTTGCGCGCTTCGCGCGCATTTTTAATACTAAATTTTTGATAAAATTTAAATTACCCCCCCCAAAAATTTTACCCCGGGGGTAAATTTTGGGGGGGGTAAACAAGTTTTACCCCTGCCAACAGATTTCAGGGGGGTAATTACCCCCCCCAAGCAAATTTTACCCCCGGGGTAAAAATTTTGGGGGGGTAAAAAAAATTTGCGGCAGGCTTCGCGCGCCATTTTACCCCCCCAAAACCGAATTACCCCCCCCTTAAAAAAATTGTACCCCCCCCAAAATAAAAAGCTTGGACGCCCCTGCCAGTGTTACATATTTTAAGAATTACAAATATAAATAAATCCGCGAATCTTAGTTCGGCTAGAATTTAGGTTTGTGCTAAACTCAACGTTGCTAGCGAATTGCACGATTAAGCAGCCAAACGACCTACAGACAACCAACCCTTTGATTGGACGTCCTTTGTCTTAAAGTAATATCTGTGTAAAGTTTTTAACTGTTTTGGGCCAAGGCACTCATCCTACTCTAACTAATCATGTTGGAAGTTGGAACAATTTTTTACGTCTTTATTAATTTTTAGTTAAATATCATTTGTGATTATTAGGAAGGGGAGATTATTAGCAGTTTTACAAAAACATAAACCCTTTGGAAAGGGTGAACTGAAATTAGTTTCCGAATGTGAACACATTTTCCTAGGTGTTTCCCAATCCTATCTCAATATTTGCTACTAGCTAAAAAACCTTCAAACTTCCAAAAAAAAAAATCAAAATTTGAAAAATTAAAACTTTGAATGTATAATGTATAAATCGTTAATACATTCAAATTTTGATTTTTTTTTGAAGTTTGAAGGTTTTTTAGCTAGTAGCAAATATTGAGATAGGATTGGGAAACACCTAGGAAAATGTGTTTACATTCGGAAACTAATTTCAGTTCATCTTGGAAAGATCTAGTAAGAGATATTTGATAAGTATGTAAAGGTGTGCCATCACTTTCGCAAAAAACATATTAGGCGTCCATCACAGCAGCCTCCATTAAAAAGAAAACTTTAAGTTTGGGTCAAAAATATAAATGAGTACATTATTACTTGGATCTTACAAGTTCTTTAGCAAAGTAAAACTTGTAGCTGGCTAAATTAATGATCCCCCAAAGACCACCTTTACCCCATAACCTTCCCTTTTACCGAATAAACAAATTTACAAATAACTGACAGGAAAAATAGCAACCTAAATTATTGACCATAACTCGCTTTTCATAATATCCACGTATATTCGACATGAAGATAAATATTAATATTTCTCGTATTTATTCGAATCCAGTGGATAGGAACCGGTTCTCATCCATACGGAAAAACTATGTCTAGCATCGTATTATATCCAGCTTTCTACGAATATAAAAATGTACAATCATAAGATTAAAACCAGTTTTTTTAGCCCGTGCCTTCGGCACCTCGGGGCTGAATAAACTGGTTTTAATCTAATAATTGTACTTTCTATATCCGCGGAAAGCTGTTTATAATACGATGCGATAAATGACTATTATTTAACCTATTTTGATAGTGTTGCAATGTTAACATTTTAAAACTTTTAATCTCAAATTAATTTAACATAAGGATGAGTTGAGTCTTTATTTAAATAAAAAAAACTTTTTGGGCTAATACAACGTATTTTTGCCAATATAATCATGTGCTGGTCATTTTATACAGAATCTATAGAACACCGAATAATAATGTTACATATATGGCTTGGACATCATAAATGCTTGTCATATTAAGTATCGTAACAGGAATCGTAAGGGATAAGACAATGGACGATAAATCAATGTTTGTTTACCCCCATTTATTATATACAAAGATACTTCTTGATAGGTAAGAATCATAGGTGGAAAGGTTTAAACACAAATGGTTAAAAAACCTATGAAGAATGAAGATGATTTAAGTCCCTCAACAGATTATCACGTAATACGATGGAATAACCAATGAGAGGCCAGCATACACTGTAATTCACCAATATGGTAAAATTTATGCTGGCCTCTCATTGGTTATTTTATCGTATGACGTCATAATCTGTTGAGAGACTTTAATCATCTTCATGGAGAATTAATGAAATTTTCCAAAGTTTTAAAGCAAACGAAAAAGAATACATATTTAAAAATTGTTTTTACCCGTATAATTTGGAACCCAATGTTCCCTTACTCTATGGTATTGGAGATGCGATCCCCAAATTTCAAAATTCTTTGAACGTACGAACACGACTTTCACAGAAATGCTTCGCATCTAGTCCACTTACCTATATTTACTATAAATTTTACACCATATAAAATTTGGATCTAAATATTTGATTTACATGCCATGGTAATCACGCGTAACTCAGGCACGAGATACAATTACTCTAGCTAGCCCTAAGGCACTTTTTATGTGTTTTTACGAATTTATTAGTCTATTCTTACCTATATAATACCTTACATGGGTAATGCTAGCCTAATCATGGTAAACTGTATGTGATTATTTATTGTTATATGCTTATTAAAACATTATGTCTATTGTTAAAGTAACCATCCTGTACTAGTATGTATGCCTACAACCATAGTTTCATTTACGTCACAAGTTTAACATACAAACACTTTATTAAACAGACAAGGGCTTAGATCCTTATAAATAGTTGTTGTTATAACTTGCACTTCTTAAAATATCTCAGTTATTCATTGACTCTCAAACCATCAAGTTCTTCTGGCTTAAAGGTAATGACTTAGTTGTTTGGCATGCATTGTAGTTTAAATTTAGGTCCCTCAGTACTTAGCATGAATTGTGCTTAGGTCTTATGTTAGAGATCTAACACTTAGCACAATTCAATGCTTTGGACTTAAGGCATTTTCTGTCCTACACTACTTATGTTTATTATCACTTATCCTGTAAATACTTTCATACTTAACTTATTCACTTGTAATGTAAATACACTTTATAAAACCATCTTCCTTCTTAAGTGTTTAATATACTTATATGATATAGATCGAACACCATAACCAGCCATTTATTCTTAGTTTAAAGCAATATAATACTTCGCGTGGGTCTTTGTTGAGCTACCACGGGCTCAACCAAATTTGTATTATACTTGTGGGAGTAAAGGGAAAAGCATTCTAAACTGACGAACCGACGATGAGAATGTCTATGTGTATTGCAGTAAAAGTAGGTTTTTAAGTAGTACTCATAGAAGAGCGATCTCCATACCATAATATTGGACAAGCACCCCAATTGGCACTACCATTATTGGAGCTTTTTAAAAAGCCTATAAAAATGACGTTACACTGGCCTACTATTGGTCAATTAAAATGTTTACTTGCCTGCCATTGGTAGTTTAGTCTGTGTATTGGTCTATCATTGGTCATTAATATTGTATGACGTTTTTTTTATAGGCACTATAAATATCTTCCCTGGTAATAACTCGTGACTATTCTATTATATTGTTACAAGATTATTAGATGCCTAGCAGGGATTTAAAGGGATAAGAAAATCGCCGATAAATACAATAATAATACACAAAATTACCCCTTCTGTTGATTACAATCTGTCTTTGAAACGTGTTGTCACTCTACTTAATATACCAACCAATTAAAATTTAATAAAGACCCCAAAATTGTTAAGCCAACGAATAAGAAAATGTTTCATGACTATTCGATTATATTGTTACAAGATTAGTATATACATGGTAGGGATCTAAAGGGATAAGACAATGGCCGATAAATTAATGTAGAACCCCAATAATAATACACAAAATTACCCCTTCTGTTGGTTACAATCAGTGATTGAAACGTTTGTATATTTAACTTAGTGAACCAACCAATTAAAATTTAATTAAGTCACCAAAGTTGTAAAGCCAACGATTACGAAAACGTTATTATAAAATTTTGGGGACTTCCTTTCTGGATCTTTAGCTTTTCTATAAATATAGGATGTCCGTCCGCCCGTCCGTCCTTTACAACATGAAGTGTTTTTAATGACAACAAAAATAAACTTTTAGATATTAATTGTTTATATACAAAGTATTAATCGGCAAAATTATTCAAAATATTTGTTTTATTCATTGACTAGCGTCTACGCCCCTTCAAGTCTCTAGAAACACTTGGGATGAGAGTGGGAAGGGGGGGGGAGTCGACCCGGTTCCCATTTTCAAATTAAGTTTTTAAGAATACAAGTAAAAAAATTGTTTTTATTATTTTATTAATTATTTTAATGACATTTTCTCCTGGGCATATAGGAAGCTTCACTGTAAAAGAGAACTATATCGTTTTGAGCAGTTAGCGAGATCCTTCTGTACAGACAGACATAAAGAGATCCTGTTACTTTTATATAAGGGTTAATTTATTTGGTTATTATTTTGACTTTATTAGCGAAATTCGTGATTTTGTGAAGACTCGAACCTAGTAAAAGTGTCGAACTATGACGTCAGAAAAAATTAACAATTAACCAATGAGAAGCAAGTATTCACTGTAATTGACCAATGCTAAAATATAAAACGGCCTCTCATTGGTTAATTGTTAATTTTTTCTGACGTCATAGTTCGACACTTTTACTGGGTTCAAAGACTCTATACAAGGACTAATGAATATATCATTACTTGGATCCTACACCAGATTTTCATGTTCTCTAATAAAGTGAAACACGCAGTGGTCTAAATAATGATTCTCCTCTTACACCCCCTTTATCCCATTCCTTCCCCTTCTAATGGATGAACGAACTGACCAATAAAGAAGGTCCACATTATCTAGCTAAATTGGCGAAATTTTTTCTACTGTCATATTATCCACGAATATTCTATATCCATTATACAAGGACACGAGCGGTACTCAGTAAATCAATCAATTTACATGACAATAAAAGATAATTTATTGTAATGCTAAATTTCTAGAAATCTTGTGATAGGCGTATCCTTAGTTTTCTCCTAGTTAGGAACCTATTCAAAGATCTATACAGATATTATATTATACAATAAAATGTATTAGTATAGATATATAACTCAGACAACTACTTTTTCGTCTACTAGCAAATTGCTTTCAGCTCTTTTTTAGCGACTTAGCTGTGTTTATATTTCCGATTCTTTTGGCTGATATTCAACGGCCTGATTGAAAGTCGCAGGGTCCGTTCACCACTTATAGCTAATGCCTTTCTATTCTTTTACATTAATTATCATATTAATTTTGAAATTCAACCATTTATGTAAAATTGCTACTATATAAAAAACACATTTTATTAAAGACAGCTAGTCCCTATATAAATATTTTTGACTAAAAACCATAACATAGCCTTAAAAGTATAAACCAATCGGTTCAGTGGTTATTGAGATCTTTAGCTTGAAAGGTATTATAGATAAAAGCATACTGTATAAAAGCAACCTTTAAAACACCAATATATAAGACTTATTGCTTATAATTCGCGCTAACAAATGCAGCTGCTGATACCTACAGTAGACTGGCCCCCCAAAAAACATGAATTTTTAAATATGTATTCTTTACCATATCAATTTGCGGATACCTTGAAGTTGTTACCGGCTCAAAAGTAGGCCTTTTAATGAAAACTAGACCTCTCTACAATGAAAATTGACCTCGAAATTTTTATCGTAAGTTTTTTTTCAAAAACTTCATATTTTCATGATTTAAACAAGAAATAGTTAAAGAATTGCCAACCTAAAATAATGCAACAAGAGTTCAAATATGAAGCAATCATAAAAAGTAGGCAGAACCGCCATTCCTGCCGAATAATTACGAAAAACTTCTAAAACATTGTTTTATTTAAAAATGGAAAAAGTGTTTTTAATAAATTCCATGGCTCTACAGACATTGTCGCCAATAGAGACAATTTATTTAAATAAAAAATTAAATGAAGGTAAAAAAATAAGTAATATACTTATTCTCATATTCAACCTAAAAAAAGGATACTAATAAAAAATTAATACTGCAAAAAATAATTTGATTGTTTATTATTAAACCAGGAATAAAGAGTAAGGCTTATCTTTAATTATTTTTCTTCAATGATTTTGCAGTATGAATTAGCTTTCCCAAATTATTGTAATTCTACATTAGTGTGGCCCAAATGAAGGTATAAATCGCTTTTCAATGTGCGTTATGTAAAAATAGGTTATGTATTGTTTGTAGATTTTAGCCCTATAATTGATTTTAAGAAAAAATCTATCGCTATCTCGTCAAATGCATATTTATTTTCACCTTTAATTCCCCAAATTATGAAAGGCTTACACCAGATATAAAGCAAAACATCAAATTTTCTGTCTGTTTGTTTACAAACATTGAAATAAAATATTAAAATCACCAGGAATAAACATATGAAGAAAGAAAGTATAAAAATTTATTTATGTACAATACAATAATTTGGGAAAGCTATAATTCATACTGCAAAATTATTGAAGAAAAATAATTAAAGATAAGCCTTACTCTTTATTCCTGGTTTAATAAAAAACAATCAAATTATTTTTTGCAATATTATTTTTTTATTAGTATGCTTTTTTTAAAAGTTGAATATGAGAATAAGTATATTACATATTTTTTTACCTTTATTTAATTTTTTATTTAAGTAAATTGTCTCTTTATTGGCGACAATGTCTGTTGAGCCATGAAATTTATTAAAAACACTTTTTCCTATTTTATGTCTTTAAAATGTATATTTTTTAGAGTTTTTCATCATTTCTTTTCTCATAAGACTAATAGCTACTGTTTTAGTTCAATTTCTTACACAAATTATCAATTTAAATAAAACAATGTTTTTAGACGTTTTTCGGCATTATTCGGCAGGAATTTCGGTTATGCCTACTTTTTATGATTGCTTTATATTTGAACTCTTGTTACATTATTTTAGGTTGGCAGTTCTTTAATTATTTCTTGTTAAAATCATGAAAATATGAAGTTCTTTAATAAAAAGCTTAAGATTGAAATTTCGAGATCAATTTTCATTGTAGAGAGGTCTAGTTTTCACTAAAAGGTCTACATTTGAGCCGGTAACAACTTCAAGGTATCCGCAAATTGATATGGTAAAGATTTAAAAATTCATGTTTTTTTGGGCCAGTCTATTGTACATAGATAAATTTTAATAGTTCTTTCTTCATATGTTTATTCCTGGTGATTTTAATATTTTATTTCAATGTTTGTAAACAAACAGACAGAAAATTTGATGTTTTACTTTATACAGTTAGGGAGTTGAATCGATTTTTATAGAAGCAGAAATATAATCTATGATTATGGTTTGGACCCTCTAAAACTGTAATCTACCCTTCCACTTTCCCCTCTCTTGGTGAAGATATCTTCAACGCCGATACGATTTTTGAAATATAAGATTCCACTTTTGTCTCTCTTGTTGAAGATATCTTCACCAAGAGAGGCAAAAGTGGAATCTTAAATTTCAAATATCGTATCGGCGTTGAAGATATCTTCACCAAGAGAGGGGAAAGTGGAATCTTACATTTCAAAAATCGTATCGGCGTTGAAGATATCTTCACCAAGAGAAGGGAAAGTAGAATCTTACATTTCAAAAATCGTATCGGCGTTGAAGATATCTTCACCAATAGAGGGGAAAGTGGAAGGGTAGATTACAGTTTTAGAGGGTCCAAACCATAATCATAGATTATATTTCTGCTTCTATAAAAATGTATTCAACTCCCTAACTGTTATATCTTGTGTAAGGCTTTCTTAATTTGGGGAAGAAAAGGTGAAAATAAATATGCATTTGTCAAGGTAGCGATAGATTTTTTCTTAAAATCAATTATAGGATTAAAATCTACAAACAATACATAACCTATTTTTACATAACGCACATTGAAAAGCGATTTAGACCTTCATTTGGGCCACACTAACCTACAGGGATCTACAGTTATAAGACAATTGCCAATAAATTGATCTACAATCCCATTGATAATACACAAAGTTACCCATTCTAAAGATTACAATTAGTAGTTGCAACGTTTGGACACTCACTTAATTAACCTAACAAGCAAGGTTCAATAAAGGTCTCCAAAGTTGTTAAGCCAACGAATAAGAAAAAAATATCATAAAACTTTGGGGACTAATATAATAAACTGCCCAATGTCCTCTCCCTCCCTGCCAAATTATGCTAACCTTATGAAAAGGTCACAATTACAAAGTGCCAAACTCTTAAAACAAATAAATCTTTACGGGCCTTGCAAAATAAAAAAAATTGATTTTCTTAGGAACAAGATTTCGATTTTCTAAGGCAGACTAGAGCTGAATTAGCTACCCAATTTACACTATTTATAATAATTTATAAACTCTTATTCTAAGGATCTTAATCTATAATACAAAGTAGAATGATGTCTGTCCGTCTGTCTATATGTCCGTCCGTCCCTTAAGATCTCGGTAACCACTGAACCGATCAGATTCTACTCTTTAGGGAATATACCTACTGGTCATGTGGTGGTTTTAGGCTATTTCCTTGGGGGGGTGGGACACCCCAAACCCCCCCAAAAAACAAAAATCCCTCGCCATTTAAAAAATTTTGTTTTTACGAATTTCGCCAATAACTAGCTATATGAATCATCATGCAAAGTTTGGAATTGATAATACAATTCTAACATGACTACATTAACAATAATAGCTATACATTACGTACACATATAAGCATGGAAGGACAAACAGGCCCTAATTATAGATAAGATTCGCTTTAAAAAAAACAAAATAATGGAGACAGTATATTGGAGGATGAGAAAATCTAATCTCTCAGTGATGTTCAGATCGTGCAAAATTCTAAGAAGATTGGTGAACCATTGTGCGTGGCCTAAGTTCCAAGAATAAATGGCAATAGTGATGATGTTTTAAGAATCCGTCCTCCTGTTTTGATGTACTTAAGATAATGGGTCATCCTAATTTAGTTTTATCTTCTTTCATCTATCTACAAAGTCTGACAAACAAACAATAGAGATAATCCTTATAATAAAGTAACAGGATTTCTGTTTGTCTGTCTGTGTGGTTGTGTGTACCGAAGGATTTCGCTAAACGCTGAACCGATCGGGTTTTCCTTTACTGGGTAGCTTCTCATAGGTCCTGGGAAGGTTTATAACTATTTTTCTTAAATCTATAATAAAATCTAAAAAAATAGTTATCATGTTTAGCTCCCCCTGCTTCAAGTACCCCTAGATGCCTCTAGGGGCGTAGCCGCTAGTACTCTATAGAGCAGCCATGGGAGAACAATTAAAGAACAACCCGGCTATGGTCAGCTATAAATAGTTGCATTTCTTTAGATAAAGATTTTCTTGGGTAAATTACATCGCGTTAAAAGCACATGACAAAACCTATAATAAGTTAGCTATGAATAGTTGAATTCCTTAGGATCAAGTTAGCTTTCTAAAAATTATATCCTTAAAGAATTTCGTCACTTGTATTATTTAAATGCAAAAAAAATAAACAAATGTATTTGTCAGCTTTCAACTTATTTTTAAGCTTGACGAATTTTGGGGCTTGATGGACCATCTAGATATTTTAATTCTATTACACAAACAAATTTGGTATTTTTTAATTTACCGTTACTATAAAGTAATAGGATGTCTACAAGAATTGTCTGTTTGTTTGTACGACCGAAAGTTAAAGATACTTAGGAATATTAGAATAGACATATAGATTACTTATAGATTCTTGGAGTATAGTCCCTTTCGTGGCAACGCACCTTAAGGGGCGATTCTTCGTATTTTTCACAGTAGCTTTCTCCTATTTCTAGCCCCTGCGGGGGGCTCTAACCCTGTGGTGCCAATTGCCTAACCCAATATAACGTAATCTAACCTATAAAAAGCTATTTTAAAAAATACGAAGAATCGCCCCTTAAGGGGCGTTGGCACGAAAGGAACTATTCCCGATTCTTGTAATTGATGTTTAGAGCAGAGTAACTCTATAATTATCAATTAAAGTCATTACTTTATTTGATATATGTCTATTTTTAGCTTTATTAACTTCGATATTGTCATCTATTTTTAAGGAAGGCTTTTCATTGGTCATTTTTCTGCCCTTCCCTCCTCCTTCAAAAATAGAGCCCCTTCAATGCTAGGATGCAGCCGCTAGTATTCAAAATCATATTTCTAAAATGGAAGTTTTCAAATATTTTTTAGGAAAAGGAAGGTATTATATAAAATATTTTTTTTTCTCAAAAATCAATAGATATTTGAATAATAATATCCTTCTTAAAAAAATCCGCTATTCGTGTATTAATTTATATCATCCAGTGATAAAAGGATACGTTAATAGTTATTTCTCGCATCGTATTATAAACAGCTTTCCGCGGATATAGAAAGATTATGATCGTACATTTTATATTCGTAGAAAACTGGATATAATACGATGCTAGACATAGTTTTTTTCGTATGGATGAGAACCGGTTCCAATCCACCGGATTCGAATGAATACGAGAAAAGTTATTTATCGCATCGTTGTTATCACAGCTTTCCGCGGATATTAAAATTAAAAACTATAAGATTAAAACCAGTTTTGTTAGCTTGTTATTTCAATATTCGTCAAAAATTGTCTGTAAAACGATGCAATACATGATTTTTCAGTATGTCTGCGAACAGGTTCTAATCCAGCGGATATCTACCGGTTTCAAAGCCATACTGAAAAATAATTTCAGATTTAATAATTTTGTTTTTGTATGGTTATTCAATAAATTTCTACATTTTAACGTTTTTTTGTATGTTAACTAGCAGGTTTTAATCTATTTTTTGGTTGGGGAATATTTAGACACGTCTATTCTACTTTCAATCGTTGGCGAGATCTTTTAGAACAGACGACAAACATCCCTTTAAAAGCACTAAATTATGACTAGTGTTTCCCCTCAAAGTGCCTATCGAGCATTAAACCCCACCCTTCGTCAATCCCTCTTATTTTATTTAAATGCATTGAAAATAAGACATGGAAAGTTTTAGCTATGCCTAACCCCTGCGGAGCTACTTAGTTCTCAATATAACCTAACCTAGCGAATAAACGAAAAACTGAGGGAGCGCAATGTGACAACAAAAAAATGACGTCATACGATAAAATAACCAATGAAAGGCCAGTATAAATTTTACCATTATTTAGTTACAGTGTATACTGACCTCTCATTGGTCAACGTTATTGTTTATTGGTGCCACGTTACACTGTCTCCGAAAAACTTCCCCCACCTTTTTAATTTTTTTAGTGAAACAGTCGCTTGATTTTTTTTATCAAAATATTATATTTAGCGAACCTTTTATCCGTGAATATTGTAGTTGAGCTTGTTGTTAAAGAAATAGAATTTGAATTATTCTGTTTGGATTGTTAAACACAGCCACACTCGGGTATACTTCATACCTTACACACGTCACGCAACAGGGATCTAAAGGGATAAGACATTTAATAAAAAATTGCTGTACATCCGTAATGATGATGATGATACACAAAATCAACCCTCATGTAGATAAATTAGTGGTTGAAACGTTTGGACACTCAACTTATTGAACCAAACCAATCAAAATTCAATAAAAGTCCCCCAAGTTGTTAATCCAACGAATAAAAAAACGTAAAACTTATAATTAATATCATTGTATTCAGTAATGATAATCTACAAGTGTTAATGTTCGTTTGATCTATCGTGTGATTTTGAAGCTTTGCTTTTATGGATGTTGTCCTCCTTGTTAATTTTGATGTGAACAAACCTCGTGTGTTACCAAGCTTAGCCCATGCCAACCTTAAATGTTATATAAATTAGGAAAGGATGTTGAATATACGTGGATATTATGTCAGGGGGAAATATTATAATCACTTTAGTTTGCTATTTTCCCTGTCATTTATTGGTCAGTTCGTTTACCAAGTATGAGGGGAGATGATATGGGTTTAAGAGGGTGAATGGGTGTATTGTTATTTTAGCCAGCTACAATTTTCACTTTATTAGAGAATATGAATATAACTGTAAGATCCAAGTAATAATAGATCTATTAAATTAGGTCACTGTGGGCTAGAATTGAATCAAGACAAAAGTAAGTGCCGAGCTCTGGGACCTATGTATGGTGAAAATAGACATAAAACCATGATGATTCCAGGTAAAACCAAAATATTTCAGCGGGGGCTTTTTAAGCAAATTAGATTTGAAAATTTCAAGTTCAATTTTCACCCCCTAGGAGTTGCCGCATAATCATGACAAGAAAAGCAAATATTATTTATTTTAGATTTTGAACAACTTTGCTTTAATAAAGTTCTTCATAAAACCACTCCTGAAGGGAGTTAATAAATGGCCATTTTTATCACTTGCTTTGCAAAGGTCACGGAAATTCAGCCTAAAATAAATCATATATAGAGAGATTTTAAGAAGGACTTCATAAAAGCAAAGTTGTTTAAAATTTAAAATAAATAATATTTGCTTTTCTTGTCATGGTTATGCGGCAACTCCTAGGGGGTAAAAATTGAACTTAAAATTTTCAAATCTAATTTTCTTAAAAAGCCTCCGCTGAAATATTTTGGTTTTACCTGGAATCATCATGGTTTTATGTCTATTTTCACCACATATAGGTCCCAGGGCTCGGCACTTACTTTTGTCTTGATTTAATTCTAGCCCACAGTGAGGTATATTTCTAAACGTGGATATTTTATTTCAAGAAAGAAGTGTTTTGTCTCCAATTTTTTCCAAACTCAAGGATCTTAAGGAATAAGAAAATGAAAGATAAATTGATATTTATTCCCAATGATGATAAACAAGATTACCCATGCTTAGATTATAATTTTTAGTTGAGACGTTTAGACAATTCTAGTTATAAACTAACAAATCCAAATTCAGTAAAAATGCCCATAGTTTTTAAGCTATCTAGTAAGAAACGTAATTATAAAACTTTGGGTACTAGTATGATTTTTAGTCCAATGTTCCCTCCCTCCCTGTACCAACTGAGTAAGCTACATATCATCTTAATTGTTGGAAGGATTAAAGAAAGACAAATTATTTTTATCTGCCTAACTTACAAACTGCAACAAGTTAACAAATCGGATCTAGTGCAGTTCGCGGTAAAATGTTCCTAGTAACGATTATCTCCAAAAATCTATGAATTTTAAAGGCTGTTAATTGTCCACGATTGAGTAATAACTATTCCAGATTATTTGTAGGCATTAATTAGTCAGTTAATATTTTGTGCAAGCATAATCTATACGTGTGTGTGTGTGTGTAGCCATAATTTCTTCGTGTTTGGACCTAAGTAATCATGGAGTAGGACAAGATACTTGTGTTGTGTATGCTAGCACCAGGGCCAGCTTAAGGTCCACGCTCAAGTACAAGTACTTGACCTGCTGTCTCAAGGGACCTACTCTTTATTACCTCACCCTCGCCAAGTATGGCAGGTGTCCAAAATTAAGTAATGAATGACGCTCTCCACAGAGGAGCATGGGTAAGGGTTGCACTGATATTATGTACTTGACTATTTAGTATCCAAACTACCCAATTATCCCCATTCTTACACAACCAAGGGGAAGTTGCGTGAATGAATTGCGACTGAGAAATTCGAGTTGCCACATGGGGACTTGAACTCGAACTCTCACCACCGTAACTCGGTGCGTTACCACTGAGCTACGACGCCCCAACCATAATCTATACATTCCACCGTTTGGCCTTTAATGCCTTAGATGTTCATCGATTTTTAGAGATAATCGTTACCAGGAACATTTTACCGTGAACTGCACTGGATCCAACAAATGTACTTTATGGTTGGAAGGATACAACTTTGTAGAACATATTAGTATTTTGTAAGATTAGATTGTTTCTAACTGTATAATAGTTTTTTTATAGCATCGTATTATAGACACTTTTTAACGTGAAAAATTATGATTGTTTTAACAATTATCTATAGTATGATGCTATTCAATATTTTTCTGTATGGCTAAGAACCGGTTCAAATCCAGCGGATATTAATCAGTTTCGAAGCCATATTGGAAAATGTTTTTAAATCACTAGTGGCTTCCCTTAAATATACTTCTACATTTTGTTCAAAAAAAGAATCAAAGTTGCCTAGGTTTAAGTCGTGGGGTGATTCTAGGCTTTTTTCTCCCCTTTCTCTACCCCTTCAAGTACTAAAAGTCCGTAGTTTATCTAAAAGGGAATAACTTCCATGTCTAAATTTCTTAATTTCTACTTTAAAACTTCATAATAGTTATTTCTCGTATCGTTTTAAAAACTGCTTTCCGCGGATATAGAATGTACAATTAAAAGATTAAAACTATTTTTTTAGCCCCGAGCTGCCGAAGGCACCGACTTAAAAAACTGGTTTTAATCTTATGATTGTACATTTCTATATTCGTAGAAAACTGGATATAATACGATGCTAGACATAGTTTTTTCATATGGATGAGAACCGGTTCCTATCCACCGGATTCTAATGAATACGAGAAATTAGATTAATTTATTGTTTTCCCAAGAAATTGATTTTATGCTACTTTTTTGTTATTTATGTATAAAAATAAAATAACTATAAATTTGTTATCAAACTGCATTAGTATATAGGTTTCGTGATTATATCTATTCTAAAATATTTAAAATATTTCTTTTTTTTTAAAATCAAATCTGAGTTGCAATCAAGCAAAATAAAAGTTCTTTCAAAGGATTATATAAACCACATTTTTGATGAAAAATATTCCTCAAATATGGCAAATGGTAATGACTTAAAATAATATATGCGTATCTGATGGAAGCAATTTTAGAAATTAACTATTTTGTAACTAAATATTTTTATTTTAGAATTCTTTTAAAACTACATTATATACTTTTACTAGACATAAAAGATTTCATATTAAAAGAAACTTTTGTGCCGTTTGGAGCTTGAATTAATGGAGACAAAGAAGAAGAAAAAAAAACCAATTGTACATCCTCTAATAGTTTCAATGTTAATGGTAAATAAATGTCCTTAATAAATCATGACGTGGTATGATTAAAATAAACTTCTCCTCATTGCATTGCTTGGTTAATAGATATTTCTAGATAATTGACATTTTTAAATTAAGCTTGAAAGATGTCGCTATTAGATAAACGTGGATATATTGATAGGGAAACATTTGTCATCAATTTAGCTTGCTAATATTGACCGCATTTATTGGTCAGTTCGTTTATCAGGTAGTAGTGGAGGGGATGGGGTTAGGTAGGTGGATGGGGTGTATCGTCTATTTAGCCAGTTGCCAGTATTACTTTATCATATTAAATGAAAAACTGGTGCAATATCCAAGTAATAATATATCGATTATGTCACCCCTTATTGTGATTTGAATGTTAGACCCTTAACTTTAATTACAATGGATTTATTATCACTTTGATTTTACACCAGATTAACATGCATTCTAATAAAGTGAGACTTTTAGATGGCTAAAAATAATGATACAACCCCCAATCTTTGCCATATCCCCTCCCATCCTACTGGATAAACAAACTGACCAATATATAAAATTATATTAGCCGCTGCGCCCCAAGCATCTAGGGGCTCTATATTCAAAGGGATATGGAAGAACAAAAATTAGCCTAAAACCACCTCATGACCTTTAAGAAGCTTCACTGTAAAGGAAAACCATATCAGTTCAGTGGTTAGCAAGATTCTTCACTACAGACAGAAAAAAGCTTACTACTTTATATAATAGGATGATATTTTCCACCCCCTTCATAATATGAATGTTACACCCTTGTCTTTAATGGTTAAGAGGAAGGTCAGCTGAATCTTAGTTTCCGATTATGTACATAGCACCTATCTCAATATTTACGACTAGCTAAAAAAGCTTCAAACTTCCGAGAAAAAAATCAAAATTTGAAAAATTAAAATTTTGAATGTATAATGTATAACTTGTTTATACATTATATCGCTTTTCTCTTTGACCGGAGTAGCTGAAAATAGCGTTTGCAATAGTTGGGTTATCTGTTGTACAACTTTGGAAATTAGGCATTAAATAGGCAATCAATTTTCAGGTGAAGTAAGAAGTGTGCCGAAATATGCCAATTTGACACTTTGGTTTCGTGTAACTCGGGAGACAAAAATGTTATTCTTAAAGTTTACTCCATACATACTCATACATAAATCATTGCGGTATGTTAATAGTTATTCATAGCATCGTATTATAGACATATTTCCGCGAATAATTCAATGAAAAAGATTTAAACCAGTTTTGTTAACCAAAGGGGCCTAAGGGACAAAACTGGTATTAATTTTAAGATTTTTATTTTGATATACGTGGTAAATTGTCTGTAATACGATGTTATACATGTTTTGTTTTCATTGTGGTTGAGAACTGGTTCTAATCCAGCGGATATTAATCGGTTTCGAATCCATACTGGATTTTTATATATTATACCTACATATATTGGTATTTGGCAGATTATTCTTTTAAAATAAGATGAATTAATAATTAAGTAATGTCAAAGCAGTCGTATAAAAGGCAATATAAATCTTAAATAACAAAAATTAATAATAAAAAATAACGAATTTGTATGGAGTTTTGGCCGGATGGTGTTTTATATTTGTTGTCAATAGACCTGAGAATTGGCTCATGTTGATTCTAATCTTGACGCGGAAAAATTTGGTTTTGAAATATCTTTCAGGGGGTTTGTTAAAGTATAGGGGTGGTCGTTTAAAACAAATGAAAAGTTTTTGTAAAACGATGTCAGTCCACCTATCTTATTATCTCGGTAACTGTTAAAACGATCAGACTTAACTTTTTAGGGAATGTTATACCACAGATTTAAGCTTTTTCTTGGGGGGAGGGGGGGGGGGGGGGTGGTAGCCTTAAGCCTTTGAAAAATATTCTATTTTAAAATAACTTGACACCCCTACAGCTAGCGTATTTTCATTAATATTTTTTGTGTAAATAATGATATTTAGTTTATCTATCTATACAGTTGTGGAGACAGCGTAAATTAAATGGGCACCAAAAAATGACGTCATACGATAAAAAATAACCAATGAGAGGTCAGTATAAATTTTACCATGTGTCAATTACAGTATATACTGGCATCTCATTGGTCAACTTTATTGAATGACGTCATTTTTTGGTGCCACTTTACGCTGTCTCTATACTTATGTACTATATAGCTAGATATTATATTTGATGTTTTGACTGATAACCAAAAAAAAGGAACTTACTGGTCAAAAAGAAATAGAGGAATGATGGTTGGAAAAAATGGGCCTTAAACAGAAAGTAAGAACAATAAATGTTCAACTTTTTGGGAAATTTTTGTAAAACGCCTGATTCCAATGTCAATAATCCTTATATAATAAACGTAAGAGGGTAAGGGGGAGGTAGATTGGGCTAAAATTCCGTAAGGGTGTGAGTTTTATTTAAGGCTTAAAAACAGTAGTAGAAAGATCTATAAAAAAAATTCGTCTACAGTTCTTTTTAATAAGAAATATACATATTTAGAGAATATTATTGTTTTACAACTGTTTTTAAGCCTTATAACTCACACTTTTACGGAATTTTAGCACTAACTACCCCCCCCCCCCTTTGTTTGTCTGTCGTCTGTTTGTCTGTGTACAGCGCAGGATCTTATTCTCGTGAACCGCTGAACCAATACGCTTCATATTTTCAGTCCAGGACAGGTTTATAACTATTTTGGGTACCTCCACCCTCCAAAAAGAAATCGATCCTATGAAAACAACGCTCGCCCATCCCTCTCCTCTGTATTGAAAAGGAAAAAAAGTAAAGGGTCCATTTCCAACCCCCACCCCCTCCTGCAAAACCTCAAGTGCTCCTAGATGCCTGTAGGTATTGTTAAAAGCGAAGCTTTTCTATTAAAAGTGAAGGTCCGTCTGTTACAGTTAGCTTTTTTCTTTAATTTAAACAGGTTAGGATTGTCCTATCGATTTCAAATTTTGCATGCTGATTCCTATAACAGTTAGGTACGACTTAGAAAGCGCTGCAACTCTATAATTGTTAATAGTAACATGTATTTAATCAGTTTTGCAACAAATTTACTTACTTATTTTGTATAGACATAAAAAAAACAGTAACAAGCCCTTTTCACTCCACAGGGGGAGCATAGGCCGCTGACAATTTGTCAGTGTTTCTGTAACAATGTGGCTTTTTATGGATATGGGATAGGGTTGTTAGCCCTAAGCCCTATGATTGCGGTGTAAAGCATCCATTTGCCCATCAGACAACCAACCCTTTGATTGCACGACCTTTGTCTGAGAAGTCCTAACTGTGCATGGTAGTGAGTTGCGCCTGTTTTGGGCCAAGGCATTCCCCCTACTCTAACTATTTATGTCGCGCACCTGACATAGCAGCAGTAGGAACCATTTTTAACGTCTTTAGTTATGACGCGGTGTCGGACCGAGATTCGAACCTATCACCTTCCCGACGTCGAGCGGATGCGCTACGTGTTGAGCCACGGTCGCGGGTATAGACATATGCATTAATAATTAGTTTATTCAGTTCTGACACTCTACAAGTGTTAATATTCGTTAGTACCTTCCATTTCAAAGCTTTGCTTTTATGGATGTTGTCATCCTTGTTATTGAGTATGATTGACTTTAAGTCTCAATTAAACAAGGAAGATAATAATAACTATAGCTGAATTTAAATTGTTTTTGTTTATACTTCTAATTGTAATCTGTCGTTTTAAAAACCATCGCACATATACATTATTGAAGTTTTACCTATTTTAAAAATCTGAAGGTCAATCTACAACAAAACAAATATTTCAAATTTTTGGTTCAATATTCAATTATCTGAACAGAAAAAATGTTTCCGACCCAACATGTTTGAATTTATAAAATTCTTACAGACATTGTCCTGTGTCTTGTGTCAATTTGTCATGATTATTGATGGTTTTAAGCTATTCTATAGCAGTCTAATATCTTTTTATAGCTAGGGGACCTGTGATTTAATACATAATTCTTGAAATGAAATCAGAGGACCTATATGGAGCTTTCCTAAAATAGAGAACTAAATCGTTTCAGTAGTTATTTGAGACTTTAAGCTTCTGACAAAAAAAAACATATCTATACATCAGGGAATATATCTACTGGTCCTGTGGTGGTTTTACCGTTTTAAGCTATTTTCTTGGGGGGTTAGACACCCCCAACCCCCCCACCAAAACAAAATATCCACCCTCCCCCCAAATTTTGTTTTTATTATTTGAAATTAGTGGTGGCAGCTCCATTAGTACCTACTTAATTTTTTTAAATTATTAAATTCTTAAAGTTCCCGTGCATCTATGGGATTTTTAGGTCAAAGATGAAAGGACAAGTAGCTTTATTTTTTTTTTCTGCTGCTACTGAAGAAAAATTGCTGATTTTTTTGTGTCAAGGTTCCATTTCCCAAGAGGATTTCGTATACAACTTACTTTGTCTGCTAGTCCATTGGTTATGCAACAAAGGACATTAAAAATATTGGTTTTAGTCCCGTTTGTGGAAACGCTTCTTAAGGGGCGTTTCTTTGTATTTTCTCAGTTGTTTTTCTCCTATTTCTAGTCCCTGCGGGGCAATCACCTAACCCAATATGACCCAACCAAACATAACCTATCAAAAGCCATTTGAAAATACAACGAATCGCCCCTTAAGGGGCGTTGCCACGAAAGGGACTATACCCAAAATATTTTGATGAAGGTTTCGTGATTTTTTTCATCATTATTTTATCTTTTATATTTATATTTGAGGTAATTTTGGTTCACTTGTCCGTTTATTAATCCATGTTTATGTTGATTAATAGGAGTTATTATTCAATAAAACGGTTTTAAACAAAAATCCGCAAATAAACAATGTTATCTTACCCAAGTATAAGGGATCAAAATTCCAAGAAACAAGGATGACAACATCCATAAAAGCGAAGCTCTGAAACGATAGGACAAACGGACATTAACACTTGTATAGTGTCAGAACTGAATAATCAGAATATAAATGAATAAGAGTCAAAGCAAAATTGTGAATTTGTTGAAAAACTTATTGATAAAGGATAATGATTATGGACATAATTACATTTTTAGGACTTGATTATAAAGTTGCTTTGCTTATAATATTGTACTTTGTTGTCCCAGGAATCAGTATACCAAAAATCAGATCAATCGGATCATTAGATCACATAAAAATTGTTATTAAAAAAGTATAAAAAACAACATGTTTAAAATGGACATTCTGGTAATAATTATAGAGTTGCTACGCTTTCTAAATCGTACCTAACTACTACAGAAATCACCATGCAAAGTTTGAAATCGATAAGACAATTCTAACATTCCTAAATTAACGAAAAAAGGTATCCGTTCCGGACGGACTGACCGACCCTAATTATAGAAAAGCTTCGCTTATAAAAACTGTCTATATTACTATGCGATAAAAAAAAACTCTTTAAAGAGGAGCTTTACAATTATAACAACAAGCATCATTTCTTATCTTGCACCTTTTTTTTGATGATAAAACAAAAAAAAATCAAACATTTCAAAACGTGCATTTAATCACAGGAATAAGGTATAACCAACAAGCAAAATAAATCTAAAATAATATTTGGGGGGCAAATGGAGAGGTCGTCAATTTTACGATGTGTTGCCCCCCAACGACAGCTGAAAAACACGTATAGGTTTCGTGATTTTCTTCCGAATTAATTTCGTTATTGGTATGAGCTGATTTAATCAGGTAAAATTTTTAGAGAAGTTTGTAAAATGATTTGGATTCTTATGCGTCCTTTTTCATCATATGCTAGTGCTGATTTCATTTTAATGTTATTATTATATATTTATCCATCGAAAAAAAGAGGATAGTTGTCTGGATTCCATTATATATCCATCCTTTAATTGTCAAAAATTGTATAAAATCAAATGGATGGTATTATGAAATATCAATGGATTTATCATTACTTGAATCTCACACGAAATTATCATGTACTTCAATGAAGCTTGCCCTTTACCTCACCGTTTCCCCTACAATTGGAACAAACTGACCAATAAATAATGCCCATATTAGCAACATAAATTAACGACAATTCACGTATATTCTACATCCATTAATAACAAACTTAAGATTTAAAAAAATGCCTTGCTAAGTTTATTCAGAAAATAAATCAGGTTGTAGAAAACAAGAGCTACTTTGCTCTGTTGCTTCAGAAGAGACTCTGGTATCAAAACAGAGTGGAGAAATTTCTCGTCACCTTGCTTGTCAATTATTTACTCCATAAACAGAGATAATCTAGAGCCACACTCTCTAAATCAGCCAATAGAAAAACAGTGGAGGAGCAACCTGGTCATTTGATTGGTTAGAAAGTGTACAGATTTTAAAGGCTGGTTATTTTTTCATTTCATTGACATAATGAGTCAGCTCTGAATAGTCGTATTTCTTAAATAAAGCTTTGCTAGGTTAAAATATGACTTGTGAAAATTTCTCCGCTTGTGTAATTTGAATCATATGCCAAAGCATTTATTATAATTCAGGTATATATATTGAATTTTTCAGGATAGAGCTAGCTTTTCGGGAAAATATATCCTTGAAAAATTAGAATTATTGATAACATAAATAAATATGGGTTTGTCTGTTAGAATTTCCTTATAAAGCTTGACAAATTTTGGGGTCAGATGTATAGACGTCCAAGGGGGGGGGGGGGGTAATGGGGCGATTACCCCCCCCCCCCCATTTAAAATTTACCCCTACCCTACCAATCCCTAATAATAAAATTTTATGCGCGCTTCGCGCGCATTTTTAATACTAAATATTTAATAAAATTTAAATAACCCCCCCCCCCCCCCAACAGACTTTAGGGGGGGTAAAAAAAAATTTCGCCGCGCTCCGCGCGCCATTTTACCCCCCCCCCCCGTCTATGGTCAGATGAACCATCTACATATATTATGTCTGTTACTCCATTTGTCCATATTTAAAATAATGTCACTCATAAATTTGGAAATTTGAAGAGATAAAAATGTTTGTTTTGCTAATAAAAACAAGTCTTTTTTTCAACCGATCGTCAGTTTGGAGTAAAATTATTCCAACATGAAAGGATTTATTTTACTGCTGAGTTTGCTTCTGTAAGTATTTTTTTAGACAAGCTATTCTATAACTTATTATGTTTGTTACTTTGTCAGATTAAGTTATGTAAAATAACTATGTACATGTAATGTTCTTGTTAAATTACATCACTTACTATAATCGTTATATCATTACTTGGATGTTGCACCAGATTTTCCATGTACTTTAATAAAGTGTTTCTTGCAGCTGGTTATAATAATGATACCTCACATACCCTCCTATTAGATGAACGAACTGACCAATAAATAAGATCCATATTACCAACCAGTTTTGTTAGACCTTAAAAAGAAAAAAACAATAAAGCAAGTTTCTATATCAAAATAGTCAAAATTAGACCAAAAAAGGCCTAAAAATCCAATTTCCGCAGGGTTTTCTTCCCTAACCTAAAAATAAAAAATTTTGTATTTTTGTTTCATTTAGATGTAGTACAAATTGGACTAGGCTTATGTACAAAGTTTCAAGAATCTAGCTCATTATTTAGACCATTTTGCTCACTGTTTAAGTTTAGATATCATTACACCCCCCCCCCTCCCATTTTATGATTTTCATTTTAATATTTATTTGTTGAAAATTGTCTTTAATACATGAATTTTCAGTATTGCTGAGAACCCGTTCTAAATAAGCGGTTATAAACCAATTTCGCGAGGCCATACTGGAAAATTTGTGTCCAATCATATTATTTTTAGTATTCTCAATGAGAATTTCTCATATCTATTTTCCATTAGAGAAATATTTTAATCTTATTTTTTTTTTTTTTTTTGGGGGGGGGGGCTTATTAGATGGGTATGTTAGAATCTTCTACTTAAAAATATATGTTCTGTTTTTTTTTAAAAAAGTTATGGCCATGTTTAATAAAGGATTTTTTCCCCCGGCTTTTTTTGAAATTGAAGTAGTGCAGTTGCAATTATTATGCCTTTTGGTGAAAAAAACACTTCTGTAAATTTTTAAAACTATTTTGGACAAGTATTATACCCAGTAATTTCTCTTTGAAATTTTGACGCCCCCCTTATGGAGGTCAAAAAATCATTGCATCATAACTATGGCTTCAAGGTTATCCCTGAATAGGCCTTGAGGAGTAGAATCAAGAATTTTTGAAGTTTTCAAAATATCTCATTCCTAGCCTGAGAAAATTTTTAAAAACCTCTAAAAATTGGCCAATTTAAAAATAGCGATTTTTTGAGATTTTTTCAGGCTAGGAATGAGATATTTTGAAAATTTCAAAATTTCCTGTTTTTGCGCTATACAATGTATATTATCTTACAGATGTTTTGAATTGGGGTTGGGCCAGTCAACTCCAACTTGGCCTCCAACTGTGACAACAGCTCAACCAGAAACAACAACAACTGGATTTGGAAATTGCCCAAGTAAATTTGATTCAATTAATACAGTAGATCTAGATCCTAAATTAGTCAATTAAACCAATAAGAACACAGTGAAAGAAAAATCCAACCATATTATTGGTTAGAATTTGTACAAATTTTGGTATGAAAGAGCAGATATTATTATATTTTTCCATCTTGTTTTACTGTGTGAAGTTATGAATTTCTTTGCAAAAGTTTTCATAGCAAAGAAACATTTTGGTCATTTTCGATTTGTTTAAAACTATTTGATGTTTAGATGATTGGATAGATGCTGATATACTTGGATGTTACAAATTCCTGGATGCCAAGATCAACCACACCTGGGTGGAGGCCCAGTATGACTGTGAACAAATTGGAGGATACCTGGCCGAACCAACAACTCATAGGTTAGTCACAGAAGCTAGACTTAAAGTAATCTTGTTATGAAAGAAAGAGGATGTATGTGTGTGCAACTAAGGTCTTGCTAATCACTGATCCTAGTAATTCTCTGTAGTAAATCTTCTCATATGTCCAGGGAAGATTTATAACTATTTTGGGAAGGGTGGTAGTATAGAATTAAAGAACAGTTATTTCTTGCATCGTATAATAACCAGCTTTCTACGGATATAAAATGTACAATTATAAGATTAAAATAATTTTCTATGCCGAAAGCACGGGCTAAAAAAACTTGTTTTAATCTTATGATTGTACATTTTTATATTCATAGAAAATTGGATTTAATTACAATGCTAAACATAGTTTTTGCATGAATGAGAACGGGTTCTAATCCACTAGATATTAATGGGTTTCGAATGAAAACTAGAATTAAATGCGGATCGACTCTAGTATCCCTAGGCCTCAAGGTTATATGTTGTATAGTAGTTCAAACATATCTAAGTTGGTGTTACTGTTTCCCAAAAACTTATCCCTCCCGATGTAGAATTGTAACAGTAAGCAGTACAATAAATATATCTACATAACATTAAAGGGTCTAAATTTTAAATTCATAATTATTTTTCTGCTGGATTAGAACACAGTTCTTTACTAGAATAACTCTCTAAACATGAGAGAAGGAACATTTGGCTGTTTTATATTGTTTCAAATATCTGACCAATGATTTTATGAAAGAGTAAATAGGGTAAATAATTCTAATTGTCTTTCAGAAGTAAATATAATTTTATATTATTTTATAGGTTGTCAAGTTTCCTTCACAGTTTGGCCAACTTTGATGAGGATTCAAGTGGAATAAAACATTGGTTCATTGGCCTCACTGATTTAGGTGATTCTGTAGTTTTTATGTTAACCTAAGATTTTTTTACATTTAAAATTAGTTAAAACAACATTTTTTATGAGTTGTTATCTTCTACCACTTGATATCCTGACATGTCTTATTATATTATAATCATCATTAGTTGTTTCAACACTAGAGTGAAGGAGGATGACTTTATACTAGAGGATGTCTCTACCCCCCCTCCCCTTCCCTGCTTAATGGAATATATTTTCTTGTATTCATTTGAAACCGATTAATTTCCAGAGGATTATATCCGGTTCTCATCCATATGAAAAAAAAACTATGTCAAGAATCATATTATATCCAGTTTTCTATGAATAAAAAATGTACAATCATAAGATTAAAACCAGCTCAGGGCTAAAAAAAATACTGGTTTTAATTCTATAATTGAACATTTTTATATCTACAGACTGTTTATAATACAATGCAAGAAATCATTATTATCAGTTCTGTTACCACCAAGATCATCATATTACTAAGCATAGTAATTAGTGGTTATCATTACAAATAATTTCAGATCATATTCTTTTTCAGGCCTGGAAGGAAGCTGGAACTGGATTCATACCAGAGAAATGTTGACTGATGATAGTTGGGGAAACAACAGGCCTGTCAATAAACATGGTAATTTATAATACAAAGTAGAACAATGTCTGCCTGTCTGAAGCTTAATACCTCAGTAACCTGGTCCTGTAATGGCTTTAAGCTATTTTCTTGAAAGGTTGGGATATTCCATCCCCCACCAAAAAAAATTTGGGGTATAGTCCCTTTCGTGGCAATGCACCTTAAGGGGCGATTCTTCATATTTTTCACAGTAGCTTTTTTCCTATTTCTAGCCCCTTTGGGGGGCTCTAACCTTGAGGGGCCAATTGCCTAACCCTGTGGGGCAATCAACAAACCCAATATAACCTAACCTAAAATAAGCTATAAAAAGCCATTTGATTTTAAAAATACAATGAATTGCCCCTTCAAGGGCGTTGCCACAGAAAGAACTATTCCCAAAATTTGTTTTTCTTTTTAAAACTATAAAAAAGGGAGTCAACTAACCAAATAATTCCCTCCCCTAAATGTTTTTTACTAAGCACCTAAAGGCTAGGAGCCCAAGCTGCTAGTCCTTATATAAAGCACATGAGGTTAGGTTACCCATTTTAACATTTCTTGTGCTATATCTTATAAAAAAAATCACTCCCTATATAAAAGTTTGTAAATTTTAGAATTTGAACCTTAAGTTTGCACTTAAATCTCTCTCAGCAAAAGAATGGAGCCTACTTCCAAAAATAATAATTCAACATTTGCATAATTTTAAGGGAAAACATTGTCAACACCTATCATTGATTAATCTAAATACCAAATCAATGGTGGTAGTAAGAGATAAAATGATTTTTAAATATTTTTATGTTAGGTAACAAGAATGACTGTGGAGTGATGGTATTGAACAAGGACAACTGGTACTGGGAGGATTTGGACTGCACTTTGCCAGAAATCCAACACTCCCCTGTTGCTCCTGTCTGCCAGAGAGACACCAACACATTCATTACAACCTCATCACCAGAGCCAACTACAACTCCTTCAACATGCGAGTCTGGCTGGTCAGAATATGAAGGAAGTTGCTATAAATATTTCCCAATAATCGATTACTGGCAAAATGCTGTTGCTGGGTGTGGTAAATATGGCAGTTTTCTTACCATTCTCCATTCTAAAGAAGAGGAAGATTTTGTGAGAAGCTTAGGTAATGGAAATATTTTCTGGATTGGTGGAGTGTACCAAAGTGGGGGATTGACATGGATTGATGGGTCCCCATATGATTATGGAAGTGTGTATAGCCCATCTTCTAACCAATGTATTTATTATAGTATGAGCCATTTAGTATTTAATACTGCCAATTGTGATGGTGAATCAATGGATTATATTTGTGAGAAATATTTATAATAAACTCAAAATAGATTCTGTGCTCAATCTTAAAATTATTTTTAAAATCCATCTATAGTATAAAGTAGAATGATGTCTGTCCATCTGAAGCTTAAGATCTTTGACACTGCTGAATTTATTGGATTCTACTCATCAAAGATATACATACTGGTCCAGTTTTAAGCTATTTTCTTTGGGGATGGGACACTTCCAACCACCCCAAAAAAACAAAAAATCCACCCAAAGGCAAATTTTAAAAAATATATGGATTAAAAGGATGTTAAAAAAATGCAGACATTTTTAAAATTTAAATTTCGCGGCTTGTGTTACTAGTAAAACATGTCATGCATACTGTTAGAATATTTAAAAACTCTAGTTTTTGGGAATATAAGTACCCTCTTTGAGCTATTTGTAGTTTAGGAGCTTCATTGAAAGATGTAAGAAATAGGATGAAAAGTTTTAAGTTGGAACATATTACATATTTTTAAATATTTAAAACATAAATGTCCCAGAACAGGTTTTACAAATATACAGGGTCATTCAAGAGAAATGATTTTTTAAAAAACTTAATTATGCATAGAAAATAAAACAATAATGTAAAATCCTTTAGATATTTGGAAAACCTATTATGAGACATTTATGTTTCAAATATTTGAAAATGATTATTTCAACAAATTATGCCCTAAAAACCGGTTTTTCCAAAGGCCTTTTTTTTCGAAGATTTATTGATTTTAGAGTTGTAAAAAATGTGCACCTTTTTGAAATTTTAATTGCGCAGCTTGTATTAATAGTAGAAAAATGTTATGCATATCGTTAGAATCGTCATAATCTCTAGTTTTTTAATATATAAAAACCATTCCTGTGCTACGTATAGTATAAGAGCTACGAGGTAAAATGTTCCAATTACTTAAAACTTTTCAACCTTTTTCTCACATTTTTCAATGTAGCTCCTAAACTACAAATAGCACAAAAACAAGTCTTATATTTTCAAAAACTAGAGCTTATGACAATTCCAACGGTTTTCGCAACATTTTTCTACTATTAACATAAGTCACGCAATTTAAAATTTAAAAATGAGTGTATTTTTTGCACACCCTTTAAATCCACAAATCCTCGAAAAAAAGGTCTTTGGAAAAACCGGTTTTTTGGGCATAATTTGTTGAAATAATAATTTTTAAATATTTGTAACATAAATGTCTCATAATAGGTTTTCCAAATATAAAAAGCATTTTACATAATTGTTTTATTTTCTATGCATAATTAAGTTTTAAAAAAAATCATTTCTCTTGAATGACCCTGTATAAAGCATTTTATATAATTATTATTTTTTTCCTATGCATAATTAAGTTTTTAAAAATGACATTTCTCTTGAAACACCCTGTAGTTTACTTGTTTTCCTTAAATTCAAGTTTATATGAAGTAATGAGTCTGTTTGTTCTTTTTTATATACTCATCAGCAATTTTTATAAAGCTTTGCTGAAATTAATAAAAAACTTTAATTTCTTCTGTTAATTTATTTCTGGTTTTTCTTATAATAAAGTAACAGGATGTTTGTCTGTCTGTTTGTTTGTACAGAAGGATTTCGTTAACCGCTGAACTGATTGGGTTCTCCTTAACAGGGAAGCTTCTGGGAAGGTGTGTAGCTATTTAGGGGAAGGGTACTACCATCCTTTCCAGAGAAATCGCCCCTAGAAAAAAATTACCCCCTTTTATTTTACTTTTTCTTTTAAAATCTAAAATAATAGATTGGGTTATCAAATTCAATTCTCCCCTCCTCAAGTACCCCCAGAGGCCTCTAGGGGTGTAACTGCTAGTCCTTGTAATAAAGTAACAGGAAGTCTCTATATTGTGTGTTTGTATGTTTGTACCAAAGGTTGTTGTTAACCGCTGAACCAACCAGGTTCTCCTTTACAGGATAGCTTCTCATAGATCCTGGGATCTTGTATAACTATTATTGGGGATGGTACCACCACCCCCACCGAAAAAAAACTTTCCCCCAATGTTTATAAAATAAAATAGGTTATTGAATTTAACTCTCCCCTCCTCAAGTGCCCCTAGAGGCATAGCCGCTAGTCTAGGATATACCACTAGAAACGTGCCATACCTAAATCTGGGGCACTTGATGTAGTAGCGGGTTAAAGTTGAAAAAAGAAAGTTTAGGGGGGTTTCTTTCTGAAAGCGATTTCTCTTGGGCTGGGAGGTTAAGGTACAGACAGACACAGACACACTGATATATATAGCTAAGGATATTAAGGCTTGAAAATCCTATTCTTGTGATACATAGAACTTATATGTATGTTTTGTTTCCCCAAAAAACAACAAAACACCATTATAGTATTGTCTAGTTATGTTATTTATTGATATACAAATACAGGCATTTTACACAACTCTTGTAGATTATGCTTGCAAGCATTTTCTGAAGGACATGTTGTACATAACTCAAAACTGCCTGGTAAAAGTTAATTATTTCTTTAGAATATCTCAATGTCTAACCTAATTTTATTGTATTTTATACAAGAAAAACATTCACAGAACTACTATTCCAAGTACCACAATTTGTTAAATGCACTTAATAGAATTATTCCATTCATAACCAAATTTGATACTAAGTACCAATGAAGCACTGAGTATGATGGTAACATTCTAAGCCCTCCACTTTATTATCTAATTATGCAATTGATATACAGATGGATATAATTGATAATTGACTGTATGATTACTCAGTACAATCTTCACAGCAAAATTATTAAATTCTTTGAAAATACTTTTCTCCTTAAGATTTTTGATGAATTAAAAAAGAAAAATATACAAGGAAGATATAGAGAGATGTATTGATCAGCGAAATCTCTACAACAAAAATAGCAATGTAATATCTATAAATCATTTTAGCCTAATTAAATATATTTCCCTAATAATATTACAAACTTACAGATAGTTAAAGTAAGTTGTAGAGTACCTAACTTCGCAATAATAAAATTATTCATTGCCAATAGTTTTCTTAGAATGATAAGTATGTTTATTTTTATTGATAAAGAGCAGGTGACTGTTATAAATTAATTATTTTATGTGCTAAGTATATCAGTCTCTGTTTAAAATGGAAAAATTAAAGTTACTAAGTCTTTTTATTTTGTAAGTTTCCATTCAGTTTTTTGTGAAATGTAAAATAAGATTGCACTTTACATCATCAAATACTGAGACACAAAAGCAGACTTTTGTGGTATATTTATTTAAAGGGATTGTAATTTGAAATAATAGAACAATGTGAGTTCTTCTGCCTTCTATAGCATTTAATAATATATTTGCCCTGATATTTTATCTC
Organism: Acartia tonsa; assembly: GCF_053477335.1. NCBI lineage: Eukaryota > Metazoa > Arthropoda > Copepoda > Calanoida > Acartiidae > Acartia > Acartia tonsa. Next base: position 49,868,929 of record NC_137267.1, read on the forward strand.
CACAATAAACTCAAGAAAACATTTGATACCATTTAGACAATAATCGCTTGTCATTTCAACTTGTTTTCTCATAAAACATAACTTTTGCGTATTTATTTTTATTCGCCAAACAAATGCTTAAAATCACTGCTGGAGGGTGCTTAACATTACTTGCCCTCCTTCATTTTGAAATAAAAAAAAACAATTATTTAATATATTTTGTAGAATAACATTATTTAGATTTGGTAGAGCTGCTCTAGCCGAAGTGGAAATATCAGAGTCTTTGCCTAACTCATCTGTCAGAATAGGAGAATGTCCAGGTCTTATTAATTGATCTTTTACATCTTTAACCTTTATAAACAAATCAACTTAGTTGGATTTACTGGTATGTTTTTGTTTCATTGATTTTTTAAATATTTTTTTTCAAAAGATGATTGGATAGATGCCGATATACTTGGATGTTACAAATTCCTGGATGCCAAGATCAACCACACCTGGGTGGAGGCCCAGTATGACTGTGAACAAATTGGAGGATACCTGGCTGAACCCACCACACATAGGTTAGTAAGTGCTTTTCTTTGAGGTGCCTTGTGAGCAAACACCACATTCACCTAATTTTTAAAATAAATTGCAAATAAGGAGTGGGGTGAAGTTTTTTTTGTTAATACCTGTAACCTGTAAGTTTCATGAGCCTGCGGGGGGCTGTACCTGTGGTGCCTTAACCTTGTTGGGGTCCCCTGTACTCAATATAACAAAATAACTTGATCATGAATACAAAGAAATTGTTATGTATCCCATTTCGGCTCAAAATCCAATCCATTTCCACATAGCACATACTAATATTCATATTTTTTATAATTCAACACATTAAGAAGATAAATATTTATATTATGTTTAGGCTTTCCAGTTTTTTACACAGCTTGGCAAATTTTGATGATGAATATGATGGAATTAAGCATTGGTACCTTGGACTTACAGATGTAGGTAAAAAACAGTTTGAAACTTATAAGCACCTGCATAAAATTTTTGGATATTGGTAACTTTTTCAATCTAATTTAAAAATTTCTCTTTTCATTTTTCTAGGTTGATAATTTATTACTTTTTTAAAATAAAATAGGCTGCAATCCATTAACAACTTTGGGAACATAGGTCTTATACAACTACATATAACTACAACTAGTATGATTTACTTTTCAAACATTTTTTCTGTTTAAGGTTTAGAAGGAAACTGGATATGGGTCCATAACAGAGAACTCTTGACAGAAGAAAGTTGGGGAAGTGAAAACCCTAGCTCAGAATACCGTAAGTAGAGTAATTCCTTTTAAATTTAAAGGGGGATACTTATTGAGGCATGATTGCATATCAAAACAAAATGCTAACAAACATAATCAACATGAAACCTCAAAATCAATTAAGTGTAAGAGAAACAACTGAGTTAACAGAATAATTCATTGTACTAATTTAAGCATAGGCTTTCAGAATGGAAGCATGAGATTATCCTCAAATCAAATCATGACGGGTGGATACACTCCCCTTAACAGGGATCTACACCCTCCAAATGCAGCTAGGGGGGGGGGGGGAGGTTCAAGTAAAAGTGTCACACTCCCCTTAAAATGCTGAATAGTGTTATTTGCTTACTTCACATGCCAATTTTCCAAGTCATATCTGAAAGTTTTATCATTTACCAATGGGACACGACTTTTACCCCAATTCCCTGAGAAGCACAGCCTTATCAATTCATCAGTTACTGAGATCTTAAGATTCGGATGGATGGACAGTCAGACATTGTTTTTCTTTTACAAACTATTTCTTTTTTAAGGAAACAGGGCAGACTGTGCAGTAATGGTTCTGGATTCCACAGCCTGGTGGTGGGAGGACTGGGACTGTACACTCACACAGATACAGGAAACTCCAGTAGCACCTGTGTGTCAAAGACATTTAGAAGCATCTAATTCTACGACAACTGAAGTACCGATTACAACATCTCAAATGTCAAGCCCCTGCCCAACAGGTTGGTCAGAGTTTCAAGGTAGCTGTTATAGATTAGAGGGAGGAGTTGAATTGAATTGGATGTATGCTGTGTCAGAGTGTGGAAAATATGGAGGATTTCCAGTAATTATACATTCCAAGGAAGAAGAAGACTTTTTGAAGAGCTTGTCTGACGGAGAAGATTTCTGGGTGGGAGGGATCTACTCCAGCAGTGGACCTGTTTGGATAGATGGAACAAATTTTGACCATGGAACCTTTTATGACCCTGATGTGGATGAATGCATCTACTACGCATTGCCTCAATCCCAATTTAACACTGTTCCTTGTACTTATAGAGCTTCTATTATTTGTGAAAAATACTTCTAAACACCTGTTCAAATAAAGTTTGAAAAAAAATATATTTTATTTATGTCAAATATTTATGATATCATTTCTTTAATTCATATTAATACATAGATTACATTACACATAAGGAAATATATTGAGAAATTAATTATAAACATATAAGCCCAAAACAATCTTAACTTGTTTATTGCCTAACAAACTTATCAAATCTAATTAAATTAAAGTAAATTGCTATCTTATTGAATAGATTGTGCAACATAAATGATTTTCAGTACCTACCTAATGTTAAGACAATGCATGAAAGGTTCGGTGTTTGATGTTCCATTATCATCAAGTTAGTTGTTAGCTAGTTTTTGCTATAATAAATATGTATAATAAATGGTAATATTCATGAATGATGCCAAACATTTTTTAACTGAATAATTTGTGTTACTGTCAAATACTCTTGTTAAATAAACGAAAAAAAACCATGTGATAACAATTTTAAATTAAAAAAACTAATAATATTTAGTGATTTTTTAAATAACATCAAATGTTATGTTGAGTATAACTTTTTAAGAAGACATATGACGTCAAAAACTCAATTAAATGCTAAATTAGATTGATTACATAGTTAAATAATTGAAAATTACTGTTCCTTTTGCTAAAAAATAAAAAAATAAAATGTTTTTATGTCTGCGCCTTTCCTTATTTTAAGTAGCTATTCGTATTAACTTTTTTAACCCATTCATTAAACTGTGGTCCAAATTTTTTTTTCTCGACTATTTGATTAAAGTTAACAATAAAAAAAATGCTGCATAACATCACTTGCTCTAGTTCGTATATAGTCCCCTTTATTTTAGACATTTAGTTAGCTTTTGTCTTATAATAAGTAAATTTAAATAAGGTAATATTAACTTTAAACATTGAACAAATATTATTATTAAACATTTAATGTTATTTACTACATTAATTATTTATTTATTACCTACCTACCTAAAAATATATAATTTTTATATTTACACATTTTTTTTAGGTATTTAAATAACCAATTAATAAAAATAAAATTACGAGTCTAAAATACTTAAGTATCTATCTCAAGTCATTACAATTTTAACAAGGGTGACAACATCCACAAAAAGCGAAGCTCAAAAATTATGAATGGATATCGGGGAAAAACTTACTATAGAGCAGTGTAATACAATAAACATTAAACGTGATAAAATAGGTAAAACAAGAAACCCTTTAAAATCACGCAACCTTTTAAAAAAACGAAAACTTTAAAATATAGAAATTGATCTAGCACCGCAATTAATAAACAAATCTAAAAAAAAGTTTCATGGAAATATGTACAATATGAGCATATTTAATCCCTGATAATTTCAGCCGTCAATCCTGAATAGGAATCGGGAAAATCATGAAAACCTAAAAATCTAGGAATCGATCTAGTAACCCAATTAAAAGACAAATCTTAGCAAAACTTGGTAAAAATAAGTGGAGTCTAAAATTGACTAGGTAATCCCTGAAAATTTCAACCCTCTATCACGAAAACTTAAAAATCTAGGAATCGATCTAGCACCCCAAATAACAGACAGATGGACAAAATAATGTATAGATTCGATGGGCATATGTCATAGGAATCTTCACTAAAAATTTCAGCTGTCTATCTTGAATAGAAGCCGAGAAAATCACGTTTCTCCCATAGCGTTACGGGCTGACGGACAAAGTGAATTATAGAGTAACAGCTACTAAAGATACATAAAGTAAAACATAGGTAATTTTTATTCCTAAAACATAGGTACCTAACAGTAAGACATCTGAGATAAATAACATTTACAGTTTAATACACCATTTAAATTTTAGTAAATACTGATAAAAGTTTGAAATACTTACCTAATATATACTAGCAGCTGCACCCCTTGCATTAAAGAGCTCTTTGGTCAAAGGGGACAGAAAAAGCCTAAAATCTCCAGACTTCTATTTTGAAAATAGCCTAAAACAACCACAAGACTTAAATATAAAATTTAATAGACAAAAATACCAAGCATTAAATTTGAAAACAAAAGAACTCAAACCATTGCATCCCAGGACTAAAATCCCTGAAATCAATTGGTTTGCAAGATCTTGAGTGACAAACGAAAATCTTGCTACTTTAAGTAATAGGATATCATTATCACATATTAAAATCATAATTAAATAAGTCTTCTTTCTCCTCAATTTCTTCCTTTATGACAACATCTACCTCTTCTTTAATATAAGTATAATCATCAGTTTCCAACTTTACATTCAGAGGATTCTCATCAACATTTTCTTCTTCTTTAATTTCTTCTTTAATGGTTTCTCCGCAATCAACAAAATTGTCGGGAATAGATTTATCTCTAGCACTCTTTTTCTCCATAAACATTATCAAGTGGCCTTGGGTTTTCTGGTGTTGCCCCAAGTTACCTTTAGTTGAAAATGATTTTTTACATAAGTTACAATGAAATGGCTTTTTATCGTGTAATATTTGGTGCTTTTTTAGGTTGGCTGTGGAGGAGAAAGTCTTTTTACAAATATTACACTGATATGTTGTTAAATGTGCAGCTGAGTGTGATGTTATTTCATTGTGAATATTAAAGTGCTGTTCTTCTCTAAATGATTCATAACAAACTTTACACTGATATGGGAATGGATTTTCAACTGAATGTTTTCGTAGGACATGCTTGTCTAGGAGACTTTGGTTAGCCCAAACACTTGGACAGTGACTACATGGAAATGTTAATTCCATTCTGTATACAGTGACAGCTGCTATGGGTTTTATTTTTGTTTTAAATCACTTCAAACCTGTAATCAAAAATATCAACTTTAGGTATAATAGTATCAAATACAAAAAAAAGTGGTTCATCAACAAACTAATAATATTTAGTATTGAAATCATTAGATCTATAGTTTAAGGATGTTTGTTCTTTAATAATTATATCGTTATATAAAAGTAACAGAATCTGTGTGTGTGTGTGTCTGTCTGTTTCTCTGTACCAAAGGATCTAGCTAACCGCTGAACAGATAAGTTTCTCCTTTAAAGTGTAGGGCCTGGGAAAGTTTATAACTATTCTGTGGATTAGACCCCCCCCCCCCACTCCCCCTAAGAGAAATTTACCTTAGAAATTTGTTTTAAAAACAAACATTATTGGGAGTGGTCCATTCAAGCAGACCCCCCACCCCTTATTCTAAGTGTACATATTCATATCAAGTAGGTAATAAAGCAAGTTGCGACAAAGTTGATATGATCAATACTTAATATTATATAAACGCCGCAGCCACAGTCCTTTATATTAAACTAGTGAACCCGCTCCTAGCCCCCTGGAAGGACAGGGAGGTAAAGAAAATAGCTTAAAACTCCTCAAAGATATTTACAATGCTTAAATGATAAAAACATATAAATAAAATAAACAGATAAAAAAATACCTGTTCAATTAAAATTGATCAAACTTTTCCTTTCTCATTATTTTTAATTATCTGAAAAAAATTATAAATTTATAAAAATTAAATATCTTATTTATTTCGCCCCTATCCTCTAGGGGCTGTGCCTCCAGAGGTTTGATCAACCTATTTTTGTGTTATTTAAATTTAAAAAGAAAATAAAAAAATAAAAAATTGGGGGGGGGGGCTGTATTTTTTATTTTTTTGGGGGGGTTGGGGGTCCCACCCCCCATGAAAATTAATAGCTTAAAACCATCACAGGACCAGTAGGTATATTCTCTAAAGAGTAGATCCCAATCGGCTCAGTGGTTACTGAGATCCTAAGCTTCAGACAGACAGACAGACATCGTACTACTTTATATTATAGATTGGTAATCTTATTTAAAGAGAGTAATTTTTATGACTACTGAACTTATGCTCAATAACTAATATTCCTTTATGCCCATCCATAATTTTTCGTGCTTTGCTACTTATGGATGTTTTCATCCTTGTTTATTGACAATCTCAGGGGTGTATATTCTACATGGGATCCCTTGTTAAGATGTGGAGAAAAAATAAAAAAATGTGTGTGGTAGAAAAAAATCAAATTAAGGAAGAAAACTTTAATTGACTTAATGCATTAAAAGGGGAGGGCTATTTATTTACTTTTCATTTTGCCCACTCCGTTGGAAAAACTAGGGAAGGGGGGGGGGAGGGAAGTAAAATATTTTAAATCGGGAAAATCTTGTGCAGAATATACACCCCTGAACTATCTTAAGGTTAAATCTCATGTTTTACAATGTCTATATGATCAACATCTGCTTCCTCGTTCTTCACAATAAATTCAAAGTTCTCTTCCTCATTTATTTCCTCTTTAATACCATCAAAAATCTCTTCTTTTTCATCAATTACCAGATTTTCTGACTTAATTTCAAAATTTAGAGGATCCTCACTCGTGGTTTCCTCAACTTTAACTTCTATGTTTTCGTCGCATTCAATAAAAATTCCGGGATGCCTTAATTTGTCTTTATTTTTATGATGTTTCTTCTTGTGTTTTTTTAAGAGATAAGCGCGAGAAAATGACTTGTTGCACAATTCACATTGATATGGTTTTTCACCTGTGTGGGTTCTTTTGTGATACGTTAAATGTATAAGTTGAGCAAAAGCTTTTTCACAAAAATCACACTTATATACTTTTTCACCTTTGTGTGTTTCCCTATGTATTCTCAAAGCTTTATTTTGATCAAATGACTCTTTGCATATCTTACATGTATATTGCCTCGGTCCAGAATGTGTTTCCCTGTGGGATTTTAACATTCTTCTGTCTAAGAATTTCAAATTGCAGACGTCACACTGAAAGTTAGTTTTAAGTTTGTGCCTAATTTTATGTTTATCTAAAATACTTTGAGTCGAAAATGATTTATTGCACATTTCACACTTGAATGGGGTATATCCTGAGTGTAATCGTTCGTGTCGGCACAAGTCATTGGAATTAACAAATGCCTTTTTACAAAATCGGCATTTATGAGGCTTTACGTCTGAATGTCTTTCTTTGTGATGATCTAATGCGTGTTTAAAAGTGAATGCTTTATCACATGTTTCACATTTGAATGGTCTTTTTTCTTTGTGACTTTTTTTATGTTTAGAGTATTTTTCACTCTCAGCAAATGTTCTATTACAAATATCACATCGATAAGGTCTGTCGGCTGAGTGGATCTTATTGTGTGATTTTAAAATGCCAATTTTAGTGAATGATTTATTACAAATGTTACAATGATATGGCCTCTCTTCTGTATGCGAACTTTTATGCATATTAAAGAAATACAAATCAGTAAACAGTTCATTGCAAATATTACATTGAAATTTCTTTGCACCAAAATGAATTTTTGCTATGTGCTTTGTCAAATTACCTTTTTGACTAAATGTTTGATTGCATATGTTACATTGAAAAGGTTTGTCCTCAGTGTGCGTTTTCTTGTGCCTACTCAAGTGATGTCGTTGCAGAAATGGCTTATTACAGATATCACAATTGAATGGCCTCTCTCTCGTGTGAGTTCTTAGGTGATTTTTCAAGCAAGTACTTGACACAAATGCTTTGTCACAAGAATCACATTGATAAGGTTTATCTCCTGTATGTCTTCTTTTGTGTAGTCTAAAAGTACTGTCGGCTGAAAATTCCTTGTTACATTTATCACATTTATATGGTTTTTCTCCTGTATGAAATGCAGGGTTGGTAAAAATTCGGGTTTTTCTAAAAAAAAGTCCGCAGACAACTGAAAAGTCCCGGTTTTGACTGGTTAAATCGTGGAAAAAAAACAGAATTTACACAGAGTATAAAAGCATTAGAATTTACAACAAAAAAGACTTATCTTTAGAAAACAACATTTTTATTTGAAAAAAATAATAGAAAGAAGTCTTTTTGTTGAAAATTCTAATGTTTTTATACTGTGTGTACTGTACAGGCTTTTTAAGAAAAAAATAAGAAGTTTCTTAAGAAAAAATAGTATTTTAGGGCCTTTTTGGAGGCAAAAACAGCATTTTTTTCAAGGTGGACTTTTGCTTTGGATTATTGTTAGAACCGGAAAAAGCCATGTGGTTTTAACTACCCTGGACTTTTCTTGCCAACCCTGCCTGTATGTGTTCTAACATGGTACATCAATGTATCCTTTCGCTTGAATGTCTTGTCACAAAAAGCACATGCAAATAACTTTTCATTATCTTCGTCCATTTTCTGGATTTTCTTTCAATAGGCCGACTTGAATTCAGAAGATTAAATCCTGAAATAAAGGGAGGGGGCGAAAGTGACACTTTTTTAAACCAAAACTAAAAGTTAAAGGAACTCAACTAAAAAAAAGAGTTACAGGTCTGACATTTTGCATGGCAGTTGCTTTTTAGGGGTACAATATGGAACTGTAAAGAAACGGCGTCGCAACCGCCGAAAACCGCCGAGAAAAGGCAAAAAAAAATTCGGCGGGAAACGGCGGTTTTTGGCGGTTGCGCTGCCGTTTCTTCGCAGTTCCATATTTTACCCCTATAAAGCAACTGCCATGCAAAATCTCAGACCTGTAACTCTTTTTTTTAGTTGAGTTCCTTTGTTTACTTTTAGTTTTGGTTTCAAAAAGTGTCACTTTCGCCTCCCCCCTTAGTTGGATTAAATTCACATATAAGAAAACAATATTTATTCCTTAAGTAAAAAGTTTATTTTGTCTGTAGCTTAAGATTTCGATAACCACAGAACCGATTGAATTTTCTATTTCACATTTGTCCCGGGATGGTTTTAGGCTACTTTATTATAAGATTTAAATCATAGTATGGTTTTAGGGTAAGGGGGTATCTGTGTATCTGAATCCTAACTTGAGAGAATCAGGGCTACATACATACAGGTTAAGGGGGGGGGGGGGAGGATGTTGTGTCTATGGTCCTACAGTTTTATTTTGGGTGCTTCTCCCTTAGTTTTAGAGATAATTGGGTAAAATATTTTTTTATGATATTTATCCTAACTTTTGGAATCTTTTACAAAAAATGGCAGCGGGACAATATTTTTCTTTGCATTTCTGACTGAATTAATCGCTTTGGAAACATCTGAGACCGCGTTGTTTTTTTCTCCAAAATTTTTACCACTATAACTAACCCTGTGGGGGGACTTTTTCATATTATCGTTTATTAAGGTAAATCTTAAATTCAGTGCTTCTCCTGTGCCTTTAAAGCTATGCTTTATTAAGGAGTGGGGACAAAACACCTAATTTAAAAATGCCTAACTAAAAATGCCTAACTAAAAATGCCTAACTAAAAACACCTAAGTTTAAAAATACCTAATGTTTAAAACACCTACGTTAAAAACACCTAATCTATAAATGCCTAATTTAAAAACGCCTAACTAAAAATGCCTAACTAAAAATACCTAATTTTAAAAACGTCTAATTTTAAAAATGCCTAATTTAAAAATACCTAATTCTAAACTATCTAAACGCCTAATTTAACAATGCCTAATTTTAAAATATCTATTTTTTTTACTAAAATACTTAAAATTTTGATAACATTAATCCAATTGGCTGAAGGATCTTGCTAGTCATTGAACCAATATGGTTCATCTTTACAATGAAGCTTCCCATAGTTTATTGTTTATAACGCTTTTGGGGAGGTTACCAATGTCAGTTTTATATTTGTGTTATTTATCTATGATCTGTTTATTTATTTCAGTTTGTTTGCTGTCAAGATATTTATTCATCTATGAAGATTTGTTATTTAATAAATATCTTAAATGTTTTGATGCTGTGTATTTATTTATCTTTTATCATTTATCGAAGCTTGGACGTCTTTATTACATTGCAGATACTTTAGTAGTGAATAGCTGTTTAAGATTTTAAGATAATTTGCTTTAAGTTTATTCTGTTTTATTCCAGATTTATAATGATTGGCTAGTATAGACTTGGTGTATTGTTGATTTAATATTGAGGTAATTATATGTCACTATCAGTAGTAGCAGAGCTACAAGCTTTGTTTTCCGATTAAAAGAGGGGAACATGGCCTAAAAGATCTACGGCACACTGTGACTTGACATATAATTAATACCTTAACCATACATCTATTCTGAGCTAATTATTTACAATCTGAACTATTGATAATTGTAATAGTGTTCTAATAAACAGAAATTCTTATTGAGCCTTAAAGGTGAAAAATGTTCAAACATGAAGAACTGTCAACGTTGCTGGAGAAGTAAAATGTAAAATATTTAGATTAAGATATAAAGATTTTTGTATAGTAAAAATATCCAACTATAGCCTTATGTTTTTCCATTTAATAAAAAGAAAATCATACTAGGTGCAATAAAATCAAATAGTGTTATTTTTATTATAGCCCGAGAAGGGTGATATATCCATAAGTAGCGTAACCACAATAAAACAGTGGTGTTAACAGTAAGAATTGTTAAAGGCAAATTAATCTAACCCTAGGGTGTCAACCTTAAATAGTGAACCATGACGGAAAATTCGAACTGTAAAATAGGGGCAGATGCCCCAAATTTGAACAATTTTGAATCCTATGAAGATTTTAAAAACAACGTTAAATTATGGGCCGGTCTCACGGACTATAAGAAAGAACGCTTAGAAAGAACATGCTAGCATATGCCTTACCGAACAAATCGGTAGAGTTCGGCGATTTTATCCAGCAAGATTTCTTCAATGTTCACCCTGTATCCGAACTTTTAAACGATGCGGAAGGGGTGACCAAGGTCTTAAACTTTCTGGATACGCACATAGGCAAAGAGGCTAGGATTACTGAATTGGAAGCTTTTGAGAAGATATGGTCATACAGAAGGACACAAGATCAGTCTATTTTAGAGTATTTGAAGGAGCATGAAAGGCATTACAACAAATGTAAACAGTTAGGGATAACCTTTACCGACACATGCAGCGCCTTTATAGTAATGTTAGGGGCGAAGCTTAATAATACACAAGCTGAATTAGTAAAAGGGGTTCTCGATTTGGAAAAGGAAACAGGAAAGATGTACAAGGCCGTTAAGCGAAAATTAAAGGATATGCTATCTGATTCGTTAGGCAACATCGTTTCTAATGGCGGAAATTCAACTAGCGCCGAAGCCTTTGCTGCCAAACATCAAGAAGCATTCGCTAATTGGCAGAAAAATAATTCATATAAGAAGAATTATACTGCGAATTATAACAATAACCGAAAGTCGTCGTCCAATTTTTCCTCGAATGGCGCTCGTTCTGTTCCCAAGAACAGGGACGCCAACCCAATAAACCGGTCGACCCTATTTCGGGAAAACCTTTTAAGTGTAAGACATGTGGCTCGTTTAGGCACTTTAATAGAGAATGTCCCTATAACAAGAACAGTAACAACAACAATAGCGGCGCGAATTCATCCAAAAAGAGAGGAAAAATCTTTATGATACAGACTCAAAACTCTGATGAAGAAGAGGCCCTACTAGCCCACTTCGACAGAGGACAATCAGAAACAGATGAAGTAAAAGACGAACAAGATGAAGATCAGGTTGAGAAAGTCCTGTTCACTTCTAACAAAGAAGAACTGAGCAAATTCACAGCTGAATCCATCAACTGTGCTGCATTGGATTCTTGTTGCACTTCGTCTGTAACAGGGCGAAAATGGATGAACATTTTTCTGTCATCAATGCCCGTTGAGCTTCAAGAATATGTTAAAGGACCATACAAGAGCAAGAGAACTTTCCAATTTGGAAATCAAGGGATTTTACCAACCCTAGAAGCATACATGATTCCTATTGTTGTAGCTGGGAAAAGACATCTTATTGAAGTAGATGTCATAGTGTCGGACATTCCACTTCTGATGTCTAAAACTCATATGAAACAGCTTGGAATAACTCTCAATATGGTAGACGATACAGCATCAATTGACGGTAAATTGATCAGAGTGGACACTACAAGTGCTGGTCATTTTATACTCAATCTCTTTGGTGACAATGAGCGCCAAGACAACAACATGATGCAGGAAATCTGTGCTGTGAACATGTTAAAAGAAAGTGAAGAGGTGCAAATGCAACTACTTCATAAGCTTCACAAGCAATTCGGACACAGGCCTAAGAGAGTGTTTATTGAACTCATAAAATCTGCTGAACAATGGGATCCCAAGTTCAGTAAAATGATTGATCTCATCATAGATGGCTGTGAGGGATGCATTCTTCGAAAACGTAGCCCAGACAAGCCAGCAGTAGCCTTGCCAATGGCTAAAGACTTCAATCACATATTGGCAATGGATTTGAAGAAATGGGATGATAGGAATTACATACTATATTTTGTAGACCTATTCACAAAATACACCGTAGGAGTAGTTATACAAGACAAGAAGCCAGAGACCATTGTAGCAAAGCTTTTTGAAAATTGGATTAGATACTTCACAGTGCCAGATATCATCCTAACAGATAATGGAGGAGAGTTTATCAATGAAGCAATGAAAGAAGTGTGCAGCGTGCTTAATGTCTATCACATGACAACTGCTGCCAACTCGCCTTGGCAAAATGGCACATGTGAAAAGCACCATGCACTATGTGATTGTGTAATAGGGTGTTTAAGACGAGATTATCCAAAGATGTCATTGGAACAAGCAGTAGCTTGGTCATGTGCAGTAAAGAATTCCTTAACTAATGTCTATGGATATTCTTCATTTCAACTCACATTTGGTAGGGTACCAAGGCTACCCAACATCATGACCAATCCAATCCCAGCTTCTCAGATTGAACCCAGAAGCCAAGAGCTAGTAAAGAATCTAGAAACTCTACACGGGACAAGAGAAGCCTTTGCTAAAGCAGAGAAGTGCGAGAAATTTAAACTGGCTCTCAACAGAAAGATGAGAGCAGTAAACAGAGATTATAATCCAGGTGATCTAGTATACTACAGAAGAGACAAGGATGACAAATGGCTAGGCCCTGCTAAAGTCATTTTCCAAGACAATAAAGTGATTGGAATACGTACAAGCTCTGGATATGTTAGAGTGAGTGCTAACAGACTTTGGCCAGCTGGTCAGACCCTGTCAGAGCGACTAAGAGATGAAGAGGCTCAGATAGAAGAGATGAAGAAGAAAAGGTCTGATAAAGACAAACCGGGAAAGAAAGAAGAGCAGAAAAATTCCCAAATGGAAGTAGATCCAGAAGATGAAGATGACTTCAAGGAAGCAAGAGAAGAAATCAATGAGCCTGAGAGCGTAGAGCAAGAAGCTGAAACAGAAGGAGCTCAATCCCAAGAAGAGTCTAGTGAGCAACAAGCAGCTGAAGCTCCACCAACCAATGATATATTGGATGGCAAGGAGAGAAAGAGCCCAGAGAAATTTGTTAAACATCAGCGCATTGAGCTTAAGGACAATGGGAGATGGGAGAGAGGAATCATCCTAGGTCAGGCTGGAAAGAAAGTTGGCAAGTACAAGCACTGGTACAATGTGCAGCTAGACAGCGGTAAAAAGTTCTCTGCAGACTTCGCTCAACAGGAAGTCAGGAAAGAAACCACAGAAGAAGAAGCTCCAACAACAGAGGAGGAACTCCTTCTCATTGAGGGAGTAGACATCAGACTTGACAGTGGTAAAGTGATTACCATAAGAGACGAGGAGAACTTGATTGTACTGGACGATGATCAGGCTTTAGCAACCTGGTTGCATGAGGAAGTTTTGGCCGTGATGCTACCAAAGGAGAAAAGGAATACTCCTGAATGCGATGCAGCCAAAGAGCTTGAGCTGCAAAAGCTGAAAGATTTTGATACTTACAGAGTAGTGGAGGATGAGGGGCAACCCTTCATAACAACTACTTGGGCTAGACTGACAGCAAGAGGATTTCAGGAAGAGGATGAACATCCCAAGGAATCCCCAACACTGCAGAAATATTCCCTACGCACACTACTTGCTATTGCAGCAGCAAAGGGTTGGCCTATAGAGACTGTAGATGTAAAGAGTGCATTTCTTCAAGGCACTACGCTAAAGAGGAAGGTTTATGTCAGACCACCCAAAGAAGCAAATGTTTTGAACACTTTGTGGCTTTTGAACAAGTGTCTGTATGGACTCAGGGATGCCAGCAGGCAATGGTACACTAGAGTGGAGAATGTGCTGGAGAAACTTGGATTCCAGAAGTGCACGTATGATTCAGGGTTATTTTACCTGAAGGTCAATGGTCAGTTAGAGGCTCTAGTAGGATTGCATGTGGATGATTTTCTGAACGCTGGAGGTGAACATTTTCACAAAGTCATTCTACCACAGATTCTGGCAACTTTCAAGGTTGGAAAGTCAGAGAGGGGAAGCTTCATGTACACGGGCTTTCAACTCAATCAAGATAAGGATGGAGTTTCCTTGGATCAGTCTGACTACATTGAAAGTCTAACTGTTCCTGAGATAGACAAGTTAAGATTAAGGCAGTCCAATGAAGAAATGACATACGAGGAGCTGTCAATGCTGAGAAAGATGACAGGTCAGCTGAATTGGACAGTTAGATCCACAAGACCTGAACTTTCTTTCAGTATGATTGCATGTTCCACTCACTTCAAAGGTGGATCAGTGGCAGATTTGAAATTTGCCAAGAAGACTTTACAGAATCTGAAGGATAACAAGGCGATTCTAAGGTTTTCTAACCTCAATGACCTCAAGAAAGCGGAAATCTGGTTGTTTACAGATGCGTCATATGGCAACTTGAATGGAGGTACTGACAGTACACAGGGATACGTCTTATTCTTGGTCAGACCGGAGGATGGAAGGTGTGCACCGATTGACTGGAGAGCGAACAAGATTGACAGAGTGGTGACTTCAACTCTGGCAGCTGAAGCAGTTAGCTTGACCAAAGGTTTGGATGCAGCAATAGCATTCAAATGGACCCTCCAACAATTGCTGGGAGAAGAAGGTAATCTACCTGTGAGAGCAATTATAGATAACAAGGACACTTATGAGAGTGTACATTCAACCACTGATGTTGCTGAGCGAAAACTTCGCAGGGAGATTGGAGTGGTGAAGCAAATGCTCAAAGACAAAGAACTTGAGCAGTTGATTTGGGCACCCGGTCAATTCCAATTGGCGGATCCACTAACGAAACTGGGAGCCAATGGAGAAACCTTAAGCAAGGTCATGCAAGAAGGAAAGATCCCAAGGGAGATCATGGCTGTAATCAAAGCCTAAAAGGTTAAATCCATGTTAGATACGTGTACATAACCTATCTTGTAAATAAATTCCCATACAATTCATTTTATGTAGTTAATTTGTGCTTAGAAATTAATTTTTCTAATAAATATAGTTAGGTACTTGTAATAACAACAGCAATAATTTTAAATGTCTTTGCATGATTTACAATATCGCCACAACCCACCAAGGACAAGGTGACAACTTCCAATAATATTAAAAATTTTGGGTATTCACTAAACATTTTTGTGTTGTCAACGCTGACGTAATTTCAGCATAATTGAACGCGGCAAATATGCGCAAAGATGTAAACAACAAACATGGCTGCCGTCGTGTTGAGAAATTTACGGAAATAATATTCCATGTTAAAAATGTGAAGAAAATGCGTATTAAATAGGATAAGTTTACTTTTTTGTTTGTTTTTACATAGTTTGTCATTACAGTTTTGCCTTTTATTGCTTTCGGACATTAATCATCCTTTTGCATTACTCAAGGTAAATTCTTGTTATTTTATAATAATAATTAATAAATTTTTCCAAAATGGGTTTTGAACCATGTAAAAACAATTAACAATTATCCACGCATAACTAAGAATAGTGCTTAGTAGTTTTTAACAGTGAAAGAATTTTTCGTATAGAAATCGTATTTTTGTTTTATAGTTTTTATGAAATTTTTAAAGAATGTTTTAGTATCTAGTATTTTAGAAACGTCCAGCTTCACGTAATATAATTTATTTTCGAGTTATCAGAACTTTATCTAATTAAAAATGATACTGTGTTGATTAACAGAAAAATATTAAAATCAGTTTCAAAAATACTTATAGCATGTCTACAGCATTAATTTATAAAGTGATAACTATCATTTCATGAAAAACGATGACTAAGATTATCCTTAAAAATGATAATTATTTTGGTCATGAATTTTCATATACTCATTATGACTTGATTTCTTTTCATGTTATTTACTTAAATCAATTTCTTAGTTGAATGTATTTAAAAAGTAATCTTGGAAAGACAATTCAGTTTATATTAAAAATGAAATAAAAAGTTAAACATAATTCATTTTTTTTTGTCCAGCACGATGTTCCCGAAGAAGAGCGTGGCCACCGCCTCCAACAACCTAGTCCTGCAGTTGGAGAAAGACACCTGGGTTCACTTTGAATCTCAGGATATTGAGCAGCTCACGGAGATGGTGATGGCGGAGATGGAGCACGAGATGCCGGTGAGAGTGACACTGCCCGTCCTGCAGGCCTTCGTCGGTGTGCTCCCCCCGGAGGACTTGATCAGAGCCATTGATCAAATCATTGACGCCGTGCGTGGCTCCTGCCACGTTATTAGTGTGCCGTCCCTCAGGTTTATACCTGATAAATTTATGGTATGGCCAGAGGTGGAGCGCGTCAACGAGCATATCTGGCGTAGACACGTGGAGATGGCCATCCCTATACTCTTATTGCATAAGTCTTTCTTATCTAGACAGCAAAATAAGTGGGTGGTTTGCCCGCAGATGTATCTAGAATACGTCACGGATACCGGGCTTGGCCATACCCTTACGGTGAATGCCAAATACAGGTATTCCAGCCGATTGCTCTGGTTCCATGCTAGCCTCCATCGCCAGGAACCCCCGTGTCAAGTGTCCAGCCCGGTGGTACCCCTACCCCTGTACCAGACGTGGTCATATGTGGAGAAGCCTGAGACCACTGAAATATTGCAGGGACTTGGATGCGAGCTCAAGCCCCAAGCGATGAACAAGAGGGGGAAGAAAGGTAAAGGGGAGAAATCAAAGGGGGAAGGTAAAGCTGGTGTGGTCACCTATGCTGCCCCAAAGCCCATTTCCGTCATATCTATCGATGAGGGCACCTTCAAAAGAGTTTTCAGGGAAAACTGCGAATTGCGTAGCGACCTGAAACTCTTAGAAGGTGGCCTCAAAGATACTGAAGCTCATGTGACCAAGCTTATGACGGAAATTAAGGAGCTGAAGGGGGAGCTGAAGGGGGCCAAGGCGGAGAGGGACCATTACAAGGAAGAGAGCCGCCGGACTTCCAGGAAGTACAGAAAACTGGA
This sequence comes from Acartia tonsa, assembly GCF_053477335.1. Taxonomy (NCBI): domain Eukaryota; kingdom Metazoa; phylum Arthropoda; class Copepoda; order Calanoida; family Acartiidae; genus Acartia; species Acartia tonsa. The sequence goes on from NC_137267.1 coordinate 49,886,355, forward strand.
TGAATCCACGTACCAAGACATGATGGACTGGCATGAGGAGAGAGAGACCCTAGAGAAAGACGTGTATGACCTGCGCTAGGAGGCAGAGGAGTTGACCAAGGAGGTGGAGGAGTACAAGCAGAAGCTCCAGAGGGAGAAGGAGAGGTACCAGGTCCTCGAAATCCAATTGGGCGTATGGGAACGGTGGGTGGAGGGCGAGAAGAAGAAGGACGAGAAAAAGAGGAGGAAGGAGTAGAGAGAGAAGAAGGAAGAGATGATATATAATGAATGTCAGTTTTATATTTGTGTTATTTATCTATGATCTGTTTATTTATTTCAGTTTGTTTGCTGTCAAGATATTTATTCATCTATGAAGATTTGTTATTTAATAAATATCTTAAATGTTTTGATGCTGTGTATTTATTTATCTTTTATCATTTATCGAAGCTTGGACGTCTTTATTACATTGCAGATACTTTAGTAGTGAATAGCTGTTTAAGGTTTTAAGATAATTTGCTTTAAGTTTATTCTGTTTTATTCCAGATTTATAATGATTGGCTAGTATAGACTTGGTGTATTGTTGATTTAATATTGAGGTAATTATATGTCACTATCAACCAACACCTTCCAATGAGAAATCGCCCTTTCAAAAAATCCCCCCCCTCCACCTGTTTTTTTATATTTCTTAAATCTTTCTTTATAAAACTAGAACTAAAATGGGGGATGGTCAGGTCAACTATCACCCCCTACTATGGCTACTTAGGTTAGGGAAGAAACCAATAAAAATTTAAATTCATTTTCTTTGTCCTTCAACCTTTGATTTTACTAATTTATTTATTTCTCAAGTGCAGGGTCGGCAGACAAAAAACCCACCCCAAAACCCACCTGGGTTTTTTGCCCTTTAACCCACCTAAAAGAACCCAAGTGGTTTTAGGTTTTTGGGGTTTTTTTTAAACAAAGCAAACATTGTTCTAAAAATCAGTTTATTTTTCATTTCATTGACCCCATGCATGTATTTAACAAAGGAATGGACCTAAGGGGGGGGGGGGGAAGTTTGTACACTTATAGGAAATGAAATTCAGTACCAAAGTTTGGGAGGGTCGTATGGGCTTGTTTTTAAAGTTATCAACCTAATTCTTTTTGTAGGCTCTCTTATATGACTTGATATACACGGAAAACTTTGAAAATTAAATTTCGGTACTTTCCTTCTAGGGGCTTGTGGAGCAAAAGACCCCCCAAAACACTAAAAATATGAGTTCTGACCTTATTTTTAAAGATATCGACCTGATTTTTTCTTTATAATACTTTTTTAACATACCCGAATCAACGAACCATTACAGATTTCATTTTGTGACTTTCCTCTTAGGGGCTTGTGGAGCAAGAGACCCCCAAAACACAAAAATATGAGTACTGGGCTTATTTTTGAAGATATCAACCTGCTTTTTTATATAAAAATAATATTTAAACATAACCGAATCTACGAACCATTACAGATTTCATTTTGGGACTTTCCTTCTACGGGCTTGTGGAGCAAAAGACCCCCAAAACACTAAAAAAAAGAGTTCTGAGCTTATTTTTAAAGATATCAACCTGATTTTTTATATAAAAATACTATTTTAACATAACCGAATCTACGAACCATTACAGATTTCATTTTGGGACTTTCCTTCTAGGGGCTTTTGGAGCAAGAGACCCCCAAAACACAAAAATATGAGTACTGGGCTTAATTTTGAAGATATCAACCTGCTTTTTTTATATAACAAGGATGACAACATCCATAAGTAGCGAAGCACAAAAAATCGTCGATTGGAATACATAGATTTAAAAGGTTTTTACTAAAATCAAGAATAGATTTATTGGATAAAATAAACATGAAACCTTGTTTTATTTTGCATGATGACGATGGTCAAAGTAAATTATATTAAAGATGCTCATAACAATGGGAAAAATTATTTTGTTACAGATATCCCATAAAAGTTTGAAAATTGCATCAAAATATACAAAGATATGGGGAAATATGTAAAACATATAAAAATAGCCAAAAACCTGATAAAAGGCAGTCTGGCCGTCATGGTTGTTTTATTAAAACGACAAAAAATTTAATTTTTAAATCCTTAACTTAAAAAAATTTGAAAATCGGACCATATACACTGAAGATATGGAAAAAAGTGTTAAATATATAAAAATAGCCTAAAACCTGCTAAAAAGGCAGTCTGGCCGTCATGGTTATTTTGTTTAAAAGACGGGAAATTTAATTTGATATATATAACTGAAAAATTTTGAAAATCGGACTATAAACACTGAAGATATGGAGAAAAATGTTAAATATATAAAAAACAGCCTAAAACCTGCTAAAAGGCAGTCTGGCCATCATGGTTGTTTTCTTTAAAAGACGGAAAATTTAATTTTGATATCTATAACTGAAAAAATTTTGAAAATCGGACCATAAACACTGAAGATATGGAGAAAAATGTGAAAAATATAAAAATAGCCTAAAACCTGCTGAAAAGGCAGTCTGGCCTTCATGGTTGTTCCTTTAAACGACGGGAAATTTAATTTTGATATCTGTAACTGAAAAAATTTTGAAAATCGGACCATAAACACTGAAGATATGGAGAAAAATGTGAAAAATATAAAAATAGCCTAAAACCTGCTAAAAATCGGTCCGAACGCCAATGATGTATTATAGTAAATTGTGCTCCTTTATGATGGGAATGTTGTCAAAAAATTTCAGCATTCTATCTTATATAGGAGCTGAGTAAATCCCATTTCCCCCATAGCGTTACGGACTGACGGACTGACGGACTGACTGACTGACTGACTGACGGACGGACAAAGTGAATTATAGAGTAGCTTCGCTACTAAAAATAATATTTAAACATAACCGAATCTACGAACCATTACAGATTTCATTTTGGGACTTTCTTTCTACGGGCTTTTGGAGCAAGAGACCCCCAAAACACTAAAAATATGAGTTCTGATCTTATTTTTAAAGATATCGACCTGATTTATTCTTTATAATACTTTTTTAACATACCCAAATCAACGAACCATTACAGATTTCATTTTGGGACTTTCCTTCTTGGGGCTTGTGGAGCAAGAGACCCCCAAAACACAAAAATATGAGTACTGGGCTTATTTTTGAAGATATCGACCTGATTTTTGTTGATAATACTTTTTTAACTTAACCGAATTAACGAACTATTACATATTTCATTTTGGGACTTTCCTCTTAGGGGCTTTTGGAGCAAGAGACCCCCAAAACACAAAAATATGAGTACTGGGCTTATTTTTGAAGATATCAACCTGCTTTTTTTTATATAAAAATAATATTTAAACATAATCAAATCTACAAACCATTACAGATTTCATTTTGGGACTTTCCTTCTAGGGGCTTGTGGAGCAAGAGACTCCCAAAAATCATAAAAATATGAGTTGTGGGCTTCTCTTTTAAGATATCAACCTTATTTTTTTATATAATAAAAAAATACTATTTTAACATAACCGAATCTACGAACCATTACAGATTTCATTTTGGGACTTTCCTTCTACGGGCTTGTGGAGCAAAAAAAACCCAAAACACTTAAAATATGAGTTCTGAGCTTATTTTTAAAGCTATCAACCTGATTTTTTATATTAAAATACTATTTTAACATAACCGAATCTACGAACCATTACAGATTTCATTTTGGGACTTTCCTTCTAGGGGCTTGTGGAGCAAAAGACCCAAAAAACACTAAAAATATGAGTTCTGACCTTATTTTTAAATATGTCAACCTGATTTTTTTAGGAACACTTTTTTTAACATAACCGAACTAAGAAACCATTACAGATTTCATTTTGGGACTTTCTTTCTAGAAGCTAGTGGGGCAAAAGACCCCAAAAAAATATTGATATTGAGCTGATTTTTTTCATGAAAACTTTTTTCACATGTTTGAACTAGGTAGCCACTAATAATTTCATTTTGGCACTTTCCTTTTAGGGGAAAGTAGGGTAAAACACCTCCAAAACAAAATAAATTGAGTTCTCAAGTTATCTTAAAAAATAAGCTCAGAACTCATATTTTTAGTGTTTTGGGGGTCTTTTGCTCCACAAGCCCCTAGAAGGAAAGTCCCAAAATGAAATCCTTAATGGTTTCTTAGTTCGGTTATGTTAAAAAAGTATTATTTTAAAAAGATAAGGTTGTTATCTTTAAAAATAAGCTCAGAACTCATATTTTTATTGGTTTTGGAATCTTTGCTCCACTAGCCCCTAGAAGGAAAGTCCCAAAATGAAATCTGTAATGTTTTCTTAATTTGGTTATGTTAAAACAGTATTATTTTTAAAATCAGGTTGATATCTTTAAAAATAAGCTCAGAACTCATATTTTTAGTGTTTTTGTTGGAGTCTTTTGCTCCACAAGCCCGTAGAAGGAAAGTCCCAAAATGAAATCTGTAATGGTTCGTAGATTCGGTTATGTTAAAATAGTATTTTTATATAAAAAATCAGGTTGATATCTTAAAAAAGAAGCCCACAACTCATACTTTATGATTTTTTGGGGTCTCTTGCTCCACAAGCCCCTAGAAGAAAAGTCCCAAAATGAAATCTGTAATGGTTCGTAGATTCGGTTATGTTTAAATATTATTTTTATGTAAAAAAAAGCAGGTTGATATCTTCAAAAATAAGCCCAGTACTCACATTTTTGTGTTTTGGGGGTCTCTTGCTCCACAAGCCCCTAGAAGGAAAGTCCCAAAATGAAATCTGTAATGGTTCGTTAATTCGGTTATGTTAAAAAATTATTATAAAAAAAATCAGGTCAATATCTTTAAAAATAAGCCCAGTACTCATATTTTTGTGTTTTGGGGGTCTCTTGCTCCACAAGCCCCTAGAAGGAAAGTCCCAAAATGAAATCTGTAATGGTTCGTTGATTCGGGTATGTTAAAATAGTATTTTAATATAAAAAATCAGGTTGATAGCTTTAAAAATAAGCTCAGAACTCATATTTTTAGTGTTTTGGGGGTCTTTTGCTCCACAAGCCCCTAGAAGGAAAGTACCGAAATTCAATTTTCAAAGTTTTCCGTGTATATCAAGTCATATAAGAGAGCCTACAAAAAGAATTAGGTTGATAACTTTAAAAACAAGCCCATACGACCCTCCCAAACTTTGGTACTGAATTTTATTTCCTATAAGTGTACAAACTTCCCCCCCCCCCCCCTTGGTATCATGGCACAGTGTTTTTCTTTTTATTTTTATAGTAGCTATTAATAGGTTATTTTAGGTTAGGTTAGTTAAGAGGTAATGATTACCCCGCAGGGGTAGAAATAAGAGAAAAGCTACTGTGAAAATACTATGAAACTTGCTGAGCCAGAGAAAGACACATCTATCATATATTATACTAGTGGCTTCGCCCCTCGCATCTATGGGCTTTACCCCAATAGGCAATTAAAAAAAAAAATAATTTTTGTAACCTTTTCAATTAACTGTCTTAAACAAAGTTGAGGGATTTTTTTTTTGTTTTTTGGGGGGAGGTTGAGGGGCGGTGTCCCACCCCTCAAGAAAATAGCTTAAAACCACCACAGGACCATTATATATATTCCCTGAAGAGTAGTGGTTACTGGGATCTTAAGGGACAAGAATCAAGCTACTTTGTATTATAGATAATTAAATATCTTATATTATTCTAGCTTTTACAGTAAAAAAAACCCAAAACCCAAAAATACCCCCAAAACCCGGGTAAAACCCCTATTACCCCCGGCCCTGGGGTATCTCACGACTAACCCATAGTTGGAATACATCATGCGGAGGATCTCCTCATCGATGGCGTCGTTGCGGAATCTCCTCCACATCAACATGTCGCCCTCGTGCACAACGCCCAACAACCTCCTCTTGACCATAAACCAGAGGTCCAGACAGCGCCTGTCTACCCCCGGAAACGGGAGTAGATCAGGCACTGCCGCGAGGTTCAGCAGCTGCTGGACGCCGTGCACGGGTACAGGATCATCGACATCATCGCTAGAATTTAACATAGCGATGAGCTCCTGCACCTGGTCATGGAGGGGAACATCTTCCTCACCTCCAGCCTCCTCCGGAACTTCCGGCGCCCCGTCTGGTAGAGCACCTTGGCCTTGTCCTACTTCCTCTTCTTGATCTGACATCTTGGAGACAATTGAAATTTGACCTTACCTACCCCATATTTATACCCCCCTTGTGTTTTAATACCATGCATTATGCAATCTTAATTTAACTTATTAATTAGTAAATAACTTTCCCCACTTCCGATTTCCCGCGTATTTCCCCTATGCTTTACAACCAATTGTCTCCCTCCCACCCCTTTTTTCCTTTATTTTACTGTGCTTTACCGGAAAACCACTCATCCCCCCACCCCCTACTTTTTCTCCCCCCCTAGCATATACCAAACAATAAGCGCCGCTCTGTCTGTCTGGCTGGTAGCCACGACCGCGCACAAACCATTCACCACGCCCCATTTTATCCCCCCCGTTTTCCTCCCCTCCTCCCCCATACCTGTTTAATTCCTCGACCCATCTCCCTTATTCTATCTAGCCTCTCACTTCATCTACTTACATTTCTTATCCTTACTTTTTTTATGCTAATACTAAATTAATCCATAGCAAAATATTAATTAACAGACATCCTATTACTTTGTACATCTTTCAAATAAAAAAAAAAAAAAAAAACAAAAGTTCATAGCAAGATATCTAGGATTTATTAAAAAACAAATCAATGCATTTATGGTAAATTATTTTTAAAAAAATTATATTTAGCTACTTTTTTTTTCAAAAAACTAAACTGTATTATTTATTTCTCACTTTGCAGATTTTTTTCGGTCGCCTCACTGTTGTTTTTTGTGGACGTCTTGCGGATAATTCCGCGGTTGTTTTTGCGGATATTTTGCGGATATCTTGTATATAAAGTCGTAGAGAACTTGACCATAACTGGTCCTGACCAGAAATGGCCAACTTCTGGAGCTATAGTTGGAGACAAGCCCCCTCTTGTGCAGTTATCCGCTCAGCAATTTCACCTAATTTAGTTTCATGATACTCCATATCCTTGTTTGGGTTGTATAGTGTGAGTGCCAACTCGGTTTCTAAATAACCCTGATGGTATAGTAGACGGGCTACCTCACGACGTACTTCCTCACTGACATTGTCACCATTAACTATATTGAGAAGTCGTTGATATGTTATTGTCAGTCTATTGCGTAGCGGCTGCCACATTTGTTGGTACTCTTCCTCTCCGAACATTTTCGTGCCTAAACAACAGAAAGATTTAAACTCCACTAAAGCAAAGCTATAACAATTTGTGCGCGCAATAGCACGCCACAGCCTTTTTTTAACATGACCCACTTTCACCCTTTACTTCCAAAAAGAGTGAGATCAATGGATTAATGTAAACGTTTTCTAGCACAAACCACTCTCCTCTCACCTTCCCTCACCTCACCCTCCCCCATATTGTTGCCCCATTCACAGCCATGCTGTGACCAGTTCTCAAAACACAAAAATCAGATTCCGGAGGAATCGAACCTTACATATTTAGGGACACACTCCCATTATCAAAACACCAAAATCAGATTCCGTAGGAATCGCACATGACCTATTCTTTATTCTGTACAATTATACAATTGTACATCATAGGATTATTATATCCATTCTCAAGAAATAAAAATCAGATTCCGTAGGAATCGAAACCAACCATTACACCTTGTTCACTTAGTACATGATACGATAGTACATGATACGATTATATATTAGGATATCTTATTCATTTTTTGGATTTTGGATTTTTGGATTGGACCAAGTGTTATCGCGAGATTTGCCGTCATCCTGTAATTATTGGTGTGGAGATGTCCTTAGACCCGGACAAAACTCCACTCTATAATGAAAATAATTTGTTATAAAGGAAACTGTCTATGTAGAGCTGAAAAGGGATCACAACGGGAATAGCGACTCCTGGTGGAGGTTTTGGTTCCTTAATTGTTCCGAATTTACGCTTGGAGAAGTTGCAACTGATAGTAGGAGGATGTCTGAAATTCACAGCAAGATATTTTTGTTCTTTCATTGTTAAGATTATTATTTATTTGCACATATAACATTGTACCGGCTTAGCAAGCGTCAAAGTACACCAGTGGCTCCACAACCCTTAAAGGGTTATGCTAACTATCTGGTACAATGTTGCATGGAATTTTTTCTGTAAAATGTTATCTTCATATTATTCGAACTGGCCTGGTAACTAGGTGGAGACGAAGTTCGGCCAATTCCATGCTAGGTACTTAATAATAGTTATTATGTATATTATTATATTATATTACCAAACCTGCATCAAACAAACAAGAAGAATCAAACAGATCAAAGCATAGTAACATAGTGTATGATATATATCTAATAAAATATGTTGTACCTTTGAGGAAAATAAATCTTATCTTATCTTATCTTATCTTATCTTTTAAAAAAAAACGGGTTTTGCACAACCCTGCTCATGTGAGGTGCCACTAACTAATCATAAAATTTTATTTTTAAAAGCGTCCGTCCATCCAGTTTTCTATTTCAAACTATATTTTGAAATTTTGGAGGGGGGTCGTTACCCCCTCCCCCCCACCCCCAGACTTATTGAATTCCCCTCCTCACTGCAATCGCCGGTTTAATATATTCAACAACAGTTTTAAGATATGCTTAAAATTAGGTTTTTTTAAATTAGGTATTTTAAAATTAGGAATTTTTAAACTTAGGTATTTATAGTTAGATGTTTATAAAATTAGGCATTTTTAAAATTAGGTGTTTTGTCAAATTAGGCATTTTTAAAATTAGGTATTTTTAAATTAGACATTTTTAAATTAGGTATTTATAAATTAGGTGTTTTGTCACATTAGACATTTATAAAATTAGGCATTTTTAAATTAGGTATTTTTAAATTAGGTGTTTTGTCCCCACTCCTTTATTAATCGTACCTATCGGATGCAGGAATCTTGCAAAATTTAAATTAACACTATAATGCCTATATTAAGGGCCAGAGCTATCCGTTGAAGATGGACGTACGGTTGAACCCTAAATTATAGGAAAGCTAAAATCTAAAATTACCTGGTATTTTAAACATAAATATTTTACATTTCTTATTTTGAATGTCTGAAAAATAAATTAGTTTTCATTTTTACCAAAAAAAAAAAATTTTGGAAAATTAACCTTACATTGATAAATTTAAATCTGTGTGTGTGATTATGGATTACCAAAGTATAGGTATCAAATAAATTTTAATTGGGTATGATATGAATTGTTATTTTTACAAACCTTTTTAGTTTGCAATGGTTTTAATTTAATGACTGTCTAATATGTTTTAAAAAATCTTTTGGCCCCTAATTTGCAATAATCCTTATCACCAAAAAAATAGAAAATCAATATCCAGAATAAAACACAGTTAAATGTTCCTGGAATCGATTATCCCAAAAAAATCTATGAACCTCAGCTATTCCAAATTATCTATAGTACTTCTTATGGCGCTTATAACGATATAAAGGCAAAACATGTACGTTTAGCCGTTTTGAAGCAAACAGCTGTTCAATTTTTGAAGATAATCAATTTTTTACTTTTTTACTGTGAACTACACTAGGTCCAAAACTTTTAAAACATCTATACCTATATCTAACTTAACTGTAACTATTTTATTTTTGACTCTTACAAAATCTTTGCCACTACTTTTTTCTATCACGTCAGCATTAGGTAATATTTTCTTTTTTATATTTATCTTCAAACTCTTGAATGATTGTAATATCTTCGTGACTCGTCCATTAATGATTACATAACTTCTTCCTTTATATCATTGTGTAAATCAGTTTCTGTTTTTATTTCATCTTCATTAATATTGGTCTCCATATCAATGGCAAGAAAGTTAATAGGGTCAAGAAAATTAACCACAGAATATTTATTATTTGGCTTGAGATGAATTAATTTGTGTCTATTGAGAACTTCTTTTTGTGTATAAAACTTAAGGCATATATCACATTGAAATGGCTTTTCGCCCGTGTGAGTCTTTTTGTGCCTGGATAAAGTAGAACTGAATGTAAATGTTTTTTGGCAGATATCACACTTATGTAGTTTTTCACCGGTATGAGTTCTTTCATGATCTTTTAAATTATTAACATGTGAAAATTTCTTTTCACAATGGCCGCATATGTAAGGTTTTTCGCCAGAATTCAATGAATTCAAACATTTAGTCTTGTCACTTTGTTTCTCATTAAATTCGTTATTTTGGTCTTCTTGAATTTTTACATCCATTTCTTGGTTACTTTCAGGTTTAATTTTTGTAGTCTTTAGCTCTTGACTTTTTACAATGTTCAATTTATATTTTTTTAAAGAATCCATTCCTATCAAAGTCTCTGTTTGGTCTGTTGCCGATTTTCTTTGACTCAAATATGATTGTGTCACTTTGTACTACTCAATCAGTTTTCTTTGGTTGTTTGTTTGTCGGCTCCTATCACAATCATGTCTCGCTAGCATCTAAAATAAAATATATTTATTTGGTAAGGTGCATTTAAGATGAATTTGGAAAAGTTAAGTAGTAGGTATTTAAAGATTCTTTCGTAATAATGAGTATATAAAGACAGAGAGAGAGAGAGAGGGGACAATGGTCTATTTATTACAGAAGTCCCCAAAGTTTTCAAATAACTTTTTATTAGACATTGGCTTAACAACCCTGGGGACTTGATTAGTCGGTGCATTAAGTTGGGTGTTAAAAAGTTTCAACCACTAATTTTGTGTATCATCATTGGGGATGTACATCAATTAATAGGCCATTGTCTTATCACTGATATAAAGTTGTAGGCAGCTGTAACACTTTTTGTAGCCGAAGTCCTCCCCCCTTAGCCGGGTATCCCATAAAGAAATACACCCCTTTATTTTTCTAATGCTATCATCCAAAACAAATTAAAATCTAAAAATATACTGGAAAATGACACTGAGATAACTAAAGTTTTATAGGGCCATTGTTTTTAAGGTCCTTGGAGCCATCAAGTAGGTTGTGCTAAAAATCCGTAAAGGTTTGAGTTTTAAGGCTTCAAAATAGTAGTAGAACGATAATATTCACTAAATATGTGTGTTTTTTTATTGAAAAGAACGATAGACAATTTTTTTAAAGTTAACTTAAATTTTTATCTTTCTACTACTGTTTTTTACTTATAACTCTCAACCTTTAAAGATTTTCAGCGAAACCTACTCCTCCCTTAAATGACAAAATTGGATGGATGGATAATCATACCCTAATCATAAAGAAGCTGAGCGCTCAAAACTTACCTAGATACCAAAACCCTTGGACACTGATACAACAAAAACTAAAGTTTTAGAAATATACGCTTATCATTAAAGTCTGAAAAAGAAATCATTTAAAATATTGGACAGATTAAATTTCGTGTCAAATTTTTATATTTTTATAGTAAATTTCAAGTTTTAATATTTGCAATGTAAATTGTTATAAGAATATAATACCTAATACATACATATATTAGAAATCTATACTTTTATGGTTGTAAAAAAATTCATCAATGCTAAATAAAGAAAAAAGGGTGTGCCGGAAATGTCACTTTTTGCAACCGACTAAAAGCCAAACGTTACAACAAAGATATTTTTATTGAAGTAGTAGTTTTACAATATAGAACATTGATGAAACGGCGACAAAACCGCGAATAGTCGCAGAAAATTATTTATCACCGGGATAAGGCGGTTGTTTGAAATAGCTAGAGTCATGTCGACGTTTGTTCAGTGCTGTACCACATTAAAAATCCACCGTTCAAGTGATTAAATTTTTTGGATCATCAAAAGAAAACAAAGTAGCGGTGAGTTATGTCATATTTTACAGTAGCTTTTGACAGGTTATTTTAGATTAGGTTAATGTTTATGATTGCCCCGCAGAGTTAGAAAATTGACCCCGCATGGTTAGAGCCCCCCGCATGGGCTAGAAATAGAAGAAAATCTACTGTAAAAATACGACGAAACCCACTAATTCGTTTCCTTTCCATGATCTACTTTTTTTAATCTGAGTTCCATGTGTTGGTTTCAAAAAGTGGCACTTTAGGTCATTTTAAGAAGATTCAAATAAACATAAACAATCTAATAATGTATTAAGAATTTATACAATGAAATATCACTTCGAGGTTATCTTATTGTCTATCTCTGCTTTGTTTTCCATTGTCTTATCTTGTAACTTTTTATATTTATTTTCGTCAATGATTTGAATGCAATTTTTCATCCACTTCTGGCTCAAGAATTTCTGTTTTTACAGGAAAATCTGCAGACCCTGGATTTTCATTTTGTTCAATTAATTCTTCTTTCAAATCCAATAAATGTGAACTGTCTTCATTCTCCACTTCAGGTTCTTCTTTAATTTCAACACTGCACAAAAATTTAGAAGCATCTACAAATTTTTTTGGTTTCGGACTTTTTATTTGTGCAAACTTGGAAAATTTATTTTTTGGTTTTAAATGTGTTAATTTGTGTCGAGTGACACCCTCTTTTTGCGTGAAAAACTTGAGGCAAATGTCACATTGATATGGTTTTTCGCCGGTATGCATCTTTTTGTGTCTAAACAGGCCAGAACTGAAAGTAAACTTCTTTTGGCATATATCACACTCGTGCAGCATCTCCCCTGTGTGGGTTGTCATGTGCTCAGTTAGATTTTTGGAGTTTGAAAACTTCTTTTCGCATTGTGTACACTGATATGGTTTTTCACCGGTATGTGATCTTTCGTGCCTACGACAAGCACCTTGATCTGCAAATGCTTTACCGCAAATAACACATTTAAATGGTTTCTCGCCTGTATGGACCCTTTGATGTTGTATTAAGGTTTGTTTTATTGCAAATGCTTTTTTACAAACATCACAGACAAATGGTTTTTCGCCTGTATGCGATCTTATGTGTAAGTTTAGGTTACCTATTTGAGTGAATCCTTTCTTGCATATTTCGCAAGTGTAAGGTTTCTCTCCTGTATGAACTCTATTGTGTTTTATCAGGTCTTCTGGCTTTTTAAATTGCTTATTGCAAATTTCGCAAACATGGGGCAACTTTTCTCCTACTTTTCCCTTGGCATGATTTGCCATGTGATATTCCAAGCCCTTCTTATCTGTGTATGACTTCTCACACAGATCACAAGAATATGGCTTCAAACCTTGATGTTTCCGTTCATGTCTCATCAACACTTCTTTATTAGAAAAAGATTTGTTGCATACTTGGCATTGGAAATGGTTCTGCTTTTCATGGAGTGTCATGTGTCTTTTCAGTGAACAATTTTGAGTGAAGGATTGATTGCATATCTCACAATTAAACAGTTTTTCATCAGATTTCGCTCCACCATCTAAATAGAAAAATTAAATATACAACAATAAACTTGCTAATTCAATGCGTAATTCTAAAGTAGTAGGATGGGTGTCTGTGGGTTACCTACTCAAGAAAAAAATCTAAAACTTTTTTTTCAGGTATGCCTTAGGTATAAAAGAATGTTTTGGATTTTTCCCAACCATTGCATTGTACATAAATACCCGAGAAATCAATCTAACCCAACCTCTCCCCAAAAAATTTTCTTATCTAAAAATATAAAGTACCTAAATAGAATAGGTACTTAATGAAATATTGTAAAAAATCAAATAACCTGGTTTATCATTATCCAGAAAAGGGGTAACTTCTATTTTTTCCACTTTTTTGTTATTTTCCACACTTAACTGACTACTAAATTCTTCCAGTTTTGACACTTCACTTTTAATGTGATTTTCAGGTTTAATTTGGTCGATTTTATTGCTATTTGCATTACCTTCTTGACTATTTTCTACATTTGTATTGCTGCTATTGTCGTCACTTTTTTCTACATTTTCAACCTTTGATTCTTTATCTATAGTGTAAGAAGTTGGGTTATCATCTTCCATTTTGACAGCATCTAGCATTTGATTGTGGCAAGCATCTTTATTTTCACTGTTTTCCTGGTTGTTTCCTTCTTTTGTTAGGTTGATTGTATCTTCTACTTTGACAGTATCCAAATAATGCTTCTGTTCAATGTTTGAGTTTATTGCTTGGTTTCCATTTACACTTTTTTTCATCTCTCCCAATACATTATATTGATGGGAATTATCAGTCCTGTTCGGGTTGAAATGGCCCTCATAACCATTTTCTATTCTGGTATGTCCACTATGTCCATACATATTCATAGCATGAAATCGTTGGCTATTTTCTATCCTTGGCTGATAAACATGATCCTGCAAGTGCATATGATTGTAACTATGACTGTATTCCGGCCTTGTTTGACTTACATGCCCATGCGTGGTTGTTGTTGGAAATATTTGTTGATTATTTTCTATCCGCTGATTGCTGAAATTTCCTTGCATACTCATGGCATAGAAATGTTGATTATGCTCCATCCTTCTCATATGATCTTGCATGTTCATAGGTGTTGTATATTGTTGGGCATTTTCCATTCTGTTATGGTCAACATGGTCAGGATTATTAATTGGGTTGAAGTCTGAACTGTTTGTCATACTTGCATGCCCATTACTGTTCCACATATTCAGATCTTTCAACAGTCTAAAATTGAAAAACGGTAAATTTTTTTTTAAAAATACCTATACAAATATAGGGTAACAATGACCAAAATGGTAGAAAATTATAACAGTAGTTTATAAATTGATAGTAATGTTTCTTAACAGTTTTCTGTTAGGTATCAAGCTTTAACAAATGTAGTTGTAAAGATAATCAAAAGAAAATGAACTTTTACCACGAAATTAAATAAAAGTGGTGCAGTTTTGAGATTTGGCAATGGCATGGCTCTGACTTAATCTAATGAGGTACAATGTAGAACTGTGTAGTAGAAACAGCGTCGGAACCGACGCTTCCGCAGAAATTTTTTTTTGTGCTTTTCTTCGTTTTTTTAAAATCCACATTGAACTTAGTTAAAGCAATTTAAATCCAGATAAATCCAAGTGCTGCAAATCGTTTTTTAGGTTCCGTTGTCTTGTAGGTCTGATTACAAAAAGTGACACATCAGCCCCACCTCCCCCCTTGAAGGGATAATAAAGTTACAAAGGTTTTAGGCTATACTATTTTTTTTATCTAATCCTTATAGGATTTTGAATAGAGTCCCTGATGCTAGGGGCGCAATCTGATATGAAACCCACAAAGAATTCCGTGTAATAAAATAAAGTAGGCAAGTAGAAACAATTGAAACAAGTAAAGATTTAATTTTTTTCTTTAAATTCTGTTTGTAGAAATACACTTATAAAGCCAAATAGTTTATTATATACCTAGGTACCAATTTAAAATTTACCTGCAAGTAATATTTGCAGCCTAAATTTAAATGCAGGTTTGTGTCAACCTTTCATTTATTCCTGAAAATGATCATAGCAATGATTTTACAATTTACATTAAATAAGATATATTTATGAATATAGCACTAACAAAAAAAACTATTCTAAATCATCAACTTTTCTGCCTGTCAAAAATTATCCTTCGAAGATTAAACAAAATGTTTTATTGTATTTTCTTTACTTAAGGGGGGGGGGGGGGGGTTTAATGCAACCATCTCGTAATCAATGTATAAATGGCATTTAAAATTCGAATTTTGATCTGAAATTTTGCATGAGTAATCCTTGGTAGGTCTATTTTCCCTAAATCGAAAAAAAAGTTGAAAAAGTAACGGCTAACGGCTCAGCCGTTTAGCCGTTTTTTGGCTATTTTTAGGGCAAATCTGTCATAAATTACGTAGAAATCAACTTATTGAAACATATTTTTGCTTTAAATCATGTGAAATGATACAAAAAAATATTTTTTAGATTTCTAGTACCAGCAACTTCCGGCTAGAACCGTTTAAAAACGTTTTGGATAGGAAAAGAGCATTATGTGGAGAGAGGTTTCGTGATGGATTTCGCTTGAAAATACCCAACAAATGTCTAAACGGATGAGCCGCCAGCCGTTAGCCGCTAGTTTTCCAACTTTTTGTTAGATTTAGGGAAAATAGACCTACCAAGGCTTACTCATGCAAAATTTCAGATCAAAATTCGAATTCTAAGTGCCATTTATACATTGATTACGAGATGGTTGCATTAAACCCCCCCCCCCCCCCTTACTAAACTAAATTTCATTGGAGTCGTTAGAAACAATATAAAGTATTTAAGACATAATTTTCCTTGCATTTTTTTGCAAAATGATTTAAAAATTTTGTTAGGTACCTACTTACTTAAAAATTCCAGAATAACAGAACATTTTATTCAATATATCTGAAAATAAATGGTTGTAAATAAAAAATTTTGTGAAAAAAGTAAAAAATCAACACATGTTTTCAATGAAAGTACGGACATTCTGGTAACGTTAATAGAATTGATACGCTTTTGAAATCATACCTAACTTTTATAGGAATCATCATGCAAAGTTTAAAAAAATCTTCGCTTTGAAAAATACAGAATGAACAGTTATACGACAGATATGATTATAAATGAAATAAATTACAATTCTTGTTTTACAAGAATATTGTCATTCACAGCAACATTATGACTTTCTGAGTAATAATCATGCACAATTAATGGAGAATTTTCGAATTGGATGTTTTTTTCTTCAATTTCTTCTTCCTTGATTTCAGTTTTTATATTATCAGTTATTTCCTCATCTATTATTAATACTTTTTCAGTCTCTTCTGTTTCAAATATCTCCTCTTTTATTTCTTCATCTTTGATGATTAAAATATGTTCGGTTTCCTCGATTTTATTATGGTCCTTTTTCATCCTCTTATGTGTCAATAAACTTTTTTTAGAATCAAAAGACTTTTCACATATATCACATGAGTAAGTTTTTTTACTTGATTTCTTAATTTTTTTACTTTTTGCAACCTTTTTACTTAATTCCATGTTATGAAACGATTTCAGGTGTTTTGACAGAAGTCTTTTTAGAGAAAAAGATTTTTCACAAGTTTTACATTTAAACGGTTTTTCTCGAGTATGTTTTCTTTTGTGGGTTTCTAATTTGCTTTTTTTATTTGAATGTGCAACTTTTTTACTTAATTCAATGTTATGAACCAATCTTGAGTGTTTTGCCAGATTTACTTTTTGAGAAAAAGATTTTTCACAAGAATTACATTTAAAAGGTCTTTCTCCTGTATGCGTTCTTATGTGGGCTTCTAAATGTTTTTTAATGAAAAATACCTTTTCACAAAGGCTACAGTTAAATGTTTCACAATTAGCATGTATACGTTCATGATTAATTAAACTTCTCTTATCAGAAAATGATTTGCTACATGTTTTACATTTAAATGTATCTCCACTGAGATGTTTTCTTTTATGTATCATCAGTTGGGACTTCGTAACATATGCTTTATCACATTCTTCACATTTAAATTGTTTGTCGTCTGCATGTTTTTTCATGTGAAATCTAAAATTTTGTTTATCTTTAAGTTTTTTACCACATAATTCGCACTCATAGGGTTTCAGCTCTGTATGACTTAATGCATGTCTTGTCAAGTGTTCTTTGTAGGAAAAGGATTTATCACAAATTTCACATTGGAAATGTTTTTGTCCCGTATGAAGAATCATGTGCCTTTTCAGTGTGTATTTTTGAGAGAAAGTTTTATTGCATACATCACAGTTAAACGACTTTTCTTCAGATGTGTTCAAGTCTGTATCTGAAAAATAATGATAAACCTAATTAAAAAAATCTATCATATTTCTACAGTTATTTTATAGATTTGTTTGCAAATAAAACCTACGGAGCTTTCCCGTTAATTGCTTATTGAGTAAAAACCACCCATCCATATTTTTTTTTGAAAAATTGGAAATAGGGAGGGGGGGTCCCATTTGCCTAACCCCTGCGGGACAAAAAGAACCTACCAATCCAAAAAAATCAATATAACCTGACCCACAGAGTAACATACAACAAAAAAAACTTGCCCTTCCCATTATTATTTTTTTCAAATAAGAAGGGGGGATTATGCTTTATTGTTACTTTAAGTTAAACCACCAAACATAAAAATAGAAATCGGTTTTTAAAATCAAAATACCTGTTTCAAGAAGATTTAGAAAATGGTCGCCAATTTGTTGAGCATCAAAATCATCAATGTTTTCCTTCCTTGTCTGACTAATACTGAAGTGTGCCTTGGTTCTGCTGTGCTGCATAAACTGGAACCTCCCCATATTGGAACAGGAACCAGACTTCTTACACCACAGGCACCTTGAAAGACAAATAGATATATTAATAATAATATTAAACCTAACATCAAAAAGGAATTTTTATACACTTGATTGATTGATTTTAAAAGAAAGTTTTTTTTAAGTTTGCGGGGTGGGAGGATTTATTTTTTTATTGAAGGCGAAAGTAAACTATCGCAAAACAGTTACATATGAAACTTTCTGGAGAAACTTCACATAAAAGTATCAGTCCAATGGTAAGCAAGATCGTAAGCTACAAACACACAGGCAGTCATGCTAATACTTTTATATAAGGATAAATATTTACAAATCAAAACATATTTCTGCTCTAGGTCTTAAATAAACCTGGATAGTGGGTAGAAATTGTATTTTAAGTTTTACAGACGGTCATAGACGAAAACAAATTTCAGGTGGTAATGAGTGTTTGTGGCCAAAAAAAACATGCAACTTACATAAAATGATGATCATCCTTTTTTCTGGCCCACAAGCCTATCAAGTCTCCATTGAGATCAAGATCATTTAACCATCTATCTTGAAATGTGCTGATAAACTTTTTCTTCTTCTTTTTTTCTTTATTCTCGTCACTTGCAGATTTACCTGAATAATAATGCATTACATTTAAAATAAATTTTAAAAATTGCTCAGGATAAAAAAAATAATGATTTAATAGGATAAGATTTTACTGTATATCTGATGTAATTTAAAAAGTTCAAGCCAAAAGGACCTTTAACAGTTGAAATAATCCTTATTGAAAATCAGGTATCTATCTTAAATAAAAGCCAAGTAAATCAACATAGTGTTACAGACGGACTGACTGACGTACTGGCAGGCAAAGTTAATTATAATGTATCTTTGAAGCTGAAACAATGAATTAAATAGTTTCCTTTTAAGTTGATTACCTCCTAAATTATCTGTTGTATCATCGTTTATTTCTGTATTTTCTATGCTTTTGTTGTTATCATGATCATTTCTTTCAAAATTTTCATTGCTATTAATTTTTTCCATTGCGTCAGAATTTTCCATGCAAGTTGGGAATTAAATTTAATAAATCTTCATTCGTACCTGAAATTATATGTTGAACTTCAATTAAATCAATAAAAATCAAATAAATTTACACACATAGGTACACTTTACAATTCTTTATTTTATTTGTACTTTTTAAGCATCCAGTATTAAATAACTCACAAAACTAGTCAATCTATCGGTCGAGCTCAGGCAAACTTTGAAATTGATTTTCTTTAATGTTACCAAAGCTATAGATTTTTAAAAAAAATTGAATGGATATTTTGATATTATATTTTTAAATTAAATGTTGCATGATTTACTAGGAGTTGTCGACAAACTGCAGAAATTAATTTTCATTAGATTTATGTATAAAAAATAATATAGTTTTATTGCATTAAAATAGTTTACGATAAATTTCTATTGTGTGATATAGACAGACTTACGTAAGTTAATGATAGAGTAGACTTAATGTTCAATTCAAAATGCAAACAGATTTTTAAGTATTTATTATATTGGATTAAATGCAGTTTTTGAGTAAATAAGATTATATATTGATACTATATTTAGAAATGATTAAATATGTTAATAAGTCAAAACTACTGATTATTCAAAGCTGGATAATTCTGAAGTAGCAGGATGTCTGTCTGTATATCAGGACACCAATCAACAGGATGACTGTCTGTTTAATTAATACAATGTATTAATTAACTATGCACTTTGAAGGGGTAGAATATCTGCCTATACAAACTATCTAAAGTAGTAGGATGTCTGTGAATAGCTGTATTGGTCTTAATAAAGACTCGAACCCAAACCAGATAATGTTCTGTGTTAGGACTCTCAATATCAACTGACTTAAATATATTTTCTCTTTATTCTTTCTGAGAGCAATTAAAGAGTAATTAAGAGTAACAACTAACATATGTCTGCAAACTTAAATATATGACATCACAACATAAATATATGACATTTACCCCCTTCTGAAACCATCCAGCTAAGCATGGTTTCACCATCCATCAGGCTGATCCAATAAACTGGGATCAATGTCTTCACTGGGTGAACCTACATCGAAATTAACCCCGGCCTCAAGTCCTTCCTCTCCTTCACCCACTGGAGGAGGAGTGTTCAGCGCCCCTCCACCAACCTCAGCCGAGACACCCACTGTTGCCGCCATGACAGCATTACCCGCTGCAGCAGTTACGGGCCCTCCTACAGCAACCATCACAGCATCATTTACCGCTGAGGCGGTATCATTCGCAACAGCCACCTCTGCAGCAACCACTGGTCCATCTGCCGGCATTGCCACCTCCATATCAACACCACCAGTGACCTGAACACCTCCCGAAACCAACATCACCCCGTTGTTAGCCTCAGCACCCCCAGAAGTTCCAGCCTGTTGCAACTGCCAATATGCCGCCGCCGGTAAGTCATTGTTTATTCTGCGCCGGATCTCGCTAAGCTCACTAAAAATATTAGACAGGTGCCGTTGCACTTCAGCCTCTTTTTTTGCCATCTCAGAAATAGCCTCTTGAACCTTAGTTCCCTGTCCTGCCAAAACACTTTCCACCTGTTGGCCCACCTGCTGTCCCAACTTGGTTGAACTACTTTCCCAATTATCAGTCATTGCTGTCTGTACACTCTGTACCATATAAGAAGCCTTTTGCTGTGCAGTAGTAGCCACCATTTGCTGCATCTCCGTATCGACCTTCCTTATACAGTCCATTAGATCCCTCTTATGCGAGGCCAACATATCTTTAACCCGATTATGACTGTCCGTCTGCCAAAGTTTCTGTGCAGTGTTCAAACTTTTGACTGATTCTCTTACAGCTTCACAAATTTTTTCCTCAATCATAGGCTTTAGAGTCACAGCAACAGAATTACTGATTCTACCTATATCTTCATCACTGAGCGGCGCTAAGCCCTGTCTGTCATTCTTGCGTTCAGCCTTATTTCTCTCAACCTCAGCACGTAAATCTGGTAACTCCCTCTTTTGTTTAGGCCCAAGAGAATCTGCCCCAGCAGGCCGCTTGACCACGCCCCTTCTGGAAGTACCTTCCCCAGCATCATTATAAGCCTTGCTGGCTCCCCTTCTGGAAGTACCTTCCCCAGCATCATCATAAGCCTTGCTGGCTCCCTTAGTCCTGACCGACCCAGCAGCCTGATTTGGCACAAACTTACCAAACCTGCGCCGTCCCTCACCAGAACCAGTATCTGCCACCTTTCCAGGCTTGTCCGTTGGAGGCTCAATCCAACTGTCTATCTCTGAACCACTCTGTTCACTAGGCAGACGATCCCTGGAATCAAGCTCAACTTCAAGACTCACGTTGCCAACATCGTCCTCATCATCATATCCAGGCTCATACCTGGGCGATTCTACATCATACTGCCTCCTATCATCTCTTCTATACACAACATACCGCCGATTAGATCTACCAGCATCCAACATCTCAACAGACGGTTCACGCTCCTCCCGCCGACCAGACGCCCGCTGATACCGCCTTTCGTTTCCGTCTCCATTTCCTGATAATAATCAATAATTAAATATTAACATTTTAATATTTTGATATTTTAACATTTTTCATATATAAGACGACATTCAAAACGAAATACTTTTATATAAATTATATTTATCAGGGATGCCAAATTTTAATTACTGTTTTCCCGATAACGCGAAAATTTAACGCAGTTACACAGTCTGCCTAAACAACCAACACACAGCAATCCAATAACCACCCCAGCAGCACCCATCACAGCCATAACAAAATGCTGCCAACTATTAGTCAACCAATCAATTGAGGAATTATACAAATGTACAAACCAATCTTCTGTCACCTCTACAACAAACGCATTTGAATTAGCAGCCAATTCCGAAAGTTTAGCCTCTTCCACAGACTCCAACACCTGTCCTTTCTCTCCCTTATCCAGCAGATGCTCAAAATTCAATGGTACCTTCAACCAACTATCCTCCAGCCGTTTAGTCTGAACCAGCTGCATTCCTGCCCCCTTGTTGCCTAGATATAATCCAGGTTTAACTCTCACAAATACTGGATTTTTCCTACACTCGACAACCATCAACAAGGAAACATTTTTAACTAATCTTGTGAATGGTTCTACAGCAACAATTCTATCATCCATAAACAAAGAAAAATGACCAAGATAACACGGCAAATTTGCTCCTATAGTCACATTTAACCATCTTTTTTTACATACAGACACAAGCTCCATCTCCCCTAGATGTTGTACCAAATTTTCCGACTTGTTTGATGTTGGAATGAAACAAATTATTCTCCCAACACCCCTGTTCTGCCTGCAAAATCCTTTCCACCTGATGATATGAAGAGGTTAACTGTAATAATAAAGCACCATCCTCCTCCTTTTTCCGCATCCAAGGAAAAAAATTCTTTTTAGCAGTTGTAATCCACAAAAATACATCAGGAACGTTGGTATGAAAGTAATGCAAGTCAGTCAGAAAGTCAGAAAACTCCACTTTTTTCCCCAGTTTCAATCCCAACGAAAACTGTGGAGAAATCGCCAACCAACTTTGGCCACCCTGATTATTAGCATCATCCGCCATATTAGAAAATGTAAACAAAGTTAAATTTACAATTTCAACAGTCCGAAAATAACTAAAATAACGTCTATCTTCCTGTGATTTATTGTGAACTATCACTCGATCAAGCCCAAGCCGCAGATCAGACTCCAGACAATGTGCACCAATGAACTGATCCTCAAGAAAACAACTGTTATCAGGTAACATTGAAATTTGTATATTTTTCAAATAACTTGTAATCTGAACTTCTTGAAAAGTATTAGGCACAAAGGTATTATTTAAATAAATACCATCCCCTCTGCACTGAGGGTCAATCCCATACGTCATCATATCATCATACAGGATGGTACCATTTATGAAATAAGTCAGTGACCGGTCATAAAACGCTACAGGCAACCGTCGTCCATCTATGTCTAACACCCTCTGTTCCTCCATCCTTTTACAATCTTCACTAGAAATTAACTCATCACTACTAACAACAGCTGGTGCCCCTAAATGTAGGTGGCTATATTTGCCACAATACCAGGTGTGAACCGTTCTGTCGACGTGACATTGTACCGCGGGCAAAAATCTCACTCCCACTTTTTTTAACAGATGACCGCTGATTGTTCCATTAAACTCATGCTGACCAAATACTGTACATTCTGAAGCCCTCAACTCAGGACCGTCGCCAACACACTCCTTTACTAGCACAGGTATCCTATCAGCCCCACAGGGTATCAAACACAATCCCCAAATTAAAAAATATTTACCTGATTTGAATTTATTATTATGACCAGACATTATTAGCTGATAACTGTTCACCAATTCACCCGCAAATATCAACTGATTTAGCCTTTCATTGCAGGACAACTTTCTACCTACTAGCTTTGTCAGCACATATTTGTTATTAAAATAATCAAATAACAATTCATGAACTCTTATTATAATATATTTTTTAAATATTTATATGTATTTATATAATATTTTTTTTTCAAAAATAATTATTATCAGCTCTCCTTTCCCTACTTTCTCCGTCCTCGAGTTCCTATCTGAACATGTACCACAGGACCCCCTACCTGAGATCTTAACCTCCTCCCAGTGTCCCATAAATATTTCGCCACCCGTGATCCACTTTTCTTAATTGTAACTAATCTTTCAGGTGAAGATTGCGGCGGCGCCGTAGTCAAAAACGACTGTTCCGATGGAAGCTCAACCTCGTCAAAATTACCCTCAACTACAGGAGCAGGCACCACAGATTCATCTGTCACTCCCACCTCTACTCCTTCACCTACAGGTATAATTTCTCTATTTCCATCTCCTGAAACTCTGTCATTATCAACCTCAACCTCACTCTCCTTCTCCTGAATCTCGTCACTCTGTCTTTCCTCTGCCAACTCAAAACCATCATTTTCAGATGACAAATACACAACATCTTCACTCTCTCTCTCCTCTACAGTTTCTCTCTCTACAGGCATATTGTCAACCTCCAAAAATATCTCATCGGACGGACAAATTTCAGGTAAAGGAAAAACGTTAAAATTAACTTCCTCCCCTAAAACTTCCGTTCGAGCATGAATTTTTCGAATTTTATCCCTAGCCACAACCTGATTTTTCTTGATGGGATTATTCCCAAAAGGTGCCAACTCATACAATGCATCCGAAAATTTCTTAACTACAATAAAAGGCCCTCCATAGAAAGACTGTAATTTCTTGGACACGTCAGTTTTTACAATATTAAAGAAAGCATAACAAACATCTGTCACTCTTAATGCTTCCCTCTGTACTCTGTGTTTATTTTGAACCTCTAAATATAACTTGGATTTTGTAGAAATTCTCTTAATTACATCCTCCATATTTTTCAGAAATTCCAAATACGACCGCGAGGATGAAGATTCAACAGACGGAACTGGTGATAGAAAATCGAGGGGAATACGTGGCTGCCGACCAAAAACTAGAAAAAATGGAGAATATCCAGTTCTAGTACTCTTGGAGCAGTTAATCACCAACGTAGCCAAAGGTAATTTTTTAGCCCAGTCCTTTGTTCCATGATTTTCATCTACTTTCAAAGCAGCATACAAACTTTGATTTTGCCTCTCTACAGGATTCGAATTTGGATTCCTGGGGGGAATTAGGACAGTATCCACCCCCAATCCTTTCATCACGCCTTTAAACACACTGCTTGTAAAATTTGTACCTCTATCCGATCTCAAAGCTCTAAATAAACCATAGGTAGGTACAAAATTTTCCAATATAGCCTTTACAGTTGTTTCAGTTTTAGCATCAACCAACGGACATGTAAAAACATATCTAGAAAATAGACAAACCATGATTAAGACAAATTTAACCGTCTGTCCCTGATGATAACATGGAGTCCAAGGTCCAACTAGATCCACTGACATATTAGCAAAAACTTCACTACTTTGAACAGAATGAGTTATAGGTGAAACATGTTTAGGATTACTTCCAGCCTTTTTCAAACATGTAATACAACTTCGTATTCTCGATTCCACAAACTTGTTCATGCCAGGCATAAAAAATCTCTCATTTATCTTACGTATTGTCTCCTGCACACCTCTATGTCCAGAACCATATCCACCATGAGCTGAATCAAATATATCATTGTATAAAGAAAGAGGCACTACAGGCCTCTCGACAAAACCCCCTTCGGCCAAAGGCTGTCTGAAAATTACAACCCCCTCTAGCACATACATATGGCCAATAAGATTGTACAATAGTTCTTTTCTGCCCGATAGCTCCGCCCTCTCATAAGACGACAACTGTCTCCTTTCCAATATCCATAACCTTATTTCATTTAGGATCTCGTCCTGCTGAAGACTACTTTGCCAGACAAACTCAACATCCGCCTCATCCTCTGCAGAATGTACCTGCATAATAGAATAGATTTGATCCAGAAATGGTGAATCATCCAGGTAAGGATCCAAAATTTTATTATCTGTCTCTCTACACTCCTGACAATTCTTCAGTCGATGGTCCTTACAATCTAACTCAGTTCTCGACAAATAATCTACATTCACATGCTTAGTCCCCTGTCGATGGATAACTGTAAAGTCAAAACTTTGCAAGAAAGTTATCCATCGATAGGTGACACCGTTTATTGATCCTTTAGCCCAACGTTTATAATGCACTAGTGAAATACTGTCTGTCCGAACTAAAAATTCACGAAACCTACAAAAGTGTAAAAAATTCTTTAATGCATATACTAATGCACCTAATTCTCCTTTATAGGAAGGATAATTTTGTTCTGCAGCATTACACTTTTTACTACAGACACCAAACACTCTCTCTACACCATCCTGTTCTTGCGAAATAATCCCTGCAAAATACTGAGAACTATAATCTACATCCACGATAAAAAGATTAGGATTATCCCATTGAGGATAGCCTTTACACATTTCAGTCTTGAACATTTCCATAAATTCAGTCCATACTCTGTTCAATTCTTCTGTCCACTTTATTATAGTGTCATTCCTGTGACTATCCAACATGCACGACCTCTTGGCATAATCAGCAAAATATCCTCTGTAATAATTAGTAAATCCCAAAAATTTCTGCAACTCCTTCCCCGTTCTAGGCTTGCCCCAATCCTTAATCCGTTCCAAATATGCAGGATTCATTTTCAATCCATCGGCACTAATAATATGCCCCAAATAATGGCATTCTCTAGTCAATAAATCACACTTATCTAAATTCAATTTCAGGTTGACCTGCCTAAGAACTTGAAACAGTGCCTGCAGATGCTCTACATGTTCCTCTGGACTTGATGAAAACACGATCAGATCGTCCAAGTAGCTGATACAGAATCCATACATACCTGGCAGGATAGACAGCACCTTATCCATCAGAGCACAGAACAGGCTGGGTGCATTACACAACCCAAATGGCAACCTGTTAAACAAATACATCCTGTTTGCTGCACTAAAAGCTGTCAACGGTTTAGAGTCTTCATCCATAGTCATCGAATGGTAGGCAGCTGTCAAATCAAGAGTACTGAACACCTTGCCAGAACCCAGCTTCGTCAGATTATCCGAGATCAGTGGCAGCGGCCACGCCACCCGCTTAGTCACGTTGTTCAGGTTGCGGAAATCGATGACAAACCTCAACTTAGCCTCTTTTTCACAGCAAAAATAGGACTAGACCAATACGAGAAACCCTCCTCAATAATGCCAGCATCCAGCCATTTGGTTAACTGTTCCTTCAATTTAGCATCGTACTCTGGATTCAAAGGAATATTTCTGGCCTTCACAGGTTTAGCTCCAGGTAACAATTCTATATTATATGTCATTAATCTACAATCACCAATATCTGAATCATTCATTGAAAAGATATCAAAATTTTCCAAACAAATTTTAATAATCCTAGGTTTCAATTCTGGATTTTCCTTAATCATCTGGTTTTCATCTAACTTCAATTTTTGAATAATAAACTGTACCCGTTCATGCATTTTTTGCCCCGACAACTTTTCTGGCTTATCCAATTCATTAATTGTTTTATTACAGGTAACATCTTGATTATCCATGATGAAACAATGCCCCATCTTCACATTTCTCAGCAAGGTAATAGGTTTTATTGACGCATTAACCACATTAACCACACAGGACCCATCTTTCCGTGGCTGATACACCCCCTCAATAATCATAATCCCATTGCCACTTGTCATCTTAATGCCCATCATTCTTTAATCCAGTCACATGCACCACAGCGGTAGATCCTCCAGGATAAAAAATAGTTTTATCCAGCAACTTCACATTATACTTCGTTGAATATAACTCTCCAAACCCACCCCCCTCCTTTATCCCTGGCAAGGTAGGTTTAGATGGAATTTCAGAATTCATTCGTCCGGACAAAATAGGAATTTTCTGTATCTCCGCCACCACCTGTTTCTGTAAACAGGAATTAATAGGAACAGATTCCCCACAAAATTCAAACTTATCTTCATCCAAACAAATATTAATTTTATTCTTTTTCAGGAAATCAGATCCAAGATTTACCAACCTACTCGTCACCTCAGGTACATAAAATATCTCCGTAAACACAGCTTGAGTTCCAGCAAATCTAAATTTCAACTCAACATATCCAATAATATTAACTTTCTTTAAATCTACTGAATATGCTGATAATTTAGCAGGACAAAACTCAATTCCATGTTTATCAAGAATTTCTCTAGATATCAAAGAATTAAAATTATTTCCTGTATCAATAATTCCTAACTCCTTCACCGGAATATCAGCCCCAGACACAAGAAATTCTAAATCCGCACAAATAGGCATTTTCGTTATCTTCAAAAACTTCACAATCTCTTGAAAACACTAGTCATTATAATTAATTAATATATCCATATATTTTAGATATACATCATTCCACTACACAGCAGTCAGCCCCCCATCTATCACCAGCCGCCAACATACTGTTCAATTTATGAAATCCTGCACATCTCCCAGACTACCAGCATCACACAGCTACACTCCAAGCCTTTTCTTATACAAGTAAGTACCTCTCGAAGTATTCAACCTTGCATAGGTACCTATCAAAATATAATATATAGTAGATATATATATATATAAATATATATATAATGTTTTCATTAACACGATCACACCTTGACTGAAGAATAAACAAGACAGTAATACTTTATAAAGTTGAGAGCAATAATGTAAATACACAACAGCAAAATTAACTATTTACAGTACTATAGCCTATATAATGAATATGAATAAAAGAACGATCTACAAATTTCATCCTAAAATGAGATTTATACATCGAATCAATCATATCCATTACATAGGATACTGCTGAAAATTGTTTCTGGCTATGTCAGCAATCATAGCCTCATACTGTTTCTCATCTCTGCTCTTTTCAGAATCCACAACAGGCCCCACCTGATTGCCCCACCTATCCACAACAGGCCCCACCTGATTGACTGTCTTCTTCAGAAACTGCTCAGGTATTACCCTATTATTAGGCACTCCAGGACCCTCTTTCTTTTCGCTACCGGCTGAGAAAAACTTAGCTTTGGTCTTTCCTATGCGAGAATCAGGAGCTGGCGGCTTGCCGTCTCTCTTCTGCCAGCAACTAGCCACTACATGACCTTTTTTCCCACAATACCAACAAATCATAGTTTTAGCCTTCGAATTCAGAGCCCCAATCACGTTCTCAACCTGATCCCAAGGAATATCATCATCCCCTTCAATCCACGCATTATTATCGCCAATCTCTGTCCTGCCCTCCATATCAGATACATGCACTTCACTGATTACAGGCCTAGCTTTTACCTCCCTAGAATCCTCTAGCCTCAACCCTTCCATAGCCTGAGAATAACAGGACGTTACATTTTCAGGTGACACGTGTCCAGAACGAGCCCAGCTTATATAATGCTGACCTCTGCGAATCAAATAAGTCAAGAAAGCACTGTAATCTTCCAGGTAATGCATAGATTCAATGAAATTAGCCATATCTCTAGCTAAATCAGAAAACAGCAAATTCTTAGCCACATTATTGTAAAAATCACGCCAAGATTGTCTAGAAATTTGACCAGGATGCATAAGCCTAAACAGCCGCAACTTAGCATTGAAAAACACATCCACATTCTGACCACTCTTTTGTTTCAGGGCGTAAAAGAATTCGGTAGCCGACTCTGTATCAGCAAAGGGTATCACCAACCTTCTTATCAACAGGTAATAACCTAAAGCACTTAAGGAAGCATTAGCCTCCGGCGTAATAAGCCTCCCCATCTTCTTCCCTTTGCACTCAAAAATCCTATTGTACAGGACGTCCTTGAAAAGCATAGGATCCTCCAACTTTGCGAACCTAGCAACCCTCCATAAGGATAAGAAATAATCCTCAAAATCAATGTTTCCATCCCAAAATGGAGCATCCCGCACAAAATCACTATCCCACTTGACTCCTCTTACAAGACAAAACTCCTTAAACTGCTCCTCTACAGTCTGTTGGCTTACACTACCGCCGGCCACCTTTTTATAGGCCTTAAGCACTTCAGCCCTTTACTCAATTAAAGGAAATATATCCAACAATTGATTCTCATATTCGGTCAGACAACTCTCACGAACATTCATCCAATTTCCATTCCCAACAGGACCTAAAAACTCAATCTGCGAAAACTTCAAATGTCCAGGAGCACTTTTCACTCTTTTAGCCTCAAAATTTGTAGAATCCAATTTAGCCTCCACACTCAAACGATTAATGAAAGATGTATTAAACGAATCATCTCCCGTCGCTTTGACTGCAGATACACTAGCCCCCATACTTGTCTCATACAAAAAACCGCTAATATCCCCATCCACTGGCAATTGCGCCACCTTTTTCTTAATAGTAGCCAAATCAACATCATAACCTAACTTCTTATGCTCATCAGAGTTCTTAAACTCTTTCACCTTATTCTCCAGCCGTTTATTCGCCGCCGTTAACTTATCCACCTGACCTTTGACAGTCGTATGCTCCTGCAACATTGCCCTAACATATTTTTTTATGCTTTCAGGCACAACGTCATTCTCCACCTCGCCCAACGCCAACTCCACATTCGCATTGGCACCTGCACCAGCATCCTCAGCCGCAGCATCCTCCTCCTCCCAATTTTCGGGAGTTCCATCATCATCCTGACTGTCATTCTCCCGAGGACGTTTAGGCGGCCGTCCACGCTTGCCTTCATTTTTACCCCGCTCTCCTTTTTCACCATCAGCCATATCCGAGCACTAGAACTAGATCCGCCGTGAAATTTAGATCAGAAGAGTTAAAGAATGAAATTCCACAGAAACCTGAAATATAAATCAAGTTAAAAATATAAAAGAATAAAACAAAACTGTGAAAAATCCGAGACAAAAAAATATCTCAAAAAAGTGATTGACTCCAAATTAAACACCACTTCCCCCACCCTTAACTCAGCAGTAGGTCTAAATAACACGTAGCACAATAAGACTGCGCCAAATGTGATATAGACAGACTTACGTAAGTTAATGATAGAGTAGACTTAATGTTCAATTCAAAATGCAAACAGATTTTTAAGTATTTATTATATTGGATTAAATGCAGTTTTTGAGTAAATAAGATTATATATTGATACTATATTTAGAAATGATTAAATATGTTAATAAGTCAAAACTACTGATTATTCAAAGCTGGATAATTCTGAAGTAGCAGGATGTCTGTCTGTATATCAGGACACCAATCAACAGGATGACTGTCTGTTTAATTAATACAATGTATTAATTAACTATGCACTTTGAAGGGGTAGAATATCTGCCTATACAAACTATCTAAAGTAGTAGGATGTCTGTGAATAGCTGTATTGGTCTTAATAAAGACTCGAACCCAAACCAGATAATGTTCTGTGTTAGGACTCTCAATATCAACTGACTTAAATATATTTTCTCTTTATTCTTTCTGAGAGCAATTAAAGAGTAATTAAGAGTAACAACTAACATATGTCTGCAAACTTAAATATATGACATCACAACATAAATATATGACAATTGGTTTATAATTACAAAATGAATAAAATAAGTCAAAAAGAGGATACTCAAATATGTACATTTTGGAAATTTATCGTCAATCGTTGCTTAGATTCTGTGCTGAGTGGTGGCGTAAATCGTGTCAAAACTGGCATAGTACATATAAGAGAAAATGTACAGTCACAGTGAGGTAAATAATATTTTTGATTAATTAAAATGTTAATGTTATTGATATGCAATAAAATGTATCTAATATGAATTAATATAAATGTCTTGGTGTGAGAACAGACCAAATATATGTGTTTCTATCTAGGTATATGAGCAGGACTTCCATAGACCAAACATGTGCCAAGCGAGGATATACAGTTAGCAGAAGAACCTCATGATCATAGACCAAAGTTCCATTCTTCTGATAACTGTGCTCATAGACCAAATATAACTATTTGTAAAAATATATCTATGCTTATATTTTATCTTTGATATTATTTCATGTGCCATTAATTCCAGAGTGTTTAGACATCTCTGGGGTTTTAATTTATGTCTGCAATTAATCTTATTCTGTGCATTTTAGAGAGGCTATAATGACCAGGTCCTACTAGATGATAAGTTGCATTGTGTGTGTTCACGGTGAGTCACACCCGGTTTATAGGAACTTCTCAATGGTACCAGAGTTCTTGTGCAATTGAAAAGATCTACGACTCAATGTAACTAAAATCTAGCTAGGTCTTGTTACTCTCTGTAAAGGTACACAATAAAAGAAACTGTGTCATAACAACTGACGTTAACAAAAGACCAAAGCTGGTGTGAGAGACAAAAAAACCCCGGGGATAAAAATGGGAGATAGTGGCGAGGAGGCCAATCGGAGAGAGGAGCCGAATGTTTTAGATGACCTTGCTGCAGGCGGGGCAGTAGGAGGCGGGGACGGCAGACAAGTCCCAAATAATAGACCAAATCATGTAGATGGACCTAATGACGAGGGTAATAGCGATGCAACTAATAAAAGACCAAATCATGTAAGTACATCTAATGGTGATGGTAACGGTGTTCACGATAAAAGACCAAATAATGGTATGCTTGGAAGAGATCTTGGAGATCTTGGTAGATCCAGTGGCGTGCTCAATGGAGCTAATTCGGATGCGAATAAAAGTGTAAACGATAGCGGGTCAGACGGACCATTCAACGATTTTTTTAATAAAAGACCAAATTATGGTAACAGAGGCGGACAAGAAAATGTTTTACTTTATTACAGGGATGATAATATCAATAATAGCAACAACACCAACAATTTTCCCAACGATAGCGATAATAATAGACCAAATATGGATAGATTCCCCAACGAACGCGATAATAATAGACCAAATATGGATAGATTCCCCAACGAACGCGATAATAATAGACCAAATATGGATAGATTCCCCAACGAACGCGATAATAATAGACCAAATATGGATAGATTCCCCAACAACAGGGATGACAACTTCAGAAATAGCGGACAATATTATAATAGATCGAATAATGGACCGTACAACAACGATTATTACAACCTCCCTAACAACAGGGATGGCAACTTTACAAGTAGCGCATATCAAAGACCAAATAATGGATATTTTGGGGGCATGAACAGCAGGGATGACAACAATATAAATAGCGAATATAATAGACCAAAGAATGGTGATTTCTATGGCGGGGCTAGGCCAAGAACAAACAACGATACCGACAGACAAAGA
The DNA here is from genome assembly GCF_053477335.1 of Acartia tonsa. Taxonomy (NCBI): domain Eukaryota; kingdom Metazoa; phylum Arthropoda; class Copepoda; order Calanoida; family Acartiidae; genus Acartia; species Acartia tonsa. The sequence goes on from NC_137267.1 coordinate 49,919,229, forward strand.
CAAAGGCTAAGTATCTTTGAGGATATTCCCAGACAGAGACAATATATATTTGAAGATGATCCGAGACAAGGGCGCAGATATTTTGATGACAGACAGCAAGATTATTATAGAGGGGAAGGAAGAAATACAGTATCGATCCCTCTTATTCATGAATTCCGTGAATTCTCTACTTGGGAAGCCTGCGTTTTAGCTTGGCAGCAAACTACTGATTTGCCGCGCTACAAGCAAGGTTATGTATTAGCCAATGACCTTCCTAGACACTCAGATAAATATGGTAATTCGCTAAAGGAAGATTTATTTAAAGCCTGTCCCCCACATACACTTATAAACAACGAAAATGGAGTGGAACTAGTTTTGAAATTTCTAAGAACTCGTTTTTATGTTGATGAAGAAAAAGAAATATTTGAAGTAAAACGTCAAATGTCACAAATAAAAAGAAAGAGTGGACAAAATATCCACCAATTCATCATCGAGTTCGACAACCTGCATGAAAAATCAAAACAACTGGGCATAGAAATACAAAATGATCGTCTACTAGCTTTAACTCTATTTGCATGCGCAAATCTTGATACCACAGAAGAAACAGTAATAAGGGGAATAGTTCAATTTTTGACAAAAGATGGGAAACGATACGAAACCGTAAAAAGCAAATTACGCGACGTATGCAGCAGATTAAATGAAAAACAAAATAAAAGTGAAGATACCTTCCTTACACAATTTTCGAACGCGGAAGACGACAATCAGAATAGCGTTGATCAAGTTTACTTATCTAAAGGATGGTTGCCACCTAAACAATATCAAGGGGGCCAAAATCGCAATTATAGACAAAACACACAAAACAGATCAAATTATGGACAAAAGAATAACAGCAATGGTGGATCAAACACAATGATTAAACCAAGGACGAAAAATCCCATAGGTGCAGATGGCAAGATTACAAAATGCCATATTTGTGGTTCTACCATGCACTATGTTAAACAGTGTCCTGATGCCTATGAGAATATAAAGAAGGTAGGTAAAGTGAAAAGATATAAAAGTGTGATGGTTGTCACTGAAGCAGGTGTAGAAAAAGAAATTCTGAAAGAATGCTCAGATTCAGAACCAGAAAATGCAGAAACTGAAAATGTACACTGTACAGTACTGTGCTCGGATAACAAAGAAGAAATGAGCAACTTCACAGCTGAAGCTTTAAATATGGCTGCACTTGACACGTGTTGTACGTCAAGTGTGGCTGGGCAAAAATGGCTAAGAATTTATCTGAATTCATTACCCAAAGACATGAAATCCAAAGTGCAAGGACCTACACAAAGTAACAAACAATTTATCTTTGGAAATCAGGGTAAACTGAAATCTGTAGCTAAATACACCATACCAACAAGAATTGGAGGATGTGACAATGAAATCACCCTGGACATCATAAAATCAGACATCCCATTACTACTTTCAAAAGGAGAGATGAAAAGACTTGGAATATCGCTTAATATGAAAGATGACAGCGGTACAATCAATGGAAAGCCTCTTGTTCTAACTACTACCTCAGCAGGACATTACGTAGTAGATTTATTACAAGAAAACGAAATGCTGGAAGCAGTCAACATTGCTGAACTTGAAATAGACAACGAAAAAGAACAAGTCAAGGCTTTGTCCAAGCTGCACAAGCAGTTTGGACATAGACCCAAGAAAGTCTTTGTTACAATTTTAAAACAAGCTGGAAAATGGAATGAAAAGTTTTCTCCACTGATAGATAATATCATGGAGAAGTGTGAAGGCTGTCTTCTTAGGCGCAGGACCCCAGACAGGCCAGCTGTAGCACCCCCAATGTCAAATGATTTTGGACAGATTCTTACCTTAGACCTGAAGGTCTGGGATATGAACAAAGGTATCTACATTATGTACATGATTGATCAATTTACAAGATTTCAAGTAGCCTCAGTAATAAGAAGCAAAGAACCGAAAGAAATAGTAAAAACGCTTTTGTTGAAATGGCTACCTATCTTTGGTAGAGTAGAAAAAATACTTTCAGACAATGGCACTGAATTCTGTAATGAAGAGATGAGAGAAGTAGCAAGTGCTTTGAACATTCAACTTCTGACCACGGGTGCCAATAGCCCGTGGCAGAATCCAATCAATGAAAGAAATCATGGAATCACAGACTCTATTGTAAAAGCTACTCTGAGAGACTATCCAAACATGAGTTTAGAGGTAGCATTGGCATGGTCAATTACAGCAGTCAACTCCATGTCAAATGTTAGAGGATTTTCTCCTTATCAGCTTGTTTTTGGTAGACAGATAAAACTTCCTAACATTCTAGATGATCCCCCACCTGCCTGGGAAGAGCCAACAAAGAGCAAATCTCTACTAGAAACCCTAGATGCTTTACACAAAGCAAGAACAGAATACACAAAGGCAGAAAGATGCGAAAGGATAAGAAAAACCTTAAAAGCAAAGATCAGAATTGCTGACACTATATATGAGAATGGAGATATTGTGTATTTCAAGAAGGAGGGAGAAGATGCATGGAAAGGTCCTGCTAAGGTTGTCTTTCAAGACAGCAAAGTTATTTTTATCAGGGTAGGTAATATATACTACAGAGTTAGCGCTAACAGGTTGATAAAAGCAGGAGACGAATTAGCAAAAGAAATATTAAAGAAAGAAGAGGGGGGAGATACCAACAACAAAGAATCTCTGAACGATGATGACAAGGAAACAGAAAAAGAAGAGCAAGTAAATGACAAGGAACATTTCACAAGAAGCAAACAAAGAGAGATTGACCAGATGCTAAATGAGCAAGAACAGACAAGAAGTAGAATATCCAACAAAGGCCCAAGAACGAACAACGACATATTGGAGAAAGTTGTGGAAACAAACAATGATCAGCAAGAACCACCATCAACAACAATTCCATATACAACCACCATGACAGAATTCCAAGAAAATGAGGAAGCTATTGAAGAACCAATTGAAATACAAGAAACAACAAAGGAACCGGGTGAAATACAAGAATCAACTGAAGCGAATGAACCAATTGAAGAGAGCAATGAAGACAAAAGCACTGAACAACAGGAACAAAATAACACAAAAATTCCACTGCGTAACTCAAAAGGTAGAAAAAGAAGAAAAGTAAGTCAAAAACCAACACCATGTTTTAATGAAGATGGCACTCTTCAAAATGCAATGAATGTGCTGAAGAGAAATGATAGAATTGAAATTCTGGAGAAAGGCAAATGGGAAAAAGGAAAAATTCTCAGTCATGGAGGTAAGCTTGGAGGAAGAAATGCGGGATGGTTTAATATAGAATTGGACAACGGTGAAGTATTTCATGACGAAGTCTCTAAAAGAAACATCAGGTATGAAACCGAGGCTGAACAAGTAATTGAAGACGATGAGATCTTAACAGTGATCAAGCTAGACAATGGCAAAAGTCTAAAGATCAATGATATAGACAAGCAAAAGATCAGAATGGAGGCTGAAGAAGAAACTGCAGTCCTAATGATATGTGAAGAGATTTTAGCAGTCATGGTACCGAAAGAGAAAAGGAACTCACCTGAATGCTTACAAGCAAAGTTTGATGAACTGAACAAGCTAATTGCTTTTGATACGTACAAAGTAGTAGAAGACAAAGGGCAGGATAAAATAACAACTACCTGGGTGCTGACTGAAAAAGGAACCGAAGTAAGAGCAAGACTCACTGCTCGAGGTTTTCAAGAAGACACAGATTTTCCTACAGATAGTCCAACTGTGCAGAAAGCCTCAATAAGACTACTAGCAGCCTTTGCAGCTGCAAATAACTGGACAATTCACACAACAGATATCTCATCTGCATTCTTACAAGGCAGCCAGATGGATCGAGATGTCTTTGTTGAACCACCGAAAGAAGCTAACCAAAAGGGGAAGCTGTGGAAATTGATCAAATGTTTATATGGTCTGAAGGATGCTAGTCGTAAATGGTACATGAGAATACTTGCCAAGCTGAAAGAACTAGGATTCAAGAAATCCCCTCTTGATAAAGGTTTGTTTTACCTGATCAAAGATGATGTTCTGATTGGTATAGTAGGTGTACATGTCGATGATTTCTTCTATGCAGGCACCAAGGAATTCATAGAGAAGATTATGGTGGAAGTAATGAGCATTTTCAAGGTTGGAAAATCAGAATCAACAGAATTCATGTATACTGGTTTCCATTTCAAGCAGGACAGCACAGGGATAACCATAAATCAAGACAAATACATTGATGCAGCAAAGATCCCTGATGTAGATGCAAAGAATGTCAAAGATAAAGAGAGAGACATGAATCAAGAAGAACTAACTATGCTGAGACAGATCACTGGTGTTCTGAATTGGACTGTGCGAGCTACACGTCCTGATTTGGCTTTTGACTGTGTAGATCTTTCAACAAATTTCAAAGGTGGTCCACTAAGTGAACTAGTCAAAGCACATAAATGTGCTGTGCGTATGAAGAAAGACAAAGTGTCTGTGAGAATTTCAGATTTGTGTGATCTGAACAATTGCCAGATTTGGATGTTCTCAGATGCAGCTTTCCGAAACTTGAACAAAAACACAGACAGCTGTGGCGGATTTGTGATTTTCTTGGTAAATATCAAGAATGGAAAATCAGCTGTGATTGAATGGAAGGCTAACAAGCTGAAAAGAAAAGTCCACAGTACACTTGGTGCTGAAGCGCAAGTACTCTCACTTGGAATAGATGCAGCACTAGGAGTGAAGACACAAATCAGAGAAATGACAAATGGAAAGGTAGATCTAAAAGTTAGAGCTATCACAGACAATGAATCAACTAGAGCTGCCATTTACTCTGAATCTGAAGTCCAAGAACGCATGCTGAGAGCAGACATTGCAATCCTGAAGGACATGATTGAAGACGGAAGAATCCTGGAAGTTCGATGGGTAGCTGGCAAGGATATGTTGGCCGACGTGTTAACTAAACGTGGAGTTAACAAGGCTGCTTTGATTGATGTCATTCAGAATGGAAGAATGCCACAAAGACTCTTAGATTTAATTTTAAATTAAAGTCAAGAGCACAAAAATCATGTAAATATGTACAAAAACAAACAATTTCTCAAAAAATCAGATGTTTACAGTTTTTGGCCCGAACTTCAGAAAAAGATGGCAACATGTCTCAGTTTTTCATAAGCGATCCCGGAAGAAATCTGAAGTTAGAAACTCAAAAATTGGCGATCCCGGCAAAGATATACTACGCGGCATCCTGCGCAAATTCTCGTCGAAATCGCCAAACCAAATCGAATTTTCCAGAACAGAAATTTTCGGAGCCAACATTTTATTTTTCCCGATACGAACAACAGTGATAACTCTTTTAAAAGAAAATAAAATTTTTTTGCCGGCTACAGTAAAAGAACAAAGTATGGATCTCCATTTAATTTTTATTTTACCGAAATTTTTTATCACATCTGACCAATACAATGAAGTTTTTATGTGAAAACCTGGCTATGTTTTTTATTTTTAAATGAAGTCCTTTTCTCGCATTAGTAAAAGACCAAACTATGGATTTTTTTTCAACATCTTGGCAATTTAACGGATTGTATCCCGTTATTCAACAGCGGCACAGTGAAAAATTATCTTGTTTCTCTTCTCAATTTTTCAAAGTTTTTTAACCAAAACATGCAAAAGAACAAAGTATGGCTATTTATTGATTGTTTATTCTCATTTTCAGACAAGTTTTTTGAAATGAGAAATGCCTAACAACGTGCAAGACATCATTTTTGGATGGTTTTCCATGCCCGAGCGCCTTTGGGATCCGAACATCACACGTATTCGCTGGATTTCCCTGAAGGATTATGACATAAGAGAATGTACCGACATAATTCTGGAGGCAGTTAGGGATCAAACAATTGCTAAAAATATAGCAATCTGCTGTTTCCAATGCTGGGCTGGAACCATGGAGAAAGGAAAGATCAGAAAATACTTCGATGAAATTGTTGCAGAAGTTCAAAGACAAGAAAAGAACAAAGTATGTTTCTCCACAGCTCTTTTTCTGCCGAACAGTTCCCCAATCTGGCCACAGGTAGCCCAATTTAACGATGAAACCAGATGGTACAACAAGCTGCTCAAGATGCCGCCGATGAGCCTACACAAGATGGGGACAACAACAATTTCGGAGTATGATAAGACACTGAGAGTCCGAGGCATGTGTTTTAGTGAATTTCAAAGTGGCCTTGGATTCGGCACTCATCCCAGCTACGAAGGCTGCCAGAAGATAAAAAGCTACATGCTGGTGGCTTTTGATAATACCTTTGCTCCTCGTGCGTACACAGGGAAGTCTAGATTTGTCAGAGTTAAAATCCCTCCCCCACTCATTGAGACTGAAGGCTATAGATTTAATGCTTTCCATCGTCAAGAACTGGAGCTGAGAGGCCTGGCAGGAAGACCAGCTACCTCAGAAGGGGCAAGAAGCCATAACTTGACCTGGAGTCACAGAAGACCTGAAGGTTGGCAACGCTGGGACATGTACCTCAGGTTCCCCATGAACACCAAGGAGGAGCGTGAGCATGCTCATGGAGAATGGCTGCAGGAGATAAACAGAACTGATCCCAAGCTAGTCTGGGGCAGAGTGGAAGAACAGGTTGAAGAGGAGGTAATTTTTGTCGAAGAGGTCATTTTTGCTGCTGTGCCTGGTGCTCAAGAGAGAGAGGTGGACTTGATCACGTTTTCAGATGAAGAAGCTGCTCAGCAAGAGCCCGAGCATCAAGCTAATGATGATGATCTACAGGATCTGGCTGAAGATTTCAACAGAGCAGATGTAAGAGAAGACCTAACTGTTGAAATTGAAAACACAAACTGTAATGAAATCGAGCTTGAACTTTCTGACTACGAGGATGATGATTCTTTTGGCATCGACAGATATAACCAGATAAACGAACAGCTGGTTACAGAGTACAGAAAAGAACTAGCAAACAAGAACGTGCTTATCAGCCAACAGAAAACAGCGGCAAGGCAATGGAAAGGATTGGCAAATAAAAGTGAAGAAGAAAAACAAGTGTAGGAGTATTAATAGCGTTTACCGCTATTCTTTACCTTGCGTTATCAAAGGGGCAGGTTTTAGCCTATCTATCCTTTGAAATTAGAAGACGTACGTATCAGCCTTCCTATCTACAAAGTAATCCTTTAAATGTTGGTTCAGTGTTTAGTTAATCCTAGTCTCGACTCTCAAGGAAACCCAATTCTAACCGATAAGATCCTCCCTTACTTAACGGCTTGCCACTAATTCCCTCGACAGTGTTATATACGAGCTAGGTAAATTATAGAGTAGTTTTTTAAACGAGTTTACCAATTATTAACTAATTCCTATTATTTTATAATTTTATTTTACTAAACTTAATTTAAACACAAAACAATCACAAGATATTAATCAGATTTTAATTATATTACAAGATCTCAGGATTTAATGATATTGGATATATAAATGGTGGAATTATATTTATGAATTAATAGACAAGACAAAACAATTTAAATTCAAAATGGTTGCAATAATTCAGAATTAGACCAAACAAAATTGTACACAAAACTTAATTAGCACAAAATATTATCAATTACTGTATACTTATTTACAGGTGTGATAGGTGTACCTATCTCAAGGATTCTTAATTACTCAAGTATTAATTACTACTCAAAATGGATACTTTATCTTAAGATTTTAAATTAATAATCAACCAATAGTGTTGGACTTTTAATGAGGCTTTAAATTAAATTTCTATTACTTAATACTTTAGCTTAATTAAATAGTTATCAAATGTCAATTATTTCAGGTAATCAAAATCAACCACTGGTGCTTGATGTTCTTTTAGATTTGATTTAAGGTAAATTTAATCAAAGTTTTAGAAATAAAACTTACAGGATTTTTATAGTTCAAGAATAATTCCTATGGACAATGTTCTACAAGCAAGATGCTTTGCTTTGGGTGGCTGTGAGAAGAGTGAGTCGTTTCAAGAAATGGTTTGCCTTTTATACTTTTTGGGGACGCTTGTTGCGTCCCCTAGACGTCTGGTTTCTGATCAATAATTAATAGCCATCTTAGCTATCTGTTGCTGGAGTTGTCACATGCCAGACGTCTAGTTTTTTAATGGATATTGGTTTTAGCCGTCTATAACTGGTATTTTCACTTTTAGCATGGTGAAATTTCGCATGCTAGACGTCTAGTTTTTGATCAGTGGATAACTGTTGCTGGGGTTGTCACTTTTTCAGGGTGAAACTTTCCCCTTTTCACTTTCATTCTGTCTAGCAGGTGGTTTTGTTACTGGGTTTTAAACTTTGGTAGGTGGTAAAGTTCATTGACTTCCCAATATAACTTTCTTTTGACAACCATTCTTTCACTAAAGGCTTAGGCAATATTTTAAGTTTGATTATAAAAAAAATGGTTACAGTTTTCAAAATTAAAGATGTTATAAGCTTTTGAAAAGAAAGAATAAAAGAATTATTGATTTGGACTTTCTTATCCTTGTTATTTATACAATATATTAACAAAAAAAACATTTTATAGGATACATTACTTGGATGTTGCATTTTGGACAAGGTCAACTATGTTAGAAGGTAAGTGTTTTAAAGCTTACTTTTTACACAAGTGTTGAGCAAAGACAAAGATTATTACATGAGAAGAGTCCAAGTGCTAGAGAAACAATTAGAACGTGTCACCCTGCAGTACAACTACCTCAAAGGATTGTACGAACAAGGCAGCCGTAAAAGAAGTGTCAAAGTCAATGACAGGAGGTTTGCCAGAAAGAGAGATTTCTCTGTTAACAGGAAGTAAAAGACCAAAGATTGTTTCTACTAGTGATGGGAATCCGGATCCGGAATCCGAATCCGGAATCCGGATCCGGAATCCGAATCCGGAATCCGGAATCCGCCCAATTTTCGGCCTATTTTGGAATCCGAATCCGGATCCGGAATCCGTTTTTTATAGCGGATTCCGGATTCTAAATTGGTAGGCTAAAATTACCGTCTTGAGTTTTTTCTTACAACTCCCTCTTAAATTTTTTTGTACATAACAAATTTTAATAATTACTAATGTGATGTAAATGTTTAACACTTTAACACTTTAAACAAATCAAGGCTTCAACCAAGTAACATAGTGTTAAATTAATGAAAAAAGGTATCCCTCTGTGACGGACGGCCTTTTAAAATACTGCTAGAATCCGGAATCCGAATCCGGAATCCGCCAAAAATAAGAATCCGGAATCCGCAAGAATCCGTCACTTTTTTTGACGGATTCCTTCAGAATCCGGAATCCGAATCCGGCCCAAAAATTCGACGGATTCCCATCCCTAGTTTCTACGCTATACGGGTGATAAAAGACCAAACAATAAAACTGTTTAATATTAATGTGAGAACAGACCAAATATATGTGTTTCTATCTAGGTATATGAGCAGGACTTCCATAGACCAAACATGTGCCAAGCGAGGATATACAGTTAGCAGAAGAACCTCATGATCATAGACCAAAGTTCCATTCTTCTGATAACTGTGCTCATAGACCAAATATAACTATTTGTAAAAATATATCTATGCTTATATTTTATCTTTGATATTATTTCATGTGCCATTAATTCCAGAGTGTTTAGACATCTCTGGGGTTTTAATCTATGTCTGCAATTAATCTTATTCTGTGCATTTTAGAGAGGCTATAATGACCAGGTCCTACTAGATGATAAGTTGCATTGTGTGTGTTCACGGTGAGTCACACCCGGTTTATAGGAACTTCTCACTTAGAAAATGTTTTATGAAAGAAAAGTTTAAGCTGCTTTTTTAATAAAGTTTATGGTAATCATATATAATGTTTTATCATGTTTTAAGCCAGTGTGGCTCAGTTACTGTGTTGATAAAGTCCATAGTAATTATATATAATGTTTAATTATGTTTTAGGCCGGTGTGGTCCACAGTGCATAGCTTGACTCCCTTGGATTGGTGATCGGGTAAGTCTTTAATTATTAGAATATACTATAAAATGTCTTTTAGCTTAAATTTAATAAACACTATAGAAAGTTGAACTATTTAGACATTTATGTATATATTTTAGATGTGTTCCATTGTGCACAATGATATTAAACTGGTCAGAATTATATAATTTGAAAGTCTTGACCATAACAGACTTTTAACTAAAATAATAGACTTATTAGTATAGACAACCATTATAATTGAACTGAAATATAAATGTTATTATTTTAGGTGCAGCGCCTTGAATCTAGAGAAACTCCTAGATGCCAGCAGTAGAGGTTGACAAGCCAGGACGGCTGTTTCCGAGATTTGTGCTGCTGCTGACAATTGATTGCTGACCTACTCTAATCCCAGGCTTTATAAATACAAATAGTAAGAAAATACTAACAGTATAGTATAAATATACATAGTTTACATATTAGTAGTTTAGCTAGCTACTTGTTGTTATATTAGCTGATAGATTAGTACCTTTAGATATGTTACATAGTAGGTACTAATAGCAGCTTGTACTTTACATATAACAGTACATAATACTTAATATATACCTAGTACACCCTAGTACTAAAATAGCTACCATAAGGAGAAGCCCCCCTAGATGTTGTGGACGAAGCCTATCCCTGCAATTTAAGGTAGTTATATATTTTTTACTTTAATGCATTAAGTGTTTAGTTGTCTTAGCCCTAAACTTTATACTTATTTAGGCTAAATTGAAAGTAAAAGCAACTAGATGATAGCAAAGTCTGTCCTGCTTTGATTTAGTAAAAAGTTCACTAGATTTGTTTGCTCTGTTCTACTTATTGAGCTAATTTAAACCTTTAGTTTTTATAGGTTTATATCCATAATTATTTATGAAATAATAATAATTCTATTTATTCTAGTTTCAACAAAGAGTCTCCAGTGCCCCAACTGTTCTGGTGTTGAAGCTATTGAAGAGATTGCTCCGCCTCTAGTATGCAGTAATTGATCCTATCAGTCAAGAGTCTACTGATCATCATAGTAAGCTGGTAAAAATAAGGCCAGATAGTATATTATATCAATTTATCCATCATATCATTTGTTTAATGTTCCTAACTGTAAATATATGTTAAATTAATCTATTAATTATTTCATTATTTAGTTTGGTTGAAGCTACTCTCTGATTATTCTATAAAAATTCGTCCAATTAAACCTAGAATTACTATATTTATCCAACATTAAAGTCTTTGGATGGTTAAGGCTATTCTACTGTCTTTACTCCCCTAGATACTAGGGGCGCAGTTGCAAGTTAAAAAATTATCTTGAATATTATTTAATATTTATAAAATAGTATAATAATTGACAAAAATAAATAAACTATTAATTGTAAATAAACAATAATAAACAATTGGTATTTGTTGTGCAATATGGTGGAATTTCAAAAAATACATTAAACGTGTCTCTAGGAGCATTTTGGCAAGCGGCCCAGGTCGTTCGGAATAAAACGTGGAAAGACAAGGATAAAAAGTTAATATGAGAAATCTAAAGTAACACAGTTTGAGAGATCTTAAGCGAATTATGTGAAAAAATTCGCTCGTAGTATTGAATAAAAAGTAGAATGGCTGATATAGAAAGCCTGGAGAGCTAGCAGACAGAAAAAATTAAATTAACCTTAGTTGTCAGCTACGGCCGTTAGATGGCGGTAGAGAGACGTAGTATAGAGGGAGTACCTCTTGCGGCGTATTCGTGCATTATAAATGATATACAGGCTATATGAAGCGGCAGGGGCCGACAATGATGTATAGGCACGTTTATATACTCTTAACTGAGTGGTAGTAGAGGAGGACTCTACGTATGGCGGTACAGGCCAGATAAGTTTCTCAATTGCGGTAGGCAGATTGTGAGACGGAACGGTACAAGTTTAGATTAAAACCACGAGGGGTGGTTGTTGTCAAGCTGAGCGCGAAAGCAAGTAGTCATACACACACACACGCACACACACACTTACACTCGGACTACAGGGGCCGAGAGAAAGCTCGCTGTTTTACTTCATTCTTTATCTGACCATTGAACGAACAACATCTAAATACAAAAGTGAAAGAATAAAGAATAAAGGATAGTGAAACATAGATTTATGCTACAAAGTCGCTTGTGATATTAATCGTTTAAGTTTTTTCTAAAAATTTATTTTTCCCTCCCTCCCACTCCCTTAAATTTTTTCATCAGTATGTTTTAATTTTATAGCATTTTTTCTTTATATATTTTTCCCTTTCATAATTCGCCGGTTTTTTATGCACGTGGTTTTTGATAGGGCAATAATAGATAGTTTTATGATTCAAATTTCAAATTTTATGTTATAAGACTTAACCTAGAAAATTTTTTATAGGGGTCATTTTTAATGTCGATTCGATTTATTTCTTTTAAATATTAGTTTATCATTCATAATGCTTCGTTTTTTATATGAGTTCATTCTAGAATTTTTGACTTATATTATATATAAATTTTTCAGATTTTTTATCATAAGCCTTTGTTTCTATCTCATACGGCGCATATTCACACATAAGATGGCCGACGGTGAGGATGAGATGCAGTTGCCACATTTGGGTGACATAGCCCAAGAATTGCCGGCATTTGAGGATGAAAACGGTTTCGAACCTGTATCTCCAGGTATTATTTTAATTAACAGATTATTGGCTATTAAGTATAGAGTTTTTCTTGTAATCACGTATCTTGATATAGACCTATGGTTATATACGTTACACCAATGCTTGTTTTTAAAAAAAAAAAAAAAAATTTTTTCGACTCGTGCATACACTTGTTTAAGGCACAATAATATATAAATATACTTTAGCTGAATTGCAAATCTGTCGACTAAATTCATGGTTTTTTCATTTTGGACATGTTTTGCTTAGTTTTAACCATCCAAAATAGCAGTTGCAATGTATAAATGAAAATCGATAATTAAAATAGCTTTTTAATTTTTAGCAGCGGACGTAGATGATGATCCTGCTGTTGATAGTGACGAAAGTGTCCATGATCAAGAGGATCAGATTGACGCCGCTCATGCGCAGTTCCATGAATCACAACCAGCTCCTATGATGGATGAAATTGCGGAGGCGGATCGAATGAATGATGGAAATGAAAGAGATCCAGCGGAATTGTTGGCCATGCTAGGTGATGATGCACCAATGGGAGCCAGACCGTTTCGGGCTTCCACACCTCTCATTCCAGCACCTCAATCGTACATTCAACAAGAAAGGGCCAGATATGGTCAACATGATCATATTAATAGAGTAGCACAGCATCACCCTCAGCATCTACCACAGTGTCGGCCTGGTCCAGTTCATTATCCATCTCAGAATCAGGCAATGAATTTTAGTAATGTTAACATAAATGCGGCACCATATATGGCAGGAGGCGCGGCAGCTAGGCCCCAACCGCAGCAAAACGGCGAACGCATACGCCATAGGTCGGAGGAACTACCCAGAGTGCCGACAAAATCAGCTCAGTCTGTCATGCCTCCACGCGGTACATGTCATGACCGAGGATCAGCGGCTGACAGGCCCTTGTCTGTCGATAATTCGGGTCAGGTACCAAACAGTGCTCTTATCGACGTAATTCGCATGCTAGTCAGCGACAGAAATCAGAAAAACCAGCAGAGCACCAGTGCTTCCCAACCATCGACCAGCAATGGTGTTGGCAGTGTCCAGCAACAGCAAGTTCAGCAGCAGCAGAGGGCTGGCATGCAAGCGTCTCAAGCAGCCAATTTTCAACAGGCTACGCCGTTTCCCCAGGGTTGGCAGATGGTCGCGTTACCAAGCAGAAGGCTTGTCGCAGGCGTGCCTACAAAAACGAAGCCGCCCGGTTTCTGCCTAGTACATTATGCTGTTACGCAACAAACCAGACTGGGAAAAATAACTGAGGTCAATGCGCAGAATTGCCGTGACTCCAGTTATTTGAGGTTGATGCAGAAGACTGGCCTCGATCTATTGTCTGTTCAGAATTATATCGAGGTAACATTATTACAACTATTCGACAAAGAGTATCGTTCACAGTTCTAGTCTTCTCTCTTTTTTACAGTTTTTTCGAATAATTTTTCAATTTCACAAGTACTGTGACAGTGGGACTTGTTGTTATCTTTAATACTATAGATCTTAATAAGCACTAGAGCGGTTTATCTAAACAATGTAATATTTGAGGTTTTTGTTGTATACCACCATATTTGATTTAAGTACCGTTTAAGTGTTATAAGAATTTGTTACGATTTAAACTATAATTTAGGATGCAGTTCGCGAGCTTTACAATTTGTATTTGCCCCCTGAGGCCCACGCCACCGTCCATCGCAGTATGGAGTTCTCGCTTATGGCCATCGAGCTGCTCAAGTTCATGAGTCTCTACATGAGCTTGACGTTTACAAACAGCCCCTCTGTGGTTGTCAAGTTTGCCTGCAACGATAATCGTGAAGTTCTGCAGGGTGAGAGGCTCACCAGATTAAATACTTTGCGCAAGGAGCATGAAGAAAGTGAGAAGCGCAGACGGGACAGAGAGCGAGAGGCCAGGCCATCTGCGAAACGCTTCACTGGCACGTGCCACAATTGGTAAGCGTTTAAATTTTTTAATATATCTTTTTTGCAGCCAGTTTGAATGTGTTGTAATGATAATTGGATCTCGATTTTGCGCGGGCAATCAATGGATATGCCAAATAGATAATCAAAGAGGTTTTTCTTTTTTCAAAAAATACATAGTTTAGTTTTTTGAAAAAATATATATATATTCGCAATTTAACTTACTATTTAGCACAGAGTTTTAGTTGTTAAACTCAGCCAGTCTAATGATAATTATATTTTCAGCCAGAAACAAGGCCATAGAGCCTCCCAGTGCACAGCTCCTAAGAAGAAGGATTGAAGCGAGGCTTCGAGTTCCCCGGCCATAGCGGTACTTCCATCTACCAAAGCCGAGGAGCTCCTCATTGACGATGTTATCGCCCCACTCGATAACGATAATTTAACTGACACAAAAACTATTGACTTTAACTCCAATGGTAATATTGAAAACGACGACAATACTTCTGTTAAAATTGTTACCAGTGACTTAGTCGTAAGCTCTTTAAGTGACATATCTGACCAAGAATTTGCGGCTTTTATTGACAAAGAAATTGACCGGTTGCAAGACCTGGGTTTCGGTCCAGTTGCAGGAGGGATCCATGATCCAAAGGCCCAGTTATTTTATAAACAGATTTTAAACGCCAGTGATTCCGTTTTAGATTTATTGAGAGACGGTTATAAGCCGGACATAGTTACTCCTCTTCCCGAGGCGACAGACCTTAGGAACAACATGAGCGCGTTGCAAAACATTCAATTCGTTCAGGCAAAGACAGACAAATGGGTTAAGGAAAACATTGTTAGAAAAGTCGACTATAAACCATATTTTGTCAACCCTTTGACAGTGGCGTCAAAGTTGGATAGTGAGGGTAACGTGAAATTACGTCAGTGTTTAGATTTGTCACGTACACTGAACGACTGTTTAAGAAAAGTGTCTATGAAAATGGAGGACATTTCCATGGTTCTTCCCAGAGTTACGCCCGGCTGCTGGATGTCCGTGTTGGACATCTCAGCAATGTATTGCCATTTGGCATTACATCCAGAGTTCCGTGGTTTATTTGGCTTTGCGGTTGTCAACGCCTCTGGCACGCGGGAGTTCTATGAGTTTTTAACACTGCCATTCGGCACAGGTTAGTTTTTTGTTTTATTTCCTAATTCAATCAATGGCACTAGTTCGATGCGCCAGTGTTAAAAACGCTTAAGGATAGCGATGCCTATTGTTTAATGAGCACAATATGAAATGTATTTGACAACCTTATGCATACCAAAAACCAAAAAAAAAAAAAAAAAAACGAGTGTATAGTGTTTGTTTTTACGTTTTGGTAGTGTTTTTCTTAAGAAATGATCGAGCGTCGAATTTAAATTGTACGTATTTTTTAAATTTGATCCATAAGAATGCAATATTTTTTGTCAGGACCAGCCACATTCATAATGAATTCTCTGATAGTCCCCATACGAAGATTCTGCCACGCTCGAGGCATCGACTTATCAACATTCGTCGATGACTCGTTCAATTCAGCCTTGTCCAAAATTAAAGGATTGGCTAGCCTTAAATTCATAAAATTTGTGTTCGAAAGCACAGGCTGGACATTAAACTTATCGAAATGTGTCGGGCCTACTACTTCTTTGTGTTACCTGGGCTTTAATTTAGACTCAATTTCTATGAGAATCAGTGCCCCCCTAATGAAGATAATAATTCTCACAAATGACATTAATGCTGCTATTTCAAAGGCTGATAAGGTTGGCGTAATATATGCCAAAGAATTAGCGCATATCCTTGGCGTATGTTGTCACCTTCTCCATTCTCATGGAAGTATAATGAGAGTGGTGACTAGAGCATGCCAGCAGACACTCGGATTGACTGTTCAGGAGAAAGGATGGTCCGGGTCTTTAGCTATAAACGATAGAATGTTACAAGAATTCGAAATGTTGAAGGTTTATCTAATAAGGTGTGTACATTCGAGTTTTTAGTTTTGAAACATTTTTAAGATTTTTTATGCCTTATTTTTCCCTGGCATTTTACGAATGTTTTTGTTTAACTTCGGTTACATTTTTGACGTTCAGTTAAATATGAATATACACTTAAATATTCTTTGTTTTTATTTCAGTTTCAACGGACAACCTGTCAACAAGTGTAATGTTGTCATCAACATTATCCAACCTGCGAAGCAGGCAGTTTTGCTGGAAGCTGTAGATCCTTTAGACATCACACAGATAGAGTCCATCATGGTCTCTGATTCAAGTGAATCTAGAGCTTATGTATTTGAAGCGGAACAACTCCGTTTCATAAAGGAGTTTCCATTCGAATACGACGAAATGCAGCAGTCTAGTACACTGCGAGAGTTGTTGGCAGTTGTGAAAATGTTTGAACAGGAATCCTTTCTCCAGCAAAATAGACACAAAACAGTGGTTTGGTGTACGGACAATCGCGGTTTAGTTAGTATTTTGAACCGCGGCTCTAGAGTAGAAATTCTACAGCGCCATGTGATAAATATCAAGTTAGTCCAGCTGCAATTTGACATTATTCTTTTGCCAGTATGGCAAAGAAGGAGCACGTTGTTGCTAAAAATCGCTGACGAGGGATCTAAAGTAAGTAACACCGACGAGTGGTCGGTAGCCCTCGAGGATTATAATCTAATATGTGAAAAATTTGTAGTCACGCCGGAAATCGATCTCATGGCCAGCGCGGCCAATACAAAATGTTCGGCGTTTTATTCAAAGTTGCCGGATAAAACGGCATTAGGCACTGACTTTTTCATACAAGAATTGGATAATAAGCGTGTCATGTACATATGTCCCCCAGTTAAAGTTATAGTTCCAGCATTACATAAGATTTTGAGTATACCGTCCGCCACTATCGTTTTTGTTATTCCCTTATGGCAGTCTGCTTGTTTTTGGTCGCAGTTTATTGAAGCTGGAAAATTTAAGTCTTTCATAAAAAGAATTTTTGTGTTTAAGACCATTTTTACATCAGAAGCAGCAGATTGTATGTTTAAAGGAATTTGTAATTTTTCTATGATCGCTTTATTAATTAAGACATGAGTTGTGTATTTATAGCTAATAGAAATGTTTCATTTATTGGGCCACGATATTTCTTTGAAAAAATTTGAGTAAATATACAGATAAGACTTTATTAGATCATAGGGGGAGGTTAATTTCTATTTTCGCCATGACGAAAAGATGTAGTAAGATTTGAAGATATTTTCCATTCGTACCCAATAAAATGATATCATTTCCTTGCAGATATAATTATTTTAATTTATGTATTAATCTGATTTGTAGATCTAGAGTTCTGTAATAACCATACAAGTCCAAAAAGCGTAGGAACATGAGAAGCATTTTTTAATTTTTCAAAATATTTATTTTATTTTAGACACATTATTCTAAATTCAGCTAGTTTGTTTGGACAGATTAGATTATGTATACCTATAAGAGAAATCCTGCTTGTTTTGGACTTTTGGTTTGTTATAAATATTTGTTATATCCATCTCTATCTTTTTAACGTTCGGTCTTTCCATGAAAGTGCAATCTGAAAATTATTCTAGTCTGTGATACGCTCTGAAAATTTAATATATATTTGTGGCTGTTCAAGAAATGGGTTTACAATTTTAATATTTTGGCCTTTTTTAGTAATTGATTCCGAATGGATTTCATATTTGTGTATACTGATTTTTTACAAATTAAACGAGTTTTTCGGAGATTTGTTATTTGATTTCTCAATTTGTATACCCATTTCAGACTTTTTATTAGAGGAATCCGCGGCAATCAGTATAAAATGGGTCGCGCCGGATTTGATCCAGCTTATCGGGCCAGAGGGCAACAAAGACCTATGAGAGGCAAGTATATTTGTTCATATGATACAAAATCGGGTAGCAAGACAGGAATCAAACGTTTTTTCGGCCTTAGGATTGATAACTTTTAATCTCAGATCTATGATACAACAAACAAAGAATTTTGTTAACGTACAATGATCGTTTTCGACGCAGGTTTTTTCTTTGCATTCAATTGGATGAATAACTTTTTCCATAAGAGGTGTTTAACGCGTAAGAAGTCCGTTTTACTTAGATCTATGGTTAATTTAATCTATATTTTTAGTCGGAGAGGGTCTTCCTGCTCGGATTTCACAAAGGCCAGCTCTGAGAATCATGAGGGCAGCGCGAGGCCTGAATTTATCGCCGACAAAGAGTCGAGATGCCAGACTATACACGTCGTCCCGCGCCCAGTCTACCACGAGCGTACATTCACAGGTAGTGGAGGTATTTCTCGCCTATCTGCGTAAGAGGAATCTGCCGGCAACCACGTTCCAGGAAAGGGTGTTGCAGGACTTCATCCATTATCTTGAGGATATAAGGAAACCTTACTCTTTTCTCAAACAAGTTTGTGGAGGTTTGAAGGCATGGTCATATATAATAGATCAGCCTGTTTCGGAGTTTTCACAACGTGTGTCGCGGCTGTTGGAAGGAGCAGTGAGAAGAGCAGCAACGGAACGCGCCCCCGTCAGAAAAGCCACGCCCATTCCTAAGGGTGTTCTCACGGCAATCATGCGCAAAATAGTTTATGACTATGACTCCATCTGGGACATTCCTCTGCCTTTTTTCCGAGCGACGGTGGCAATAATTTTGCAGTTCCACACATTCACTCGCCTCGCCGATCTTGATCAAGTGAGGGCTTGCCATATAAGCCAAGATCAAATAGGCGGGGTGGAAGTTCTGCGAGTGATCTACCCAAAGAGGAAGAATGATCAAGAACATGAAGGATGTACAAACCTGTTGGCTTCAGAGGGCGGAGATTTGTGTCCCGTGGTACTGATTAAGAAGTATTACCGCAGATGTGGATTCCAGTTTATGGGAGAAGGGATCCTGGATGAAAATTTCTTGTTCTGTAGAACTTCTACCATGTGGCTGCCAGGTGGTAGACAAATTGTGGCTGACGGCAGGTATCAACTTTCGCCACAGACTCTTTTGAACGATATTACGCAATTATGCCGTCAAGTAGGATATTTCGGCCCAGTGGGCAGAAAATCCTGCAAAATGTCTGGGGTTTCCGCAGCGTGCGAAGCCGGTTTGTCGGACGAGGCGTTGAGGGATAAGGGGAAGTGGCGGTCGATTGAAATGTCCCGTATGTACCGACAGATGACGGAGCCATATCAAATGGCTTTGTCGCGGTGCATTACAATGCAGGACGATCCACAAATAACGGATTTTGCGCGGAACTCCGGTCAACCAATTTATCGCGGGGCGCAAAATTCTAGGTCGACTTCCCATCCCCAAGTCTCGCGGCGCCCGTCCCCAAGCAGGCACGAGGACATTATAACACAGCGGCCCCAAGACATGCCTACGTCGGCAGCCCAAAGATTATTCCCATGCCAGCCGGTGATAAACGGCCACACAAATAGAGCTGGGCTTTTTCACAATATTGTGATAAATTCTCCGTTCACAGGAGGACAGCGAACGGCGAGATTCGTCGACGACGGAATCGTCAACACACGTTTCACAAGAAACACCGACGCTTTTCGTTCTTGGTTTTAGCCAAATCAATAATTTTTCCGTTGAGTTTTAATTATTATTTTGTGTAAATATTCGACCTTATAGGTTACGTCCTTTGTGTTTTATCATGACTTTTCAAGGGTAGAATAGTAAGTTTGTTTTTTAAAAAAAAAAAAAAAAAATTCGGCGGCAATTAATGATATAATTCTGTTTTGAATGACATATTTCGACCACAGTCGGAACACGACATGTA
The DNA here is from genome assembly GCF_053477335.1 of Acartia tonsa. NCBI lineage: Eukaryota > Metazoa > Arthropoda > Copepoda > Calanoida > Acartiidae > Acartia > Acartia tonsa. The sequence continues at coordinate 49,939,484 of NC_137267.1, forward strand.
TCGACGGATATTTTCGTCGACAAGCTGTCGGTTTTTTCTATTTTAAATTAACGATATTACCATGAAAGAAACAAAGGACCATAGCCATTGAAAATTCATACTGTGTTAAATCTAGTACCTGTTTTATCAGTTATGTCAGAAATCTGCAAACTTATCATATTCAATTTATGTACATTTTGGATCCTTGATAATAATCTATATCTTAATGATAATAGGCTTTTTACGAAAATTTCTTGTGATATAACGTACAATCCAGTATAAAAGCATTATTTTCAATCAGTAAGCGTTTTTTAAACAAGTTTTTATACCAGTGCAAAAACAATACAGTCATCGCAGCCTTTTTATATATGTCATAGTCATCCCAATACTTGTAATAATTTATTATGTTCAAGAAAATTAATATAAGTGAAACAACAAGAATGAGTTAGTCATTTATTTTATGAAATTTTTTCATAGTAAAATTTATAGATTTTTCTCGGGAAAAAATTCGACGTTTTTACGACCAGCTTTCCGCGGGTCTCGGTATCAATTTCAGCAATATTTGGAAAATACATTCTGGAAGTGAAGTGCTGCCTTAGACTAGCTACTTCAGCAGCAACCCTGATCTGTTTCTCGTTCGTAAACGACTGTGGGGTGATCCGTTTCACGCATCCATTGACACATCCTAAATAGTCATGTTATAACGGCAGTTTTTTAAATCATTACATGTATATTTTATTAGATTATTAAGATATTACTTCTTTTCCGGCCGTTATAGCTTCTGTTCAGATAATTTATTTACCCCTTTTTCCCTGTGTATAAACGTGGTTTTTAGAAGAAAATTATATGGTTGAATGGTTAAGCCGTGTTTGCCCGTGGTGGTTGACTGTTTGTTCGCCACATCTAGTTGAGGAAACTAGTTTTACCTGCCAAGTAGGGAGTTAGATATATACTGCTCACTAGTACACAGTTAAAATGTCATTCACCGCAAACGAGGAGTTATACAATGCCTTGCAAAGTCGTTTGGATCTTATAAAGGAGGAAATGATCAGTAGGGCTACAAATACTGACGATATCGAGTTAAAGAGGGCACTGACCAGGTGCTTATACCACCATGGTTGGGTGGAGGGTAACCTGCGTCACTGTCGCCCTGTTGCCGAAAGGCCAGCTGCCGCACAAGCTGCCGAGCTGTCCACCATGCTTCAAGATATCAATCGACACGAGGAGGAATATCGTGCCATCTAGACGTGTCACTACGCGAATTATTAACTAGTATCAAAAATATTTGATTGCATTTCTAGTTTAATAAAGTTGTGAACCAGCCTATCTAAATAAATTGTTTATCTCTGTATTCAGAGTAGTTGAATATGTGTCTGTAGATCTTAAAATTATAATGTTTGTAGCCGTGTGCGATCTTCTAAAAGTATTTTTTCATTTCAATTCGGAGATTTGTTCACATAGGCAAATAAAATATATTAGTTTTTGTCAATTGGTTTTACACCAAGCAAGTGGTGATGTTTGGTTATTCAAGATCGTAATAATTCGACGTCCGTATATCCGTTGCGTTTTTTCGTATAATTGTAAAAACCCATGAAAAACAAGACATCTTGAAGGTTTGGTGGTCTCGTTTGAACACTCTGTTGTGAAGGTTGCGATACGATTCAGCCATTTTTCCGAAGTTTTAAAATTTAGCAAATTTTGCGAATTTCTAGAATCAGAATGGAAAAGACAATATAGAACATAAGAATTCATCCGGTATGTAAATCAGAATTACCTAAGATTCAAAATTAAGCACGTTTTCGTAAAAAATCGACAAACGAACGTTTCAATTGTACGAATAAGCGTTCAACTGTGAATTTTTATCGAAAATTTTCTATTGAAAATGTGCTTATTTAAGATTGATGAACGAAAATTTGTTAAACGATTCGAATGAAAGCACGTAAGACAAAGAACTTATTCTGTTCCTATAAATCCTTTAAATTTACCATTCTCGAAACTTCTGGGTTACTTTAGATGGAACAGATTTACTCGTTCCGAGTCTTTCCGCGTTTTATTTCGATCGAGCTTCGGACAATATGACAAAATTGAGTAGGTACACGTTCCAAACGGATTTTTCTGGAATTCAAGCTGTGAAATAATAATGTGAGGTTTTCATTGAAGTATTTAAAACGAAAAAGAAAAGTCTGTCTTCTTAGAGAAATTTAAAAGGGGCAAATTCTACACAGACATTTTATCCCACCTTATAAAAAGCTTTTATCTTAACAAATCGGCATTAATTAACAGTATAAATTAATTCAAAAGTAAACTATTATTTATATTAACGTTATTATGATAGTTTGTAATTAAACAAGGATGACAACATCCATAAAAGCGAAGCACTGAAACGGTAGGACAAACGGACATTAACACTTGTATAGTATCTGAACTGAAAAATCGGAACATAAATGTATAAATGTCGAATCAAAATTGTAGGTAAATTTGTTGAAAAACTGCTTAAAAACAGGATAATGTTTATGGACATACTTACATTTTTGGACTTGATTATAGAGTTGCTTCGCTTATAATATTGTTCTTTGTTGTCCCAGGAATCAATATACCAAAAATCAGATCAAACGGATAATTAAAACACTTGAAAATTTGTTGTTAAAAAAGTAGAAAAATCAACATGTTTAAAATGGACGTACGGACATTCTGGTAATGATTATAGAGTTGCTACGCTTTCTAAATCGTACCCAACTACTACAGGAATCATCATACAAAGTTTGAAATCGATAGGACAATTCTAACATGCCTAAATTAACGAATAAAAGCTATCTATCTCGGACGGACGGACGGACGGACGTACGGACGGACGTACGGACGGACGGACCGACCCTAATTATAGAAAAGCTTCGCTTTTAAAAAATAACAAGACAATACCGACTTTTATGGAGGAGGAAATTGGGAAAAAATTATTATTTTTAAACGACGACATTTGAAAAACATTTTTTTACGCGGTATTTATCAAGGAAAAGTTTTCTTTTTTACCAAGTTTTCTCTGTAATTAAAATTCCTTATTATGTATTGGTGGTTAATGGTTTGTTTTTATATTATTTAAAATATAATGAAACAAATTTAATTTTGCGTATAAACTTCATTTAATTAAAAACATATTTTAGAACGATATTTTTATCAAAAAAAAGGAAAATATTTGTTATTTTTTAGGAAATAACGTATTGTGTATATTTTGTCCAAAAAGAAATATCTTCAAGCAAACAGGAAAAATAAACAACAATAATATAAATAATTTGTTGCATCTGGGTTTAATCTTATACATATCTTATTTTAGTACTAGCGGCTACGCCCCTAGAGGCCTCTAGTGGCACTTTAAATGTTTTTGTTTGTTAAAGTTAATTTTTTATGTACGATACCACCTTATTTGACGTTGAAGTCTCCTCTAAATTCTTAAAAATTTCGATTTTTTTGTCATTTCTCTTGGGAGGGTGGTGGTACCCTCCCCCAAAATAGTTAAAAACCTTCCCGGGACTTATGAGAAGCTACCCTGTTAAGGAGAACCCGATCGGTTCAGCGGTTAGCGAGATCCTTCGGAACAGACATACAGATACACACACAGACATCCTGTTACTTTAGTATAAGGATATATAACTACTAGCGGCCATACCCCTAGAGGCACTTGGGGGAAATATGTTGGTCGACAACCCTCTACTTTTTTCCCAGTGGTGATTTCTCTTAGTTGGTATTATTATTCACTATAAAATAGTTATAAAACTTCTCTTGGCCTATATTGAAGCTTAAATGTAAAGGAGATCCGTATTGGTTTAGCGGTTCAGCGGTCAGCAAGATCCTTCGGTAAATATAACATCGGTTGTTGAGCCAACGAATAAGAAAACGATGTTATAAAACTTTGGGGATTAGTGTAACAAACAGCCCAATGTCCCCTCCCTCCCTGATTTTAATCCCTTTTTAAATGGATTCATTTTTGTTAATTGTACACCTACTGAAGAGGAATTAAAATATGTTTCAGACTAACCATGAGTAGATTTAGGTTGGAGTCTAGCTATTAAAATAACAATCAAATAAAATAAATTGGAAATTCAAATAAATGATAGAAACAGCTCAAAAATGGAAAATCTTAAATCAGCTGATAAAGAATCAAATATTTCAGAAGGTTAGTACAAAACTGATTAAATATTCATTCTTGATTTTTGCAATGAAAGAGCAACACATTACATAGGTTCTTAATGTGTAGTTCTAAAATGCCCAGGGATTTAGGGATGTGACAATGGAATTGGACTTTGGGTACTAACGCACAGAATGCAGATGAAGACCATTTAACATAATACTAGCAAATAAAATGAATAAATTTCAAAACAATTTCATTTTGGTTGGTTCTATAATATTTCTCTCTTAGTATGGGTGACAAAAAAAACAGATTCTTTACTGTCATAATTTTTCTATACTATTTTTCTATCTCTTATCAAACCCATTTTGGTATTGTTTTGAAAGAAATTTTCAAGTTCTTAAGCTATGCCTTTTTTTATCAATTACAGAGTATTCACAACATTAGAAGACATGGTAACAGAGGTCTATGTTTTCCATAATTCCTTGGATTCATATTAGTCTGACTTAACCTTTAGATTGCATGACTTTTATTTGCCTAGAAGTCCTAATGACTTGCCAGTACTTTTACCTTTAGACATAGCTGGTAGATACCATTTAAAAGTATACAAAGTAAAAATCCATTTAGAGAAACAGGGAATGAAGCCAAAGCCAATAAAGAAGAAATATATGAAAGGAAATAAATTTCAAAGCAGATGGTTAGAGTCAACTGATATCAATGGAGACTTGATTGGCTTGTGGGCTAGAAACATTGATGACTACAATTTTATGTAAGTACAATTTCATAATTTGCTCAAAAATTTCTTGATTGTATTTTAGATTTTAAAGTTTTCTACAACCTTATTTTTTAATTTACTATCGGCCTCTGGTACTTGAGGGGGGGGGGGAGGAAGTTGACTTTTCACTTTTAATTTAAGTGTTCAAAGTTTACAGTATAGATATTTTTCTACGGTATATGGAGGTAATCCTATAAATAGATTCCCGGTCCTGGACATGTGAATCTTCACTAGGTAAAGAAGAACCATATCAGTTCAACATTTATCGAGATCTTTAAGTACATACAAACACACACACACAAAGATAAACGTCCTGTTACTGTTAAGTATGCCTTTTTTACAGGTGTACCTGGTGTAAAAAAGGAGGATCAAATGGCGGAAAAGATCAGGGTAAAAGTCAACTAGTCCAACACAGCCGAGGCAAATCACATAGAGCCTTGAGTCAAGCTAGAAAGGAAAACTCGGCGGATTTTGATGCCATGACTCTGGGTGGAGAACATTTTCTTAAAGATTTGGGAACAGGTTACTGTTTTTTAAGTGATACTTTTTTATCTTTCGGTTCGTTTTCGTGTAGTTGAATATTAGAATAGCCCTATTGATTTCAAACCACGAACAAAGATTCATTGATCTATAAGATTTAATCATGAATTTGTATAACATTATATTTAAGTACAACATTGCAATCTTGATAGTTTTTCATTTCGTTCTTAGCTTTCGGATTCGTTCTGAAGCTACTTAAATTTTCTACTTAATGTTTTATATGCGCTGCCATGCTTTTATGGATGTTATCATTAATGTATCATTGATTACATTTGCCACTTTTTCATCCTTTATAGCACGCCTTTCTTTGCAAATTGCATCGTTCAAAAGATAGTTTGAATTTTCTGCAACAGAAATACATTTTAATTTCTGTTTTGTTTTGTTTCAGACCCAATTGCTATCCTGGAGAGTCTGAAGGTTAAAAATGCATTAACTTGTGACGTTTGTAACAAAACTTTTACACAAAGTAACTCTCTTAAAAGACACATGGTAGTTCATACCGGGCAAAAGTTGTACAAATGTTCCTATTGTGACAAAGATTTCGCTTTCCAAAACAATCTGAAGAGACATTTGAGAATCCACACGGGGGAGAGGCCATATAAATGTGATATATGTAAAGAAGGTTTTATCGATGGAACAACTTATAAACACCACATGAGAAAACATTCAAGTGAACGGCCATTTAAATGTGATTTATGCGACAAGGCATTTGTGGAATCTAGTCATATGGATAGTCACAAAAGAATGCACACTGGAGAGAAACCGTTTGTTTGTAATGTATGTGACAAGTGCTTTGTTCACCAGGAAGGGTTGGAGTCGCATATGTTAAAACACGATAACTCAGGAGAGAATAAAAAATTTAAGTGCAAACTTTGTAGTAGATATTTTCCGACTAAGTCGAGACACGAGAAACACGTAGCTGCACATGAAAAAATGGAATGTGAATTTTGTAATAAAAGTTTTTACAATAAGAGTCACTATATTATGCACAGAAGAACGCATACAGGAGAAAAGCCATTTCAATGTAAATTTTGCGAAAACTCATATGCTCAAAAACATTCATTGAAAAAACACTTGAAAACTCATTCAATTGATAAGCCATATCAATGTGATTTGTGCGATGAATCATTCTCACTAATAAGTACACTGAAAAGTCACTCCGAAACCTTTCACAAGCCGAGTTTTAAATGCGAAAAATGTGACAAAGTTTTTGGAAAAAAGAAAGCCCTGACCAAACACTCAGTTACACATACCGGCCAAAAGCCATTTTCTTGTGATTTATGTGGACTGGGTTACCTAACTAAAGGATATCTAAGCAAGCACATGAAAGAATACCACAAAGAGTCTCCTGAAGCAGAAAACTTTGTTTTGGTAGATGAAGCAATGATAAAAGAGGAGATTACAGAAAATATTCTTGAAACCAAAGAGGACCTAAAAATAGTCAAACAAAACATTACTGAAGAAACAGAAAAAGTGTTTATTAAAGATGATATTGTAAAAGAAGAAATTAAAGAAGAAGTTGTAGAAAATCCTTCTTTTAGTGTGCTTAATGCTGATATAGATAACCATGAAATTGTTATACATAATGTTAGGTCGGTCAAGGATGAATGTTAGTTTCAGTTGATTAATAAAGCAAATATCAAAATTATAGATAAGATAAGTTGATCAAATATTGTTTTATGCTGTAATAACAAACGACCATTTTATACCTTTTATTTTGTTTTCTTAAAGCATTTATTGCCTTTGTTTATTTTTTTAACCATTTCTAAGGAATCAAATCGAATCTTGTATTGGTAATATGTTATTCATTAAAAAATGTGGTGATAAAAATATTTTAATAGTTATTTATAGCATCGTATTATTTACAGCTTTTCGCCCGGGATAACTTAACTGGCCTGAATTTTATGATTTTTATTTTAATATTCGTGAAAAATTTTCTGTAATACGATGCAATATATGATTTATCAGTATGACTGAGGACTGGTTCTAATCCAGGGGATTTTAATCGGTTTCGAAGCCATTCTGGACAATAATTTCCATTAGCTATATGAGTAGAATATGTCTTTAGAATGTGTATTTTTTTGTGTTTTTCACATTTTTCTTATGATTTTACATTATCTCAGCTTGTAGGTTTAAGATAATTGTTTGTATGTCTAAAATTGAAAGTATAGTAGGTATTTTTTATTTCACATAGGCATGAATTTTCATGAAAACCCATAATTTAAATTTTTTAGTTAACTATTGCATTTTGTAGGATATTTGTCTTTTTTAAGATTGTAAAAAGGGATATGGACCAAAAACAGTTATAATGTTACTCTTTGGATCTGTGCAAGAATCTATCTATCTATCGTTTGTTTATGCACGATTAAAATGCAAACTAGCGGAACAAAAACTTTTCAATGAGTGTAGTTTTAAGCAATATGCAATTTTCAACCAGATCATGAAAGAATAATGGATGTAGAATATACGTGGATGACGTAACAGGAAAAAAATTGTCGTAAATTTGGGTTGCAATTTCCCTCCGCATTTATTGGTCGGGCCGTTTATCCAGTAAGAGGAAAGAGGAGGGGGATGGGGGAGATCGTTATTTTAGCCCGCTACAGGGCTCACTTTATTAAAGAACATTATAATCTGGTTTAAGGTCCATGTAAGTATACATCTATTGAAAGAAAACACACAGAGGAGAAAACATTTTGAGCATGATTCTTTGTAGCAGAGCAGTTACTGTCATAAAAATGACTGCAAGCATAAATCATGATAAAACTAAAGATAAGACTTTAAAAGATAAGGTTTATTTCAGCTATAATTTAGTTTATATTTAAACTACCTACAGAATCTAAAGTAATCCAAAAGTCAAATTGTTTTCTTAAAATTAAGTAAATCTACTTATTTGATTTCAGAATGTCTAACTCGAAAAGTAGAAATGGATTAGCTGACTTACCAGAATTTTCTAATTTGTTAGAATTAATAGAAAAACAAGCTAAAAGAACCAAAACATCGGATACACCAAGAGACTATGGACCAGAAGAAACTGAACTCCCAGGCCAAAACAGATTAAAATCAGAAACCGAAACGCCATCTTATTACAGCTATTTCAACAGTGAAACTAGCAGCAGTGTTGAGTTTGATAGTTGTAGCTCTAGCAGCGACGATTCATATATCAACTATGATCCAAAAGATGTAATGATATGGGAAACGTTTCATTGTCAACCATGTGATACAGAAGAAGATCTACTCGATTGGTTGGAGCACAATAAACCATCAAAAATCAATATCAAAGGAATGCTACCTACAATTCTAAAAAAATATTTATAAAGAAAATATTTTTAGGTTGTTGATAAAAACAAAAAGTTATATTACAAAAATTAAATTATATAAAAGTTTTACTTACAATTTTTTTGTTTTGGTCTCCAGGTTCCGGTGCGGCAGGCCTCCAGGTTGTCTCTGGAGAGGTAAAAATTAAAAAAAATGATATTTTTGGAAGAGATAGAAGTCACTCATACCTAAGAAGTTATAAAACAAAATATCCATCTTTTAAAATGTTATTTACCTACATATTTGAAGATGCATATTTTATTTTATAAGTTGACCTCTACCTCTTCAAAAAAAAAACATTTAATTTTTACCTGTCCAGAGACAACCTGGAGGTCTGCAGCACCTGAACCTGGAGGCTAAATCCTAAATTTTTTAAACATAAGGAAACTACATCCCAAAAGGAAAATTTTTTTGCCAAATAACCTATCCTCTCACTCCTAAGACAAAGCCTATAATCACTGTTTACGCAAAAGTGTTAGAACACCTCCCCCCACCCTGTAAACAATAATGCCTCTAAAAAAATCCGAGCAGTGAATGTATATTTTTTTGGCCTGTATTCCTTTAAAAAAATCTCTTTATCAAAAATAGAACATAATTGTAGCAAGCTTTTTTTGTAGATGGCGTTGGTTGGATTTGTATAAGAAATTATTTTTCTGCCATGCAAGTCGAAGATGTAACTGATAACTTAGAAGACTTAGAGTTAACTGAAACTGATTCAGATGAAGCATCAGAATACGGAGATAAAAAAATGGCTCAGAAACTTTGGAGGGAGTGCAATGAGAAAACAATTGAAAATGTCGTTGAAATTGCTCTAAAATGCAGATTACTTACTGGAAAATGGATGATATTTCCATCAAATAAAAACACAGTTGTTGATGCTTATTGGAGAAAGATTGCTGTTGGAATTTTCAACAAACGATTTGGAGATAAAGTGACCACTGCCAAAGTTAGTCCTCACAACGAAGATAAGTGGTCACATGTTATATGCATATACACAGACAATTTTTGTGATCAAGACCAAGTTCTTCAACTAGAAGATATGTTGCGCAGAGCGGGTATTTTTTGCCCCTTATTTTTCAAGCCTGATATTTTTTCGCATTTAGGAAATTAATGCTTAATTTTTGAAAAGTTTTTATTATATACAGATAAAATTAACGTTTTTTTTACTTAGTTTTCCCAAGAAAGAGAAGTGATACAACCATCCTATCCTATTATATAAAGTAGTAAGGTATACAAATAATCCCCCCGCAGAGGTTAGGCATTTAAAAACCCATAAGATAGTTCAAAATAGGTTAGGTTATGTTAAGTTTCCACTCCTGCGTTTGTCATAGGACCTAAAAAAATAGCATTGTACAGGGTGTTTCAATAGAAACGTCTTTTTTAAATTCTTAATTATGCATAGAAAATAAAACAATTATATAAAATGCTTTATATATTTGGAAAACCTATTCTGGGACATTTATGTTTCAAATATTTGAAAATTATTTTTTCAATAACTTATGCCTCAAAAACCGGTTTTTCCAAAGGCCTTTTTTTTGAAGATTTATGGATTTAAGGTTGTGGAAAAAATGTGCACACTTTTAAAATTCAAATTGCGCGGCTTGTATTAATAGTAGAGAATTGCCATGCATATTGTTAGAATCGTCATAAACTCTAGTTTCTAAAAATAAATGTACTATTATAAAGTGCTATTAGGAGCTACGTTGAAAAATGTGAAAAATGTTAAAAAGTTTTAAGAAAATTTAAACATTTTACCACGTAGCTCCTTTTCTATACATAGCACATGAATGGTTCTCATATATTCAAAAACTAGAGTTCATGGCGATTCTAACGGTATGCATAACGTTTTTCTACTATTAATACAAGCCGCGCAATTTGAATTTTCAAAATGTGCACATTTTTTCCACAATCTTTAAATCCATAAATCTTCAAAAATAAGGTCTTTGGAAAAACCGGTTTTTGAGGAAAAGGTTATTGAAAAAATAATTTTCAATTATTTCAAACATAAATGTCCCAGAATAGGTTTTCCAAATATATAAAGCATTTTATATCATAAAGAAGTGTGGCTCACCTTCCGTGGTGGTAGAAGCTTGGTTCACTCTGAAATACAGCAGCCATTAGAGATCAATCATACATCATCGCAATAAACAACATTGATAACATCACAGATTTTACTGCCAATATTCTGGAGACTATTTATACAGGATTCTTCACTTATGGCAGCAATCTTCGTCATTAATATCTTCAGTTTCAACATCACCCATTAGGTTGGGTCACAGGGAATCTTCTCTTCTTGTTTCTCTAAAATAATAAGAAGATACAGATTGGCGTCCCCCTTCTTTAGAGTCTAGCCCCATGGCTAGCAGGAAGCATGACGAGCCATAAAGTTCACATCAGGATGAGGATCGTCAAATATATGGTCAGCATCTGCAGTATTGATTAGTTCGTCCAAGTGGGAGTAGTCCCAGTAAAAACCATGTTCTGCCCATATGCGTTCAGCTGTTGAAGGGGAGATAGGTGCTGCAGGTGATGTTGATATTGGTGATGTTGATTCAGACCTGTTCAATGTAATAGATGTGTCTGGAGAAGCATTTGTTGAAGATGGTGCTGATGAATCTGTTGCTGCTCCATCAAGTTGTGGTAATCTTTGAAAAGTAGCTTTAATTTTCTTTTTTGCATTTTCTTTGATTAAAGCTCTTCTATCATTATTTTCAAGAATATTATGTTCATCCAGGTCTGAATTTTCCATTTCATTGGCTACAGCCAATTGCTGGGCTGCTTGTCTGCGTTGGTTTTCCATGCATATATCTAGGTGTTGATAAATTGTTGGTCTAGCTTGTGCTGGAGAGTTGTTTGAAGAATTATGCGATGATGTTTGTTGTTGAGGTGTAGTTGTTGGGTCTGATGGTGAAGTAGTTGAAGATGAAGACTCAACAATGTTTGATCTCTTTGTCCTGACAGGTATTGTCACATGATATTCTTCATCAGAAGATGTATCATGTGAGTCCTTGAGAGGGTTCCATTCGTTGGTTGTTTTAATAGGACTATGTATAATTTGTTGCTTAGAATTGGCCTTTGTTACAAAGCAACGATTTTTGTCAGTAATGTACGTTTTAGATCTTAACGTTGGCTGTTCAGAGTGTGTGTGAAGCATTTTCTGAATTTTGACTTTATTATCTTGAGATGCAGTAACAATGAAAATATCTTTGGCCTTATGCTTATCATTTTTTGATGTAATTGGAATGACAAAATCTCCCGGCTGTGGATTAGAAATTGGCTGTTGAGGTAAGGAGGAGTTGTGTTTTTCATTGTGAGAGTCTCTGACTGTTTTTTTATGAAGTTTTAATCTTTGGTAATCTATATTTAAACTAGCGCCAGTATTTAAATCTCTGTTAAAGTAAATTTCATATGCAGAAATCTTGCCATTTCTCCTTAACTTTTTATTGAGCAATTGAACAACATATTGAATTGTGGTATTATTGACCTGTCTACCATCAGGTTCAATTCTTATTAACTCCTGTTCAAGTTCATAACAAGCCTTATCAATGACGGCGTTTTCATTAATATTGAAAACGTCAGTATTGGTCAATGATATTCCAATTTTGTTAAGGTCTTGATCTTTATTTTCCAGTAAGGGTTTGAAACCTGGGGCATTGTCAACTTTAACTATTACTTCTCCTGATAGTTTGATGGGAGAAAGTAAATCAATGAGTCCTTCTTTCAGATCTTTATGGGATTCGGACTTTATAATTTTGGCTACTGTGAAAGAAGAAAAGTTATCTCTGATTGCTAGAATAAATTGGCACCTTCTGCGAATGACGTCAGCATGGAAATGTGTACCTGGGACTGTAGTATCAGTTTTAGAGTAGTGTGGTACAACAGAAGGTATTTTTTTCTGGCTGGAACAGAAATGGCAGTTTTCATATAATTTTTCAAGCTCAGGGGTAAGCCCTACAGAGTAGAAACTGCGATCAAAATGGTTTTTACGCTGACTTTTAGTTGGATGATTTAAATTAGTATGCAGTTGCCATAATACAGCTGGTAAATGACTGGAAGGAATAACAATCTGCTCATATCTAACCGAGGCAAATGCATTTGGTTTAGATGTTACAATCAATAACCCATCACTATTTAGTTTTGCTACAGAGGAAAGCCTTCTTATTTCAGAATAAAATTTGCCACTTTGTTTGCTAGGGGTTTTGCCTGATGTAATTAGATATTTAGCTTGTTGACATGCCCTACTTTCATCCTGCACATTTTTCCATGCTGTTTGATTGTTTAAAATAGACGGTATAGACTCAACTTTGGCTGCGTTTATGGCATAAGGATTTAAAGTGTTAACAGATTCAGAAACAAAGTTACAAATGGCACAGTAATCAGCTGCACATTCTGATGGGAACCTTGATTGGTTATCCCCGCAGGCGTTAAGTTTACCTTTTCCACTAACCAGTTGAACAGTGATAGGTATTCTGTTAACATTAGTTATAAGGGCTTGAATTCTAGGATTTGAAGAATGTTGACCTTTCCTAATAAGATTACAAGCATCAGCCACTGCTTTTGAATCTGGGCAAATAATTATTGGTTTTTTGCTTTCTTTCAATATATGATATTCAGCTGTAATTGCTGTTGCAAAAGCTAGGGCCTCTAATTCGCAGCTGTTCCATTTAGAATGGTGTTCACTCAATTTATTGGAGTGAAAAGAGACAGGTAATTTGGAGTTGTCTTTAACAGCATATAAAACATGTCCTATTCCAGGTTTAGATTTGGCTGCGTCAACTACCAATAAAAGTTGATCATTTGGGGAAGGCAGATATAATGTTTGCAAGTTGTCAATTGCTTCCTTAGCTTTATTGAAAGAAATTTTTAAAGATTCATCCCATTGAATGTCCTCTTTTGAATCTTTACCAGCCACAATCTGATCAAAAGGATCGAGGATAATGGTTAGGTTAGGGGCTGCAGGCATCAAAGTTTTATATAGACCGATCCAAGATCTTAGGTCTTTAATATTTTTAATGTCAGATGAAGTTGTATTTTGCAATGAATTTATTCTGTGAGGTGAAGGGGACAAGTAACCACCCTTTTTCCAGATCCACCCTAGTATATCAACAGAATCAAGAAAGATTTTTGTTTTGTCTGCAGAGACTTTTAAATTGGCCATATGTAATTTTGACAAGACTTGTTCATAATTGCTGGCTGTTTCGGCCGGAGTGCCGCCGCCGATATATAGATCATCGGCGATCCTGGCAACAAATCCAGATTGCATCTCAAAAGATAATACCTTAGATAGAAGTTCATCTAATTCCTCAGATTTTCCTAGGAGACCTTGACCGCTGCGTTTCATGAACCTGAGGCCTCCAAAAGGTGTTGAAATTCCAAGCCATGCGCCGTCATCTGTAGAAATATGGTTCTGAAAAAAACCTTGATAGAGATCCATTACAATTATATGTTTCCAGCGGCCCAAATGTAAAAAAATGTCTTTGGGCTTTGTAATTTGGGAAGGGATATTTTTTAAATGACTCCTTCAGCTGGTAGGGGGTTCGGTGCATATATCTTGAGGGTCGCCATTGCAATGTTATCACAAGTTTATGTATGATGTATGATTGATCACCAATGTTATTGTATTTCACTTTTATATTGAAAATTTTAAAGTTTTAAATTGAAGGAAATTTACTTTTTTTTTTATTTGCGCGGTTGTGACCGCAAAGAGTCTTGTTTTCACAAAATTATACTTTAGGTTTAAAATGTTTTATTAAAATCTTTGATAAAATTAAAATGGTTTAAAATATATTAAAAGATTAAAAGGATAAGGTAAAGATAAAATGTTTTTTTTAGAGGATTATTTTTTCAAATCCAATTTTTTAAAGGTAAAATTGATAAAATCAAAAACCGTAAAATAGAGGAGATATCACTGATTATTTTATCACATCTCCAGGTAGCGTCTTTTCCCGGCCTGGGCTCGACCTCGCTGCCACCACATAAAGAAGTGTGGCTCACCTTCCGTGGTGGTAGAAGCTTGATTCACTCTGAAATACAGCAGCCATTAGAGATCAATCATACATCATCGCAATAAACAACATTGATAACATCACAGATTTTACTGCCAATATTCTGGAGACTATTTATACAGGATTCTTCACTTATGGCAGCAATCTTCGTCATTAATATCTTCAGTTTCAACATCACCCATTAGGTTGAGTCACAGGGAATCTTCTCTTCTTGTTTCTCTAAAATAATAAGAAGATACAGATTGGCGTATAATTGTTTTATTTTCTATGCATAATTAAGAATTTAAAAAAGACGTTTCTATTAAAACACCCTGTATCATTAAATTACTGTTCTTCCTAAACATTTAAACATTTTTTGGGTATAGTCAGCGTGGCCACATTTTTCAGTATACTGAAAATATTCAGTATTCTTCAGTATTTGGAAATTGGGGGTTCAGTATTTTCAGTAAATACTGAATATTCAGTATTTGAAAATTTTATTCAGTATTTGGAAATTTTCATGATTCAGTATTTTCATTATTTCTTAAATTCCAAAAAATTTTGCATAAATTAGATGTTTTTTTCAAGTAGGTGTTGTCAGATTTTTTTCGGCGCCTCGCGCCTCACTTTACTTTCCTTTAAATTACCCTATAACTTTGTACATTAATTTTGCTTTTTTTTATGGTAATATACATTTTTTTTCAATTTCATCTCAAATATAAATTTTTTAGATATTTGAGATGCTTTTATACAGTATTTTTTTCAGATATTTTTTTGTCTATTAATAGAATGAATATTCTAAGGTGAGTACTTTGCATTATTATTGAAGGTAAAGTTTTTTAGCATTTTTTTTTCATTTTACCCCCCCATTTAAAATTTACCCCTACCCTGGGGGTGCCTACGGTACCCCCAACTATTTAGGAGGGGGTATTTACCCCCCCAAACAATTTTAGGGGGGTAAATACCCCCCCCCAAAATAAAAAATCTCTAACAAAAATATTTTTGCGCGCTTCGTGCGCATTTTTAACACTAAATATTTAATAAAATTTAAATTACCCCCCCCAAAAAAATTTTACCCCGGGGGTAAATTTTGGGGGGGGGGTAAACAAAATTTACCCCTGCCAACAGATTTCATGGGGGGTAATTACCCTCCCCCCCCCCAAACAAATTTTACCCCATGGGTAAAAATTTTGGGGGGGGGTAAAAAAAAATTTTCGGCGCGCTTTGCGCGCCATTTTACCCCCCCCCCCCCCCCCAAAAAGCGAATTACTCCGCCTTAAAGTTTTACCCCCCCCCCCAAAAAAAAAGGTTGGACGTCTATGCTCTTAACTCAACTAAAAAGTATTTAAGTTTTGTAATCATTTAAAATATTTATCAGTCATTTTCTGCTTAATTGGTGCAAGAAAATCTAAGAAGCAAAATTGAAAGATCTTTAAAGTATCCCCCTAATAATAAAGCTATGATGATATGAAATTTTGAAATGGGGAATCTTATAAAAAAATACTTATTCAGTATTTGTATTTTTTTGTTCAGTATTTCAGTATTTTTTCTTATTTTAGGATTCAGTATTTTCAGTATTTCCTTTTTTTTCTTCAGTATCAGTATTTTTTTGGTTGTGGCCACACTATAATAGTCCCTTTCATGGCAACGCCTCTTAATAGACGTTTCGTCATATTTTCACAGTAGCTTTTAATAGGATTTTCAAGGTTACGTTAGGTGATTGGGTTAGACAATTGGGCTGAAAGGGTTAGAGCCGCCCGCAGAGGTTTAGAAATAGGGATAAAAGCTACTGTGAAAATACGACGAAACACCCCTTAAGAGGCGTTGCCACGAAAGGAACTATACCCAAAATATGTTTATAAACAACAAGAATTAAGCAAGGTTATTCAGGTATATACAAGGGAACCTATCCGAACATACAACCAACTCTATATAAATCCACATACGATACGGAAAGCAGGAAAGGAAAAGTAACAACGGATCCAAAATATGAAGATTATTTGAGGCTTTCGTGGTCTAGAGACATCTAATTGGTGGAACATTATTCTTCATGAAATTAAGCTGATGTTTTGTTTTAAGTTGTTGATTCTTTATGATCATAATTTTATTTTTCCACAAATCAAATTTGGCTTTTGATAACCCTTTCCAGTATGGCTTCAAAACCGATTAATATCCGCCATACTGAAAAACCATGCATTGCATCGTATTATAGTAAATTTAATATGTATCTATAATACAAAGTAGAACGATGTCTGTCCGTCTGAAGCTTAAGATCTCGGTAACCACTGAACTGATCGGATTCTACTCTTGAGGGTATATACCTATTGGTCCTGTGGTGGTTTTAAGCTATTTTCTCGGGGGGTGGGACACCCCTAACCCCCAAAAAAACAAAAAAATCCCCCCCTTATTTTTTATTTTGCTCTGCTACAGGCTGCCCTTTATTATTTTTTATTCCAGCATTTATTTTGAATGAAAGAATAGCAACATTCTCTCACTAAAAACAATAAATATTAATTTATTTTATCACCTCTTGGGGCAAAGCCCCTAGAGGCTAGGGGCGAAGCCGCTAGTATTTAAATAAACAATCATAATATTAATACCAGTTTTGTTATCCTGGGACTTCGGCCCCCCAGTGCTAACAAAACCGGAATTCATCTAATAATTTATCATTTTACTATCCGCGGAAAGCTAACCTACCTACAAAATAACTTTCATTTTATACCCTTGTGATATCATTATGTAACTCGGATGACAACATTTATAAAGACGAGGTTCTAAATATTAGGAGCCAAAGGTGCTGTATGAATATTTCTAGATACCAGGAGGATCAGGACGTGCAGGATCAAACCTGAAACCTGAAATTGTTACCCATATTATGTACTACTATGGAATATTTTAGTTTTGGATAACATAAAATACCTACTTTGTTAAATATTATTGTTAACATGAAATACTTTGCTTTTTATCTGGATGATCTTGTTAGGTGTGCTGGCATCCTGTGCCCACCGCTCTGAATTTTAATGTTGAGTTCCCTTTAAGCTATAAAACACAAGTCCTAGGTGATTGTTTATGTAAGGTCTTCGCAGGTAGAGGCTCTGCAGGATTAGGTCCCCCCGCAGAGGTTAGGCACAGTAAAAAAAACTTTGAAAAAGATATTATCAGTGCTCAACTGCGAAAGCACATAGTTTTGT
Organism: Acartia tonsa; assembly: GCF_053477335.1. Taxonomy (NCBI): domain Eukaryota; kingdom Metazoa; phylum Arthropoda; class Copepoda; order Calanoida; family Acartiidae; genus Acartia; species Acartia tonsa. The sequence goes on from NC_137267.1 coordinate 49,957,388, forward strand.
ACAACGGCTCAGAAACCACTTTTTTTTCTGCTGGATAAGAACCGGTTCTAAACTGTAATGTCTTCCATGATTTATATATAAACTGTTATTTACTAAGTATATTTGCGATAACTTTTATTTAATAGATTCTTCCAATTTTTAACATTTACAAAACAGCCTGCTTTATTGCTTCAAGATCCATGTCAGATCAATATAGGAAATAAATGTCTATAAATGAGCTCAAGTTTTCCAGGGAATAAATGTTTAAAACTCATAGTGCTCCAATAATCATCATTAAACTCTCATTGACAAAAGCAATAAGACCTTTATTCTATTTGTTTATGGGATGAATAAAGTTTTTCAATCCATGTTGATATTTGAATTACATTGAAGTATTTAATCTTGATTTAATAAACAAAAAATATACGTTCATAATATAGAAAATCTAAGAAAACTCTGTTTTAAAAGAATTCGATTGTGGCGACACTTCCGTAGTGTTCAAATATTAAAACTAAAATTTTAATCATATTAACCCTTTGGTGGTGGTAATGTAAATAAAAAAATATAATTGAAGAAATCTTTTCAAAATCATTTAAAATATTAAATATTTACTTCTTTCTTTTAGAAAGTAATGGCGAGGGAGGAAAATTGAAATATATAGGTAAATAGATATGTACTTACAGAAAACTAGCCAATAGTGAGATAGTTATATCGAGCCAACTCTAGTTATTTATATTTTAATAATATCTATAATGCTATTTTTCATAAATAAATTTTGTACCTAACATATTTAATTAAATAGGGGGGGGGGGGGGGTTAATGCAACCATCTCGTGATCAGTGAGCAAATGGCACTTAGAATTCGAATTTCCATCTAAAATTTTGCATGAGTAATTCTTGGTAGGTCTATTTTCCCTAAATCGAACAAAAAGTTGGAAAAGTAATAGCAGGCGGCTCAGCGGTTTTGTCATTTTTTTTGTATCTATACAGTAGAAATTAGTCACGAAACCTACCTCCACATAATACTCTTTGCAACTCCAAAACGCTATCAAACGGTTCTAGACTGTAGCTGTTGGTACTAGAAGTTTTTAAAATGGTTATTGCTATCATTTAACATGAATTAAACGAAAAATATGTTTTAAAAAGTTGATTCCTATGTAATTGATGATGGATTTACCCCGAAAATAGGCAAAAAACGGCTGAGCCGCCAGCCGTTACTTTTCCAACTTTTTGTTCGATTTAGGAAAAATAAACCTACCAAGGATTACTCATGCAAAAGTTCAGATCGAAATTCGAATTCTAAGTGCCATTTGCTCACTGATTACAAGATGGTTGCATTAAACCCCCCCCCCCCCCCCCTTTGACTCTGATATTTGGATCTAGTTTTGCCGATGTACACTAAAAACTTTTACTGCCGTTAGTTTAGAAGGAATTTTATTTCACATGCATTTAGTAGTCCAATTATATTTGATTAATGATAATTTAAGAGGCAAAAGTGATGTATCTATCTTACAATTTACTTATATTATATAATGTATCAAGACTAAATTAGGATGTTATTTAATATTTTATATATTTCAGATCATACCTAATGTCTAATAATGGAGGTGGAAGAAGGAAGGATGATGGCTGGAATGAGACCTATATAAATGATGAGGGAAAATCTTTTTGCCTATACTGTAATGAACATGCAGGTTCTAAGATTGCAAGAGTGAGAACACATATGGAAAAGTGCAAGGTAAGAAAAAATTATTTAATATTGTGTATATTTATGCAGGGAAAAGGGAATGTGATTCTGACAAACAATTCTAAGTGAAAATTTCCCATCAACCTCCTTCCCTTCCTACCCACTTCCCTTTAAGTTGCACCAAAAACAATTTTTACTCCAGTAAAATATTTAATTTTCGGCAATTTCAAATGTAATAGCAGCCCCTGATATTTATGTACATGATATTTATGGGCTGTTGCAGTACATGAGCTCGATGGCCATTCTTACCACTATAAGGGACCAAGGACCAAGGGTAACTAAAACTTTTGGGTAAAAAAAGTTTTTATAGTTTCAGTTTTGTTTAGTAATAAATAAATAAAATCAGCTTTTACCAACAACGAAATCATGAAACCTATACGTTATTATCAGCTGTCGTTGGGGGGCAACACAAAATAGAATTATCGACTCTACCCCAAAAATATTATGTTAGATTTATTTGGCTTGTTGGTTAGGTATACCTTATTCCTGAAAATATTTAACTTAATTAATCTGATCTAGTTGAGAAAAGTAGCAGAAAACAAGCCTGATCTGGAGGAGGTGTTCATGGAGTGGGAGGAAGACTTATCTGTGCCCATGGGATGTGAATCTGCTGAGTCGACAGCCTCATCTTCATTGGAGAACAGGCAGGGTTGGCAAAAAATCAGTTTTTTCTAGAAAAGTCCGCCGACAATCGAAAAGTCCGATTTTAACAGGTTTAATTGTGGAAAAAACAGAATTTACAACAAAAAAATAGTACCAACCTACACACAGTATGAAAAAACATTAGAATTTACAACAAAAAAGACTTAATTTTCGAAAGCAACATTTTTATTTGAAAAAAAATGAAGAGTCTTTTTGTTGTTGTAAATTCTAATGTTTTATATTGTGTGTTCACTGTTCAGGCATTTTAAGAAAAAAAAGAAGTTTCGTAAGAAAAAAATAGTAATTTAGGATCTTTTTGGAGGCAAAAACAGCATTTTTTTCAAGGTGGACTTTGTTATGGATTTTTGTTGGTGGTTAAAACCAAAAAAAAAACCATGTGGTTTTAACTGCCTTGGATTTCTTTTGCCAACCCTGCAATAGATGTGATTCTGCTGAGTCAACAGCCTCATCTTCTTTTGAGAACAGATCAACCAGCTCTTTGTCACAATCTTCATTGTCTTCTGATGATTCAAGTGATGATGTCAAAAAGGCAAAGAAACCCAAAAAGGTATACTCATGTAGATTTTGTGGTAAGACTTTTCGAGCGAAATATTTTTGGACCCGCCATGAAAGAGTTCATACCGGTGAGAAACCCTTTAAATGTGAAATTTTTGGTAAATGTTTCTCCCAGAGAAGCATTTTGATCACACACACAAAAATGCATGCTGTCCAAAAGATAGAGCCATACGAGCCATTCCAGTGTGATATTTGTAACAAATCATACAGATTTTTGAAAGGTTTAACAAAACATAAACGAAAACACACTGAGGAAGATCCAAATAAATGTGATTTATGTAACAAATTATTTCATTCGCGCGCCTATATTGCTGAACACAAGAAAAAAGTTCACGGGGAACGGCCTAGTATTATAGAAAAACTGTTAAATCGCAATGATTTAACTAAAGGGATAGTTTCACGAAGTGCATTTTTAAAAAAATAGTGAACTGTAAGTTTTTTCTATTTTAGATAACGTAGTAGTGCATAATATAAAGTTATTGATTAAAATTAAAAGATTTGACCAGGGATTTTCCTCAAAAAATGAGTTTTTCATTTTTATTATCAACTTCGTTGCATGTTATATATGGCAAAAACTTTTTTGTCATAAATACAACTTTAGATAGCATTTACTAGTCAATAGAACTTCAATCTTTTTATACAACAAAATACACATAACAACAAAGAATGACCAATAAAATATTTAGTATGGTACTTAGAGTAGTGATCTTTTTATATGTCTTAGTAGAATATATTAGGCATTGGATAGATATGATTGTGATAAAGAATTTTAACATTGACCTGACCGAACATTTTTTATTTGACAATATCTAAAAAAGTTAGTGATTTGCAACATAAATTACATGAGAATGGTCTTTTTATATATATTTATATATATATGTTGTATGGTTAGTTGGTATTTCCGCGTGAGATAATGTGTATATTGTAAGTAAACCGGTAAAAAAAAATCTCTAGAAAACCTGTCCTATAATGAACCGGACGTTATTTTTTATGTTTTTTAAGTAACTTGTCCCAAGGGGAACTCCTGTTCAATTTTTTTATAACTCTTGTGAAATATGTGGAAAAAGAATCTCTGATATTGGTGTTTTGGCTATACATATTTGGAAAAAAATAGACCATTCTCATGTAATTTATGTGGCAAATCACTTTTAACTTTTTTAGATAATATCAAATAAAAAAAGTTTGGTCTGGTCAATGTTAAAAATTCTTTAACATATAATCATATCTATCCAATGCCTAATATATTCTACTAAGACATATAAAAGTTCACTATTTTAAGTACCCTAACTCTTTAAATACACTTCGTAGAACTATCCCTTTAGTTTACCTATTAAAAACGAGAATAAAGTTGACAAAATATTTAAAAAGGATCCTTTGAAAAAAGTGAATGACCCAGGAACACCATATCAATGTGATATATGTCATAAATCATTTACAGGAAAACTAATCCTAACTGTGCACAAAAGGACACACACAGATACAAAACAAAATCAATATGATGTTTGCCAGAATGTATTTACTCAAGGTATTAATTTGAATACACACACAAAAGATTTTTCTAATTGTGACAATTTTGTTGAGTGTGGAGTTACTATTAAGAAAGAGATTGATGAAGTAGAAACTATTGATGAAGATCCTCTTAAAATTCAAATAAAAGAAGAAATCAATATTGAAATAAAACATGAAATAGAAGATAAAAACAATTCATTACCCAACTTTAATTCTGAATATGTTTTCAGTGATAATATTGACATAGTTGAGCATAAAATAGAAATTAAGGATGAATAGCAGTTACCCTTACATAAAAGTGATCGGATGTCTGCCTGGGAGTCTCGCTAACCTAAAGATCTCGCTAACTGCTGGATCAATTCTCATTTACAGTGAAGCTTCTTATAGGTTCAAGTAAGGGTTATAACAAGTTTTGGGGAGTGTACCACCGCCAGAAAAAGATTTGGGTATACTCCCTCTTTGGCAACGCCTCTTAAGGGGCGTTTCGTTGTATTTTTTTACAGTAGCTTTTTCCCTATTTCTTGCCCTCGCGGGGGGCTCTATCCCTGCGGGGCAAACACCTAACCTAACATAAAATAACCTATTAAAAGCTACTGAAAAAAAACGACGAAACGCCCCTTAAGAGGCGTTGTCACGAAAGGTACTATACTCAAAGATTTCTTTCTTCGCAAAAAAAATTTGCCTTTTATAATGAAACTTTATTGCCTCTTTTTAAAACTAAAGAAGAGAACAATCTACCAATTGACATTTACAGACATTTATTTGGTATAATTTTCTAATAATGCTGTTTACAAGATCATCTTGCCGTATTTATCAAATTCTTGAAAAAAGATTTGGTTCATGGAAAAAAAAACAATATATCGGGTTTCGTCGTATTTCCACTGTAGCTTTTGAAAGGTTATTTAGAGTTAGGTTAGGTAAATGTTACTGTTTGCCTCGCACAGTTATGAAATTGGCCCCGTAGGGGCTAGAAATAGGAGAAAAGCTACTGTAAACAAAATACTACGAAACCCGCTACTTTGTGTTCTTTCCATGATCCGAAATTTTTTGTTTTCAATACTTTGAATTGAAATAGAAGTATAATTCCTTAAGAATTTAATCATTCTTGTAGTAAATAATTGTCAAAATATTTTAAAAACTTTTCATTGAATATTAATAAATTTTTATACCTAAGGTTCGTTTTCAATCCTGTTTTATTAATTATTTATTAGTCTTTGAAAGTAACAGGATGTCTGTGTTTCTGTCTCTTCCGTAGGATCTTGCCAACCGCTCCAATTTAGTAAACCTTCACATGAGTCTAAGGAAGGTTTTTAACTTTTTTGGGAGAGGGTAATTTCACCCCCTCAAGTAAATTCAACCCTTAAATGCCCCTTGAGGCCTCTATGGACTGTTTATAGGAACTCTTGTAAGCTATGCTTACCTATTCTTAACATAGAATATCCAAAATTAAACATCATAAATACGTTATTAAAAACAATAATTTTTCTTTGCATTCAACGTTACGTACTTACTAATGTTATTTTTAGGAAAAGAAAGAAAATGTACAATTCAATATTTATTTATTTATCTTGTTGCGAAGACAACCATATTTTTATATTTTTTATGTAGATATTGATATTATTATTTAGTATAAAAACACGCAGTCCATTACAATACCTTTTCAATTTATTATCAGCACAAATCAATAATAATATTTATGGATGTACAAAATCTTTTTTTTTATTTCAGATCACGGGTTTTTTAAATAAGCAAACCTATATTGGGGAGAATTTTAGTTTGAAATAATTTGCTTCTTTAAATTATTACATAAAATCTATAATTTAAGATGTTTAGTTCAGCTGAAGACTGAAAAATTTTGGTTTCAGGGGAAAATATTTTATCTTGAAAACATTAAGTTTTTTTTAAATGAGTTGATACAGAATTTGAGTATAATTTTATGTTTGTATTTGACTGATAAAAATGATAAAATCTCTATTTAAATGTTTAAAAATATAGCAATTCTATTTTTATTTACTAAGCTATTGACCAAAATATTTATTTTTAACTCTTTTAAAATAGTTTTGCTCAAATATGAGATGAAATGAATTTTAATGAACCCGCTGAACTTGACAAATAATATTTACATACAACTTAAGAATGAATTTGACTTTGTTATAGGTTTGAGATTCGAATAATTTTCTTTTTTATTTGTTGATTTTAAAAAAGAATAAGCATAAGAAATTTTTAATTTAGCTTAAACATCTCAAATGTAAACAATAAAGAAATAATTTTGAATTCATATGTATAGGTATTGTTTTTTTTTCAAATTAAGAGTTCAATAATTAAATTGTAACTTCAATAAAAGCAAGTTAGTTAGAATTATAAAAAGCAAATTTGATTATTCCAATTGTGTCCTTGTTAAGCTGTATTATTTGAAATTAACAACACCCTTCCTATTAAAGGTATTTTTGTAAAATGAAATCAATTTAATAGCCTAATAGTGAAAATAAACCAGAAATGTACTTGTGTTATTGGTATATCTTTGCAGAAAATTGTCAGCTTTCTTAAAAAGAATAGTTACAAGGCTGCTAAATCTTTATATTACTAAATCTTTAATTACAAAGGTGTTAAAGTATTTCAAAAGATACAATTTATTAATGGGACACCCTGTTGATACAAATAATTTGACCAGGCCAAAATTTGTAATTATTAAAATCAATAATATAGAGGAAAAAATCAGAGTTTTGAGCTTTGAAAAATGGAAAACATTGAAATATCATTGGCGGACCAAGTTACCCATTTTTAGTGGGCATCGAACCACGACTTTATTATTTTTATTTTTAAATGTTAATATCTATCACCAATACAACATCATCATATATATATAGCAAACAATCAGTAATTAATAAATTAATTGTATTTTCATCGAAAATATCATTCATTAGTAATATATAGATTCATAATTTTAGGTGCTATCACTTATAATAGCTTAGCACCTTCGTACAGTTTTTTTTTATAATTTTTATGAAAACAGATATGACATATTTTACTTTTTCATCAAAAAGGGTTTTTCAAATAAATAATGATTGATTATTTGTTAACTAGCAGCTTGCTAATAAACAGTTATTAAACTCAAGAGATCTTTATAAATCACAAAAAGGATGAAATTAAGGCTAATAAATACATTTGTTGGCTTTTATTTTTTATTTTTATCAATAAAATAGTAATTTTGGATTTTTAACTTTTCAGAATACAACTAATTTACTCTAAAGTTTTTTTTAAAAAACAAGTTGCTGATAAAAATAAAAAATGCCCAACAATTTAAATAAGTATACTAAAAGGCATTAAAAATGAATCTTGTTTACAGACATGTAAAAGAAACACAGCTGTGCCTTAAATAATAAAGCAAAAGACAATATTTTATTATAATTGTTTTAACTAAGTTATTTTCATACTCACAAAGCTGCAGCACGTGGCTTTAAAAATTTCAACTCACACAAAATGTTGCACTTCTTTTCACTTAATTTTTTACATTAATTTTAAAAAATTTAATAACCTAATATATTGTTTCAATTAAGTAAATAAAAAATCTTTTAGATTTAAATTTTAAATTAAGATGCCTAAACTAATTATACTTAATTTTGAAATTTACAAGCACATTGGTTTTAATTAGGACAAAAAAATTCTTATTTACATTAAACATGCACCGCACTTTAGAAAAATTACATTACAAAATTTATAATAATTTCATTTAAAAATCAATACTCATAAATAAATGATTAAAAATTTTACAAGTTATGAAATGAAGCTACAAGATTCATACAGCAATATATAATTATAACTGCAAGAATTATTAATAACTTTGTCATTACTTTCAAAAATTATAAAAATTCATGTAAATTTACTTAAAACTTATTTGACTAAAGAGGACTATCCATGAACAAGAGCACGTGATTCTAAGTACCTTCCAGCATTGATCCTGAGTATTTTCTTTCAGAATATAATAGGTCACTATCAATAAATAATATATTGACGAGAAAATTTATGTTTCACCACTTCAAATTGAAGAAAAGTAAAAAAATGTCCACCATTTTTTGTTAAAATTCTATCAAACGTTTTGTTGAGTTTGGGGTGTCTTTAATTGTCCATGTTGTCAAATGATAAAAATTTAAAAAAAGTCAAAAGCACATTTACTATATCTCATATGTATGTTTAAATTAATGCTAATATGGATTAATTTACAATCTATATAACACGAGTATTCGCATATGTATCATCAAATATCCATTTTATTAAAAGAATTAGCTTCATAAAAGTTTTCAAAATCAATTAAAATACCTAAAAAAACATGGTGAAACATAAATTTTCTCGTCAATATATTAATAATATATGGTGTCCTATTATATTCTGAAAGAAAATACTAAGGATCAATGCTGGAAGGTACTTAGAATCATGTGCTCTCGTTCGTGGATAGTCCTCTTTTGATTTAAGTCAAAACAAGCTTTTTATAATCATTAAAAAATAAATAAATAGCAGAAAGATTAAAAAATTAATTTTGCTAATAATGTAATGATAAAGAAACTACTTTAGAATAAAAGCATTTTTTTTAAAATTAAGCTTAGATTATCATTTACATTACCCTAATATCCACTTTTCACAGAATGGATAAAAAATAATAATATTTATTCATTAGGCTATAAAAATTGGAAAGAATTTTAATGAATATAATAGATTTGAAATCTGCATAAAATTTTAAGGATTTTTTAAAACATTCGTTTTTTATATAATTCATTATTTAAAAGCGCAAATCCAATTTAAGTTAATAAATTTTGACCAATAGGATAGGTGGATTTGAAACTAACTGCGCTCTAATTGGTTGAATGATGTACGGCACTTAAGCTTCTCCAATCAGGGCGCAGATAGTTTTCAATCCACCAATCACAGATGTCAAAATTATTTAACTTAATTTGTATTTGCGCTTATAGATAAAGAATTATACAAAAAACGAATTTTATAAAAATTCCTTAAAATTTTATGCAGATTTCAAATCTATTATATTCATTAAAATTCTTTCCAATTTTTATAGCTTATTATTCATCGATCACAGGGGTGGAATATATATATATTATATATAATATACTTGGCATTATATTAGAAAAAAGACTATGAAAGTAGCAAATAATTGTTGTTAACTGTAAAAGGGCATTAGGGGGGTAAATTAATACTATAGCTATATATTCCAGCTTGAAATGAACTAGAACATTTTTAAAATTAAATTAGAAAATTCAAAATCACACAATTTTTTATTAATTTGGCTTTAGAACTAAAATAATCTCAAATTTCAAGATTTTAATTTCAATAATGAATTGAAAAAATAACTAATATGTGAAATTATTAAAATTCTTATTTTGAACTTAACAAAATACTTGAGGCGGAAATTTTCATATTCATTGATTTCTAAGTTTTACAGTTTGTATTTTTATAAAATATGATTATGAGTTGACTTGACACATATGATTAATATTTTTTTATTATTTTATATTTAATATGTATGTATTTTCTCCTCTCTTTAAATAATGATCTTTCTTATATAACAAATTTTAACTTTCAGATCATTCTTGACTTTCTTGTTACCTCTTTCTCATATAAATTTTATTAATTTTAAAATATCTAAAAACACAGTTTATTTATCAATAATAATAAAATTATCCAGAACTACTTTCCAAATTAATATTTTGATCACTGCAGAAATCTTTAGTTATCGGAATACAGTTAAAATATTTACAAATTTCACAATCGTGAATAGGACTCATATAGAATAATAATATGAGCCCTATGAATATGAGTAGAGCGAATATAACGCACAGCCAGAGGAGGACCACCTTGCGACGCCGGTCGTACAGACCGAACGTGACAAACGGCATAATGGCGTATGAGACCAGGAACCCGAATATAAATCCAAACATGTGCGCGTAGTTGTCGATCCAGGGCAGCAGGCCAAACAGGAAGAAAACGGCCATGACCCCGACCAACTTCAACACCGCCATCTCGGGATATTTCAGCGACGGCCACTGGTGGATGACCTCGACGATATAAGCGGCGAGGATGCCGAAATGCGAGCCGGACGGCCCGACCTCGGCGCGGTTGGGCACAAAGATGGCGCTGGCCAGGTTGCCGATCATCCCGCTGCCCAGGTAGATGAGGCCGATCCGCTTGGCGCCGATCAGCTTCTCCAGATCGCGCATCAACCAACATTGGAATATCAGGCTGATGCACAGATGGAATATACTAAAATAAAAATTTCAGATTATTTATTATGAGTGGAATTTACCAGATAGAGAGAAGGTACATTGGGCTGTTTTTTTTACACAAGTCCCCAAAGGTTTATAAAAACATTTTCCTATTCGTTGGCCTAACAACTTTGGGGTTTTTAAATCAATTTTGATGGGTTGGTTTATATAATTGAGTGTCCATAAGTTGTAACCATTAATTTTAATCTACAGAAGGGGTGATTTTGTCTTATCCCTTTATATCCCTGGAAATTTACTGTTTGACTGTTAATTTTTCAACAATGTATTACGTTTTCTAGCTTAGACTAAAAGATCTTTAATCAAATCAAATAACAATCAAGACTAAGATATGTTTTATCCTAATTTTTTGTATTTTTCCCGAATTTCTTAAATTTTTACTTGAATAAAAGTCACAGTCATTATATTAAGGTTATCAAAGTTGCATACCTATTTCAATTATTATTTCTCCCATGGCGTTACGGACTGACTGACGGTCGGACTTACAAATAAAGTGAATTATAGAGTAGCTTCGTTACAATAAAAGTGAGGAATAGTTATTTATCGCATCTTATTTAAACATCTTTCCGCGGATATAAAAATTTATTATTATAATATTAAAACTAGTTTTGTTAGCTACGAAATGCCGATATGCTAACAACTGATTTTAATATTATGATACATTTTTATATTCGTAAAAAAAACTGTATATAAAACACGTTATGATACATGATTTTTCAGTATGGCTTAGAACCGGTTGTTCTAATCCAGCGGATATTAATCGGTGACGAAGCCAAACTGGAAAACTGTCTCACCCAGCATGTAGCAAAGTGAGGAAAATTTTAGAGAGATGGGACAATTGGCTGTTTTTTACACTAGTCCCCAAAGTTTTACAGTATCGTTTTCTTATTTGTTGGCTTAACAATTTAGGGACTATTCCTAAATTTTAATTGGTTGTATATTAAGTTGATTGTTCAAACGTTCCAACCACTAATTTAATTCTACATAAGGGGTAATTTTGTATGTCGTCATATGGGATGTACATCAATTTATCGTACATTGTCTTATCCCTTAAGATCCCTGAAAATTGTCTTACCCAGCATGTAGGAATAGTGAGGTCCAAGTTCTATAGAATTGATCTGGCACATCTCTATGACGGAAGGGCAGCAACCCACATACATCATCCATGCAGGACACCTGAAATGTAAAAAAAGTTAGGTTTTAATTTTGAAATAAACTGAAAAGGGGGGGGGGGCCTTTCTTTTTTATGTCTTACTAGGGTGATGGACCTTAACCCTGCAGGGCCTAATCCTCCGGGGCTACCCAGTACTTAATATAACCCAAGCCAACCTTCCCAAATCTTACAAACATCCAAAAATATTCCAAACCCCCTTATTTACAATTTTAAGAATGAAGGAGGGGGGGGGGGGTCAATGCTCAACAGATTATTTAAAGTTCCGGATCATGGAAAGAAAACGAAGTAGCGGGTTTCGTCGTATTTTCACAGTAGCTTTTGAAAGGTTATTTTAGAAATAGGAAAATAGAAATAGGCTAGAAATAGGAAAATAGCTACTGTGAAAATACGACAAAACCCACAACTTCGTTTTCTTTCCATGATCAAAAGTTCCTTTATCCCTGATAAACTGTAATCTCATTGTTGACATTTTGTGCGTACACACAGCGACAGGGATACATAATTCAAAGAAAAAGTGCCAACAATTTTTTCGGATAACCATGAAATAATGATTAGAGTAAAGCACTAGAGGGAGAAAGGGTTAAATAAATGTATCTCCCCATTGAATCAACCTTCAGCAACATTTCTTTTGGGTCATTGAAAATCAACCAATGGTGTTGCCTATATTAACCAAGTATAAATCCCAGAAGCAGAAAATAATTTAAAAGCAGACGAAAATGGTCATTGAAAAAGGAAGGGATGTAGTTATCTGTATGTACTATAGATATATATGTTAAAAATGGACATATTATTACGTGGATCTATCACCAGATTTTCATGTTCTATAATAAAGTAAAACTTGCAGCGGGCGTAAATAATGATTCCTCCCGTCTACCCCATCCCCTCCCCTCCTATTGGGTGAATGAACTGACCAATAAACGATTTCAATAATAGCAGCCTAACTTGACGACAATTTTAAAAGAAACTAATTTTTATTAGTATCTCAACCCTATAAGATTACACCAACGTACTGCACTTAAGCCCATCAAATAGCTAAGTACATGAGTCCAATTCCGTGTGGATCTATTTTTTAAAAGCGAAGCTTTTTTGTAATGAGGGTCAGTACGTCCGTCCGTCCAAGACGGATAGCTTTTTTCGTTTATTTTGGCATGTTAGAATTGTCCTATCGATTTTAAACTTTGCATGGTGAATCCTGTAGTAAATAGGAACAATTTAGAAAGCATAGCAACTCTACAGTCCTTACAAGAATGTCCGTATGTCCATTTTAAACACCTTGATTTTTCTACTTTTTTAACAACAAATTTATATGCAGGGCGACCACTGCATACTATATATACTATAAATACTATATAGGATGAATTTGGATACTATATCATACTATATGACCAAAATTTACTATATATACTATATATTATTACCTTTATTTGACCAAAATTTACTATATATACTATATAATATTATATTTATATAACAAAAAACGGATTTTGTGACAACACCTCTTAAGTTTTGTCTTATTTTCAAAGTAGGTTTTACTCCTATTTCTAGCCCCTGCGGGGCAATCATTAACCTTTATCTTACCTAACCTAACTTATCAAAAGCTACTGTAACATGATGAAACGCCCCTTAAGAAGCTTCCATTAATCTTACCATATAACGAGATTGACTATTATGTCCAGTAGGGGGGGGGGGGGGGGGTAATGCAACCATCTCGTAATCAATGATTAAATGGTACTTAGACTCCGAATTTCGTTATGAAATTTGGCATAAATTGAACAAAAAATTGGAAAAGTAACGGCGAACGATTGGCGGCTTAGCCGTTTAGCCATTTTTTAGCTATTTTCAGGGCAAATCCGTCACGAAACCTATCTCCACCTAATACTCTTTGCCGCTTGAAATTATTATCGAACGGTTCTAGCCGGTAATTGCTGGTACTAGAAATTAAAAAAGTAGATGATTTTGGTATCATCTCACATGATTTAAAGTAAAAATATGTTTATTGCTACGTGATTTATTACAGATTTGCCCTAAAAATAGCCAAAAAACGGCTAAACGGCTGAGCTGTTAGCCGTTACTTTTTCAACTTTTTGTTCAATTTAGGGAAAATAGACCTACCATTTACCAAGGATTACTAATTTAAACTTTTTTTTGTGTAACCCCAAATTATTTAGGAGGGGATATTTACCCCCCCCCAAAAAAAAATTTTGGGGGGGGTAAATCCCCCCCCCCAAAAAAAATATAATCCTTAACCAAAAAAATTTTGGCGCGCTTTGCGCGCATTTTTACTACTAAATATTTCATTATTAGGTAGTTACCTTTTTACATAATTACATTACCCCCCAAAAAAATTTACCCGTTTTAAATTTTGGGGGGGGGGATTTACACCTGCCAACAGATTTCAGGGGGGGGTAATTACCCCCCCCCCCCCAAGCAAATTTTAACTCCAGGGTTAGAAGTTAACTTAGGAGCGTTTCGCACACCGCCATAGCAAATCCTTGCGAACACCACTTTTGTGCTATTTAAAAGGGTGGGAGATAGTAATATAACTTTTGGCATTATCCTCTGGTAATATTTTTTTCACTTTTGAAAATTTTGATCCCCCCTCTGCTCGGCCCCCTTGCCTATAACCTAACCTAACCTAAAAAAGGCTGTTCTCTGCCAGAGTCATAGTTCTTTCAGAGGTGTCTGTTTGTACGGAAGCATCTTTCTAACCGCTGAACCGATCGGGTTCTCCTTAACAGAGTAGCTTTTCATAGATCCCGGGAAGGTTTATAACTATTTTTTTTAGGGAAGGTACCACCACCCTCCCAAGAGAAATAAAAAAAAAATCAAATTATTTAAGGAATTAAAGGCCCATCAAGTAATCCCACCCCTTTAAAACGCCCTTATTTAAAATTGGTATATATGATCAAAATGCCCCCCCCCCCCTAAAGCAAAGTGCCTCCGAGGGGCTCTTTGATTAAGAGGGGGAGCAAGGGGGGGGGAAGTTTGTACAGTTATAGGAAATTCAGTACCAAATTTTGCCCTGGCCGTTTGGGCTTTTTTTTATAGTTATCAACCTAATTCTTTTTGTAAGCTCTCTTATATGATTGCATCTACCTGTAAAATTTTGAAAATTGAATTTTGGAACTTTCCCTCTAGGGGCTAGTGGAGCAAAAGACCCCCCCAAACACTAAAATTTTAAGTTATGAGCTTATTTTTTAAGATATCGAGCGGATTTTTTAAATGGAACCTTTTATTACACAGATGAGTTGATTAGCCACCTTATATTTCATTTTTGTACTTTACTTCTAGGGGCTTTTGGGTAAAACAACCCCCCCAAAAACAAAATTTAAAAGTTTTGAGCTAACAAGCCCCTAGAGGTAAAGTGCAAAAATAAAATATGGGATGGCTAATCAACTCATTTATGCACTAGAATCTTCCATTTAAAAAATCAGCTCGATATCTTTAAAAATAAGCTCATAACTTAAAATTTTAGTGTTAGGGGGGGTCTTTTGCTCCACTGGCCCCTAGAGGGAAATTCCCAAAATTCAATTTTCAAAGTTTTACAGGTAGATCCAATCATAAAGGAGAGTTTACAAAAAAAATTAGGTTGATAACTATAAAAACAAGCCCAAACGGCCAGGCCAAAATTTGATACTGAATTTTCATTTCCTATAACTGTACAAACTTCCCCCCCCCCCCTTAAATTGGTCAAAATGCCCCACCCCCCACACAAGACAAAGTGCTTCGCACGCCACTGCTATAGTAAGAAAGAGATGGAGAAAATCCCTTAAAATAAATTATTGTTTGTGATTATGATTTAAATATCAGTTATTTTTCATATAATTAACTTAATTACATGTGAGATTCCGGTATTATTGATGAATTATGTACTATGATTTACTAAATAATTCAAAGTCCGATACTATATCATACTATATGAGTAAAAAAAAATATACTATATATACTATATGGGAGAAAAAAATATACTATAAATATACTATATTTTTTTGGTTTTGGAGTGGTCGCCCTGTATATGTGATCTAATTATCCGATTGATCTGATTTTTGGTATATTGATTCCTGGGACAACAAAGTACAATATTATATGCGAACCAACTCTATAAACAAGTCCTAAAAATGTAAGTATGTCCATAAACATTATCCTGTATCAAGCAGTTTTGCAACAAATTTAATTACAATTTTGCTTCGACACTTGTACATTTATATTCTGATTAGACACTATACAAGTGTTAATGTCCGTTTGTCCTACCGTTGCAGTGCTTCGCTTTTATGGATGTTGTCATCCTTGTTTTATAAGAAGTAGAAAGTTTTCTTCAAGTTATATATTCGTTTCCTCGTATTTTCCAAAACAATACAATATAACACAACATAAACTCAAAATCAAACAAATAAACACATTAAAAGGACCATCCACAGTTAAATTATTTTCTCGCATTCATTCGAATCCGGTGGATAGGAACCGGTTCTCATCCCTTTGGCATCTCGGGGCTAAAAAACTAGTTTTAATCTTATAATTGTACATTCTATATCCGCGGAAAGCCGTTTATAATACGATGCGAGAAATAACTATTCTAAAATTCAAGGTTAAAAATTTTTAAACAACTTTCACTAAAATACTAGTGTAATCCCTAATAGGGAGGGGACATTAGACGAGTAGTTCTGAATATCACTGGTTGGTGCCCAAATTTTATAATCACATTCTCTCATTGTTTGGCTTAAAACATTTGGGGTATAGTCCCTTTCGTGGCAAAGCACATTAGGGGGCGATTCTTCGTATTTTTCACAGTAGGTTTTCTCCTATTTGTAGCCCCTGCTGGGGCTCAAACCCTGCGGGGCCAATTGCCTAACCCTGTGGGGCAATCACCTAACCCAATATAACCTATAAAAAGCCATTTCAAAAATACGACATTTGTGTACTTTTAGTACAAACTAGCAGTGCCCAAACTTTTCAACCAATGATTTTAATATAAAGAAATTTAATAATTTATATCGTCTGTATTGTCCTATCCCCTGAGATCCCTGGCTAATGAAAATTAATTTATCATCTGTTATCCAATCATTGTATTCCAGAGTAATTTTTATCCTAGTAAAGACTTGGGATAAGGAAAATTGCATTAAATATGTTTTTAATTCCAGTACACACAAACATTAGAAAATACCAGGGAGGGAAGGGACAATGGAATAGTTATTTCTCGCATCGTATTATAAACAGCTTTCCGCGGATATAGAATGTACAATTATAAGGATGCTGTAAGTATTGGTGAAAAAATGGGGACAAATTTCAAATTGATTTGACGTGTGACGTCATACCCCCATCTCTTTTCTAGGGGGTTTCTTTCCTCCTTCCCTTTTCTTTCCCTACACTTGTGACGTAAATAAACAGCCCCGTCAAATCAATTCAAAATTTGTCCCCATTTTTTGCACCAATACTTACAGCATCATTATAAGATTAGAACTAGTTTTTTTTTAGCCCCGAGATGCCGAGGTTCCTATCCACCGGATTCGAATGAATACGAGAAATTATATTAAAGTTTGTGAACTCACTCTATTATTCCAGGGTGGGAGGGGACAGTTGGCTGTTTATTATATCAGTCCATAAAGTTTTATAATAATTCTTTCTTATTCGTTTCACTTTTTAAGTGTATATAAAAATCTGGTGTAACATCCAAGTAATAATATATCAATGCTTTGAACGTTTAAAATTTGTTCTTCTTTAATCCACCATTACATATAATAATTAAGGGGGGGGGGGGGATTTAAACCATCACATCTACAGTAGTTGATGCTTTGTTTAAAATCAAACCATCTATCCTAAATTTGCAATAAAGGCACCCAAATAACTTATATTATAAAAAATTCTTAGGTAAGGTAAATTTATAGAGCCCTGTGAGGATATTTATCTTAAGGCCTTTAAGGTTTTAAGACATACGTCGGAGTGGACAAACGCAGGAGTGTTTAAAATATTAAATATATTAAGTATTTATATAAAGGTTAGGTTAGATTAAGATATGGCAATAGCATAGTCTAAGTTAGCTCCTCGCAGGGGTTAGGTATTTAAAAAACCTATAATATGGTTTGAAATAGGTTAGGTTGATTCTTTTGAGAGCCATGTGGGGATAATTCTCTTTACCTGTGAGCAGAGAGCTGCTTCATCATGGAAAACTCCTTTAACAAAATCACAGAATTCCCGAGTGGTTATTTGACACTGCCCGCGGATACCTAAATACATTATTATTCATTATCCTTATTTAAAAGTATCAGGATGTCTGTCTGTGTGTACCACATAATCTTGCTAACTTCTGAACTAATATGGTTCTCCTTTGAAGAGAAGTACTCATATGTCCTTGGAAGGTTTTTAAATATTTTTGGAGAGGGTACCCCCACCCACCCAAGGGGTCTTGGAAAAAATGACTATGATCTAAGTAGAAAGTCTACCCCCTTCCCACAGTGCCTTCGAAGGTGCTTTGACTTTAGTGTCAGAACCTAAATTGGGACATAGTGCATTTCATTACCCTAGGTTAGATAACTTCATTTCACTTTTCAATAAAATCTAAAATGCAGCGGTTTTTGAGAAAATTAGATTTAAAAATTTCAAGTTCAATTTTAGATTTTATTGAAAAGTGAAATGAAGTTACCTAACCTAGGGTAATGAAATGCACTATGTCCCAATTTAGGTTCTGACACAAAAGTCAAAGCACCTTCATTTGAACTGTGTTCCCCTTTTTGACACTTTTCCGATATGACCTCTAGGGGCGTAACTGCGAGTAGATTGTAAATTGCTAAAATAATACAACAAATTATCATAACTTATTTATTTAACCTAGTAAGATAATCAGATAGCTAGAAATGTAAAATTTAAAATGTTTATAAAGTAGAGAGTCGACCCCTCCCCCCCTTTGACACTTTTCCGATATGCCCTTAGAGGCCTCCAGGGGCGTAACCGCGTAAAATAGCTTATTCCATAACTTATTTAACCTAGAAAGATAATCAGATAGCTAGAAATGTAAAATTCAAAATGTTTATACATATGTCTGTGTACTACGTTGAATGTTGATCAATGGAAAGGCTTTAAAGAAACAAGGGCATTGGAACATACAAACATGAAAGAGAGAATAGTTATTTCTCGCATCGTATTTTAAACAGCTTTCCGCAGATATAAAATGTACAAAAAAAACTGGTTTTAATCTTATTATTGTACATTTTTATATTCGTAGAAATCTGGTTATAATACGATGCAAGACTGTAGTTTTATCCTATGGATGAGAACAGGTTTTAATCCACCGGTTTCGAATTAATACGAGAAAAACAAGAAGGCAAATTTATGAAGTGTGACTCTATCGTGATAGACTGACCGACAAGATAGGTATATAAGGCTTAGCCTCGCTACAAAACAACTAACCTATACAGCAGGGATGGCCAATAACCTCGCAGACCATGTGTTCGGCCTCCGAGGGCGGCGCGTCCGCGTGTTCCTTGCGCTTCCGGCAGATCGGCCATTTTGTGATGTCGTCCGGCCATATGTACGGGGCTATGCTAGCTGGTGCTTCACAATACCTAGATTCATTTATTTTTAGTCAAATATTTGGTTAGATAGATAGATAGCTAAATTTACAGATTTTTAGGTTGTTAATGAGCTAATTAAATAGATATGTATATAAATACCTATACATTAATATATTGATAGATAGATTTTATACATAGTCAGATAGATGGATAGATAATTGAATAGATAGATATAATAGATAGTGAGAGGTGTAGATAGATGGAAAGATAATCGTTTGAATAGTTATTTATTACATCGTATAATAGACAGCTTTCGCGGATATTTATATGAAAACTTCAAAGATTAAAACCAGTTTTGTTAGCCCCAAGGAGCTGAAGGTCCGAGCTAATAAAGCTGGTAGTTGAGTACGATACAATATGATACATGATTTTTTATTATGTCTCGGAACCAGTTCTACTCCAGCGTATATTAATCGGTTTCGAAGCCATACGAGAAAAGTTAATAGTTGCTTACTAAAGGTTACCTCACAAACAAATTATTAATTTTTTAAGATTTGAAAAAATCCTTAAACAAAAGTTTTGCTTAAATATAAACTATTTGGAGAATTTTGTACAATTGTCAATGGAAAGTTTTTTTGCGATCGAAAACTAATAAAAGTTTTTATTATAAAAGTATAAAGTGGATTTCTATTTTTATCCAGCAATGACATTTATACTTTAAAAATTCAATATTCACAGATTTTCTATAAATATAATCTTTACATCAGTACAAAAGGTACATTTGAATATATTTAAGGCATGAAAGAATTGTCTGATAATTATGAAATTTAGCAGAACTGGTAATTCAAGGAACAAAGTTACTCTGTAAATATAACCCATAATGTTTATGTGTCCATTTTAGGTAGCACACTTTTTACTTTTTAGGCAACTAGCGGCTACGCCACTAGAGGCCTCTAGGTGTACTTTTGGTTTTTCGACCTTCAAATTTTTAATAAGTTCCTAAAAGAAAAAGTAAAAAAAATATTTTGGTGGGATTGGGGGTGGTGGTACCCTTCCCCAAAGTAGCTGTAAACCTTCCCAGGACCTATGAGAAGCTACACTGTAAAGGTGAACTGTATCGGTTCAGTTGTTAGCGAGATCCTTCGCTACAGACAATTTGATATCCTATTATATAAAGTAGTAAGCTTTTT
Source organism: Acartia tonsa (assembly GCF_053477335.1). NCBI lineage: Eukaryota > Metazoa > Arthropoda > Copepoda > Calanoida > Acartiidae > Acartia > Acartia tonsa. The sequence goes on from NC_137267.1 coordinate 49,977,996, forward strand.
TTGTCTGTCCCGAAGGATCTTGCTAACCGCTGAACCGATATTGTTCTCCTTTACAGTGAAGCTTCTTATAGGTCCTGGAAAGGTTTTTAACTATTTTTGGGGAGGGTGTCTTCACCCCCTCACCCCAAAAAAATATTTTTTTACTCTTTTGAAACTCAAATTTAAAATGAAATGATGTTGACTTTTCCCTCTTCAACCTTAAGTACCCCTAGAGACTTCTAGGGGCGTAGCCGCTAGTTTATGTATAAAGGCCTAGTAATTGAAGCAAAGCCACTCTACAAATGAGTTGCAAAACAGTATTATTATTTTTGTAAATCTTCATCATTTAATCATTTAACTATAGGCTTAATAAATACAGTTTTAAAGATATTCTGTTATATACATAAATAGTAAAGTTTTTATAAGAAGCTAAAGACCTCGGAAATTGCCGGTCCGAATGGGTTACACTCTTTAGGAAAGCTATATGAATGTTTTGGGGTGGTTTTAAGCTATTGTATTGTCCTCTCCTAGAGGTTAGGGGTGGAGTAGCTAGTGTACTTATAATTCAACCTCCCCCCCCCCTCCATCAAACTGAGAACTAGAAAATAGAAGAAAAATAGTTTTTTCTCGCATCGTATTATAAACAGCTTTCCGCGAATATAAAATGTACAATTATAAGGTTTAAACCAGTTTTTTTAGCCTCAAAGGTGCCAAAGGCACGGGCTAAAAACCTGGTTTTAATCTAATGATTGTACATTTTTATATTCGTAGAAAACTGGATATAACACGATGCTCTAGACATGGTTTTTTCATATGGATGAGAACCGGTTCTAATCCACTGGATTAGAATCGGTTTCGAATGTATACGAAAAGAAAAAAAAACATATTTATTTTGTTTTTGATATATAAGAAACTAACATATGTATAAATAATGTATTGACCAAAAGAAAAGATATAAATACGTTTCTTATTAATCCTTTCTATGTTTTTACATTTCTAAATGTTCTAAATTAGCAAAAGAGCCAAATTAAAGAATATTGTTTTAAAGCGAAGCTATTCAATAATGGTTGGCTCTTTTCATTGATATAAACAAGTTAGAATTGTCCTATCGATTTCAAACTCTTTAATTGTTACCATAAAGGCTGTGCTTCCGTTTTAAACATGTTGATTTTTAATTTTTTTTTAATAACAAGCGTTTGAATGTTAAAATAATCCGATTCGTCTGATTTTTGGTATACTGTTTCCTGTTACAACAAGGTACAATGTTATAAGCGAAGCCTCTCTTTAATAAAGTTTTTAAAAATGTAATTATGTCCTTAAGCAGTATCCTGTATTTAACAGTTTTGCAACAAATTTACTTAACATTTTGTTTAAACTTATATATTAATATTCTGACAATGTAGAAGTGTTAATGTTCGTTTGTCCTTCGCTCTTATAGATGTTGCCATCCTTGTTTTACGAATAACCAGGTTCTATTTTACGTGTCAGCTGTTTTCATAGGCGTCCAAGGGGGGGGGTAATGGGCCATTTGGCACCCCCAAAATTTTGTGAACAATACCCCCCCAAAAAAAAAATTACCCCTACCTTGGGGGTGCCGTAGGCACCCCCAACGATTTTGGGGGGGGTATTTACCCCCCCAAACCATTTTGGGGGGGTAAATACTCCCCCCAAAATAGAAAATCTCTAACAAAAAAAATTTTTGCGCGCTTCGCGCGCATTTTTAATACTAAATTTTTATAAAATTTAAATTACCCCCCCAAAAAATTTTACCCCGGGGGTAAATTTTGGGGGGGGTAAACAAATTTTACCCCTGCCAACAGATTTCAGGGGGGGTAATTACCCCCCCCAAGCAAATTTTACCCCCGGGGTAAAAATTTTGGGGGGGGTAAAAAAAATTTGCGGCGCGCTTCGCGCGCCATTTTACCCCCCCCCAAAACCAAATTACCCCCCCCTTAAAAAAATTTTACCCCCCCCAAAATAAAAAGCTTGGACGCCCCTGGCTGTTTTAGGCGGGAACCCTTTTTTGCCCAACTATTTTCTACGAAATTTCTTTCTTATGTGTATTATATAATAATATTATATTAGAGAACAAAGGAGTTGAGATATAGAAATATGATTGTTTTTGTCAAGGTGTAATTATTTTCATTTTACATGAAAATACATGTTGTATAATTATGTTTTCAGTATGGCTTTGAAACCGATTAAAATCCGGTGGATTAGATTTAGAACCGGTTCTCAGCCTTACTGAAAAATCATTTACAGCATCGAATTACATAAATTTTCTGTGGATATTAAAATAAAAAAATCATATAATTGATATTTACCAGTTTAGTTAGCCCAGGCCTTCAGCCCCTCGGGACTAACAAAACCGGTTTAAATCTTATAATTTTTCATTTTAATATCCACGGAAAGCTGTATATAACACGATGCAATAAATATTTATTCTATTCCTAATCATTGAAATATTATATTAAAGACAGTTTGACTATAGTATAGCGTTTGGTAATATTTAAAAAATAAATATCAGCATAAAAATTAAACACTTCTAGTTTATTTTTATAGACTGTGAATAATTCTTAGTGAAAATTTTTAAGATTTATCCTTATTTAGTTGAACCTAAGAAAACAACTAGGACTTGGCAGCCGCTTTTAAGCCCCAGTGAAATCAATCTTTTACAATTTTAAAATTCAGCTGGAACTTAAAGTCTTAACCTGTCCTATAAAATGCAATCCCTCTATATAAAATAAAAAAAAGCAATAAAAAACAAAAATGCCCTCATGACTATTTAATGGATATACAAAGATAGCAAGCAGATAGAAAGTTACCTAAGCATAAAAAAATATATATCAGATTTTATCCCTCTTATAAAAGTTTTACCCCAATTTTGGGGTGCCAAGATGTTTTTACCTACTCTCCCCCCCCCCCCCCACCCAAAAAAAGCTTTGACGTCTTTGTAGATTTTTATAATCATATACAAAAATAACTTACGCTGGATCGTTGACCTATCAACTTTGGGGACTTTAGTAAATTTTTATTGGTTGGTTGATTAAGTAGAGTGTTAAAACTTATCAACCACTTATTTTAATTTATTGAAAGGGTAATTTTGTGTATTATTATTGGGGGTGTACATCGATTTATCGGTCATTGTCTTATCCCTTTAGACCGTGCATTTTATGGCAAGATATAAAATAACTTACGCTGGATCTAGACCGCAGACAGGCCCACTAGACCGATGATGGTCCTGAAGGGGTAATTTTGTGTATCATCATCAAGATAAAAGTTAACTTACGCTGGATCTAGACCGCAGACAGGCCCGCTAGACCGATGGTGGTCCTTAAGGGGTAATTTTGTTTATCATCATCAAGATAAAAGTTAACTTACGCTGGATCTAGACCGCAGACAGGCCCGCTAGACCGATGATGGTCCTGAAGGGGTAATTTTGTGTATCATCATCAAGATAAAAGTTAACTTACGCTGGATCTAGACCGCAGACAGGCCCGCTAGACCGATGGTGGTCCTTAAGGGGTAATTTTGTTTATCATCATCAAGATAAAAGTTAACTTACGCTGGATCTAGACCGCAGACAGGCCCGCTAGACCGATGATGGTCCGGGTATTGACTCCACTTATCATGGTGGGTCTGGTGTTCATCGTAAGTCTTAAAGTCCCAGGGATTGCTGACGCCAACCGCTAACCGCTGAAAAATAGAAAAACAAGTTTATACGAAACTATTCAACAATTTTCGGTAGTTCCACTTCAATCAAAAATAGATTACAAACAAAATAATGCTTTCATTCGGTTAGGTTAGGTTAATTAGGAGTAAGAGAGCCACTCAGAGCTAAGCACCCCAACAAAGCCTGGAAACACTTCTTAAAAATTAAAACGAAAATATTAAATTAGATGTGGAAAAGATAGTTCTATCGAATGTTAATTAGTTGGTTCATTTAGTTGAGTGTCCAAACGTTTCGACCACTATTTGTAATCTACCAAAGGGGTAATGTTGTATATGGGGATGTATATAAATTTATCGGCCATTGATTTATCCCTTTAGATCCCGGACTTTGTTAAATATAAATCTATATCACTTTAAATTTATCTATATACAATAATATATTATCTCTTTTATAAGTTCTTTGCTTTTGTTTCTTTCAAGTGTGAGGCTTTTATAAGCAATCATCCCCAAGGAAGAAGGGGCCAACGAATTAAATGTAAATTATCAGGGATCTAAAGGGATAAGACAATGGCCGATAAATTGATGTACATCCCAATGATGATACACAAAATTACACCATATGTAGGTTAAAATTAGTTGTTGAAACGTTTGAACACGTTTCAAAATAAAAGTTTTCTTATTTGTTGGTTTAACAACTTTAAAGACTCGTATTTAATTTTGATTGGTTGGTTCATTGAGTTGAGTGTCAAGTCGTTTCAACCACTAATTTTGTGTATCACCATGGGGGATGTACATAAATTTATCGGTCATTGTATTATCCTTTTATATCCCTGTCAGGAGCCGCTTTAGATCCTTGTTCTAATGCTCAGGGATGAAGGGATAGGACAATACATGCTAAATAACCCCCCCCCCCCTAAAAATTTATCCTTAATCTTTTTAACCTTTTAGCCTTTTATATCTACACTAGCGGTTACATCCCTAGAGGCCTTTTAAGGTGGGGGGAGGGAAGTCCAGTAAGATACACAGTATTTGAAATATTATTTGGTATTTTTTTTCTAGAGGCGATTTCTCTTAGTAGGCTGGTGGAACCCTCCCCCAAAATAGTTATTAATCTTCCCAGGAAGCTGAATTATAAAGAAGAACCTAGAGATCCTGTTACTTTATTATACGGATTTTTCCCTTCCTTTGTGAAAGTTCGAAGCTTTTTAGGATGCATAAAAAAATGATGTCATACAACACAAATGACCAATGATAGGCCAATACACAGATTAAATTACCAATGGCAGGCCAATATACATTTTAATTGAACAATGGTAGGCCAGTATGGCGTCATTTTTACAGGCACTTTAAAAAGCTTCTGAAAGTTCTTTTTTTGCTTAATAGATTATCCCTATTTCTGTGATAAAGTTGGCAGTAAGTTTGAAAGTTAAGGTGCCAACAAATCTAAAGATGATGCACTCTTCCGCTCTCATCCTTTCTCTATCTTCCTATCTTTTTTTCTCTCTCTATCTCCTTTTTTTCTTTCTCTAACTTCCACTCTTCTTTTCTTTCTCTCTTACTCTATCTATCTCTCTACTTCACTCTTTTTTTTCTATTCTCTCATACTTAATATATTATTTATAAAAACAAAGCTTTTCTATAATTAGGGTCGGTCTGTCCGTACGTCCTTCCATTATGGATAGTTTTTTTTCATTAATTTTGGCATGTTAGAATTGAATTGAGAATAGAATTGATTTCAAACTTTGCATGATGATTCCTATAACAGTTAAAGGAACGTGTTAAAAGCGAAGAAAATCTATAATCATTACCAGAAAGTCCGTGCGTCCATTTCAAACATGCTGATTTTAACTTTTTTAACAACAAATATTTATGTGAAAAAATTATCCAATTGGTCTGGTTTTTGAAATACTGATTCCTAGGACAACTAAGTACATTGTTATGAGCGAATTATCTCTATAATCAAGTTCTAAAAATGTAAGTTTGTCCTTATATTCTGATTATTGAGTTCTGACACTACAAGTTTTAATGTTCATTTGTCTTACCGTTTCAGAGCTTCGCTTTTATGGAAGTTGTCATCCTAGTTTTTATTATTTTTGATTACTCAATTTATACCTATTTATCATTTATGTTTTCACTTCTTTCTGTCCTTAATTATCTTTTACTTCATTTCACAAAAAAATATTAACTTTTCTAAAAAAAAAAAGAAATACTTACCCATTTATGTTTCGCCACCGCAGGTATTGCGGCTACCCCGCCGCCCCCTCCGCCGCTGGCCGCAGATTTACACTCGTTCTTCTGTGTCTGTACACAGCCCGCGTGATCTTCTCGCAAACAACACGCCGTGTCCCGCTCCTGTAATAATCAACATTTAAACAGAGACAGACTATTCTCGTATTCATTCGAATCCGGTGAATAGGAACCAGTTCTTATCCATACGAAAAAACTATGTCTAGCATCGCATTATATCCAGTTTTCTACGAATATAGAAATGTACAATCATAAGATTAAAACCAGTTTTTTAGCCGGTGCCCCCGGCACCTTGGGGCTAAAAAAACTAGTTTTAATCTTATAATTGTACATTCTATATCCGCGGAAAGCCGTTTATAATACGATACGAGAAATAACTATTCTCGTATTCGGTGGATAGGAACCGGTTCTCATCCATACGAAAAAACTATGTCTAGCATCGTATTATATCCAGCTTTCTACGAATATAAATATAATTGTACATTCTATATCTGCGGAAAGCCGTTTCTAATACGATGCGAAAAATAATTATTCTTGTATTCATTTGAAACCGATTCTATCATTCATAATTTGTCTATCTATCTATCCATACCTTTATTCTATCATTCAAAATTTGTCTATCTATCTATCCATCCATACCTTTATTTTATCATTCATAATTGGTCTATCTATCTATCCATCCATACCTTTATTCTATTATTCATAATTTGTCTATCTATCTATCCATCCATACCTTTATTCTATTATTCATAATTTGTCTATCTATCTATCCATCCATACCTTTATTCTATCATTCATAATTTGTCTATCTATCCATCCATCCATACCTTTATTCTATCATTCATAATTTGTCTATCTATCTATCCATCCATACCTTTATTCTATCATTCATAATTTGTCTATCTATCTATCCATCCATACCTTTATTCTATTATTCATAATTTGTCTATCTATCTATCCATCCATACCTTTATTCTATCATTCATAATTTGTCTATCTATCTATCCTTCCATACCTTTATTCTATTATTCATAATTTGTCTATCTATCTATCCATCCATACCTTTATTCTATCATTCATAATTTGTCTATCTATCCATCCATCCATACCTTTATTCTATCATTCATAATTTGTCTATCTATCTATCCATCCATACCTTTATTCTATTATTCATAATTTGTCTATCTATCTATCCATCCATACCTTTATTCTATCATTCATAATTTGTCTATCTATCTATCCATCCATACCTTTATTCTATTATTCATAATTTGTCTATCTATCTATCCATCCATACCTTTATTCTATCATTCATAATTTGTCTATCTATCCATCCATCCATACCTTTATTCTATCATTCATAATTTGTCTATCTATCTCTCCATCTATACCTTTATTCTATCATTCATAATTTGTCTATCTATCCATCCATCCATACCTTTATTCTATCATTCATAATTTGTCTATCTATCCTCTCATCCCAGCGCATGCAGGGTCCATACTTGGCACCAAGGTGTATCAAATCCAACTGAAAAAAAAATAAAATTAGTTGGGTACTCAATTGTTCAGGCATTATTCGTAGAGAATACATTAAAAGGGGAGGGTAAAATTAGCAGTAGATTATTGTTTTTTTTTAAACAAGGATGACAACAACCATAAGTAGCAAAGCTCATATTCATAAAAGTAAGAACAGCCTAGCGAATGGAAGGATTGGCCAGCAGAATCGTCACAAAATGCCATGGGACTGTAAGTTATGTTGGTACCCAAAGTTTTCTAACCACTGCACTGGTACATTAATAATTTGATTACAGGGTGAATTTTGTTAATTCTTAATTGGTTGGTACAATATAGCATTGTTCAAATTTTTCAATAATTTCAATCTACGAAAGAATTAATTTTGTTATCGTTCATTATCTTATCACTTAAAATCCCTGCCTATTTCTTACAATTGATCAAAATCACTGAAATTTTATTCTGTCACAACGTATCCAGTTTATTACCAAGGCTAGAATGCGAAAGCTACATATATTCTGCATCTAATAGAATGAAAAACCTCTGAAGAAATAGGAAAACAGTAAAAGTGTCGAACTATGACGTCAGAAAAAATTAAAAATTAACAAATGAGAAGCCAGTATTCACAATGGTAAATATATAGCGGCCTCTCATTGGTTAATTGTTAATTTTTTCTGACGTCATAGTTCGACACTTTTACTGTTTTCAAGAAATAGGTACCATGCAACACATGATATGATTGAAGCAAATATGTTCTGTACATAAACAAAATAAATTACGTAATGGTTGATTATACTATGTGGAAGTTAATTCAATTATCTATAATTGTTACTGAGTTCATAGGCGTCCAAGGGGGGGGGTAATGGGCCATTTGGCACCCCCAAACGATTTTGGGGGTGCCGTAGGCACCCCCAAAATTTTTTGAACAATACCCCCCCCAAAAAAAAATTACCCCTACCTTGGGGGTGCCGTAGGCACCCCCAACGATTTTTGGGGGGGTATTTACCCCCCCCGAACCATTTTGGGGGGGGTAATTACCCCCCCCAAAATAAATGTTCTTTAAAAATTTTTTTGGGGGGGGTATTTACCCCCCCCAAATTGAATGTTCTTAAAAAAAAAAATTTACTGAAAATTTTTTTTTGGGGGGGGGGAGGGAGTAATCCCCCCCCCCCTAAAAAAAGTCATAGTGTGACTCGAGCCTTGAGGTGTAATATATTTTATGTTCCTCGTTGGTCTCCTAATAGTTAATGAAAAGTATATCCTAATGTTTCAATTAAATCAGATCTTGAAGACCATGATAACAAAAAATTTAATAGTTTGATCATGTTTTATTTGCTTGGGCCTTTATAAGGGCTAAAACCATCCCGGGGATCTATGATGTAATTGTAAAGCACTGAAGATTCCATAAAATAGATACCTAACTAAATTAAATATTTCATTAAATAATGAAAAAGAATTTCTATAGGCGATTTCTTTTAGGATGTCAGGGTGTCTCAAAACTAGTTATAAAACTTACCAGGACCTATAAGACGCTTCACTTTAAAGTATAATCATATTGGTTCATTGGTTAGTGAGTTAATTATTGTATTTTTATGTTCTAAAGAATGAGATACTACTATATATTTGAATAGTAGTGGCGCCCTTATCATCTAAGAAAGGGTAAAAAGGGAGGAGAAAAATAGCCTAAAACCACTCAAAGGATTGACCTATAATAGTGTTGAACCATCATGGGATCTATGTGAAGCTTTCCTAAAAAGGAGAACTCAGTATTAAAAGTAATGAAATCTGAAGCTATAGTCATATAAACCTTACTTACTACTTTATGTTATAGGATAGTACTTATTAACTTAATAGATTAGGTAGGTGCTTTTTTACATAATTAAATTACCCCCCCCAAAAATTTTACCCCCGGGGTAAATTAGTTTGGGGGGGGTAATTACCCCCCCCAACAGATTTGGGGGGAGTATTTACCCCCCCCAACAGACTTTAGGGGGGGTAATTACCCCCCCCAATCAAATTTTACCCCCGGGGTAAAAATTTTGGGGGGGGTAAAAAAAAATTTCGGCGCGCTTCGCGCGCCATTTTACCCCCCCCAAACACGAATTACCCCCCTCCCTAAAATTTTTTACCCCCCCCAAAAAAAAAAGCTTGGACGCCCCTGACTGAGTTAGCATAGTCTTGTAGGCAGGGATTTATAGGGATAGGACAAGGGATGACAATTTTCTTTAGGTTCCTTATACTTTTTCTGGGAAAGAAAGAGATGTAGATTAATTGAACTCATTTTGTTCAAATTAACTTTTACGGCCCATACTTTAAGTTTAAGATAGCAACACTACCCCTGCTTTAGATTAAAATTATTGGTTGAAAAGTTTAAACACTACTAGTTTGTACCAACCAATGGGATAACGTGTAATAACTGTACCAGCACCATCATTATAATATACAGTCCAATGTCCCCTCCCTCCATGGTTGTATAGAATGTATGTATATAATTTCCTGGAACTTATAATAAGAGGACCATATCAGGGATAAATGGATAGAATACTGGCACAAAATAGCCTTAGACAAAATAGTCTCGGACAAAATAGCCCCCAAGACAAAATAACGTCAGGACATTTAGTTTAAGAAAAATAGCCTCAACTGTTAGTACATAAGTGGTTTAGAAATTCGTGGATTTCACAAAAAGTGGTTGGTAGATTTTTACAATTTTTTTATTTTTTTTTACAATTTTTAGGTTAGGTTAGCTTATATGGCAAGGGGGCCGAGCGCTATGGCAATGAGTATTATTATCAGTTGAGGTTATTTTACTTAAAAGGCTATTTTGTCCAAGATCCCTTTAGAGGAGTAAAGGAACCTTATTGGCGAGAGATAGGAAGGAGGTGTTTAAATTCGCTCAAAATGTTTTACTTATACCTGAAATTAAACCCCCTTAAAGTCTTTTTTTTTGGGGGGGGGGGTTGCCTTTATATAAACTCATAGATTTAAATCTTGGGGTCATTAGGGGAGGGGGGGTTATAGCTGCTTAAAATGTCTTATCCCCACCACCCTCATATAATTTTCAGCGGCCTCTGTAAAATAGGGATGATACCCTCATCCTTGGAAATATCATGGGAGGAATGCCTCCACCATATAATCCTATCCTAATACATAAGCTAGTAAACTTTTTTTTGTCTGTAGCGAAGGATCTCGCTAAACGCTAAACCGATGTGGTTCTCCTTTACATTCTCCCATTCTTATAGGTCCATGAAAGGTTTTTAACTATTTTGGGAGAAGGATATCTCCACCCTCCAAATGTAAAATTCTATCCCCCCCCCCCCCAATTTTTTTTTATTTTTTCTCTTACAAACCTTCGCCCTCAACTTAAGTGGCCCTAGAAAATATAGAATCTAGATATGATTGTTATCACTGCTTCTGTATAATGAAAACACTTACAGCAGAAGGTCCTATCCAGAAGTTTGCAGGTTCCAGGTATCCGACACTCTCCAGAGACAGGCTGGTCACCAATACCTTCTTAAAATAACATTTTAATAGATAGATAGATATACAAAGAAATATCTTTTTAAATTGATAGATATACAAATGAATGTAAATAGATGGATAGGCTGTTAGATGTAAAAGGAGATGATATAAAGGTAACAAGATGTCTATCTATCTATGCATAACAAAAAAATCGGTAACCATTAGACCAATATGAAGACGAAAGTCCCTCAAAAATCAGCATGTTACGTCATAAAAACGAGGGATTAATTTATCAATCTCTTTTTTAGGGGTTTCCCACTCCTCCTCTTCTCATTCCTCATTTTTATGACGTCATTGAGGGACTTTCTTCGTCTTCGTCCAATATGGTTCTTCTTTACAGTTAAGCTTTATACAGGTTTATAACTATGTGGGGTCAGGTTACTTAAAAAAAATAACCCTCAAAATTTTGTAGTTACTTTTATTAAAATGAAAATTTAAGGTCGACTTACCCCCCCCCCCCCTTTTTCCCCCCTGAATTGCCACTAGAGACAGACAAAGTAAATTATAGAGTTGCTTTGCTGCTACAGAAGAAAAGGTTGTATAAAGTATACAGCATAATATCCTTTTTGTTGGTGCGCTGGCCAAATTAAAATTGGTCTCTGGGGCATTTTTTCCTAGTAGTAGTTAGCAGCAGGTCCACAGTGATAGGACAATAGAGGATAAATTTAGCCTTCACATAAAACTTAGAATGTGAAATTCTTCAATTTTGTTAGCTCTGACAAATGTTGGGGAAGTAAGGGGCGTATATTTGTGGAATAATCCTTGTAAATTAACCTACTTATAAAAAAAGAGCTCGACATATTTTATTAGGATTTAAACCCTTTAAATGGACTGTTACAACAATGTTATACGCCTAAAAGTCCTAAAAACGTCAGTATGTCCTTAAACAGTAACATATATTTAATCAGTTTTGCAACAAATTTACTTACAATTTTGTATAGACATATGCATTAATATTTAGTTCTGACAATCTACATGTGTTAATGTTCGTTTGTCCTTCCATTTCAGAGCTTCGCTTTTATGAATGTTGTCATCCTTGTATTTCTGTATTTAATGCTCTAAAAAATAATAAATTCTAGGTATTTTTCATCACACACCATAAAAAATTCAAAGTAATAATCAAAGATTTGTTTGATATCTGATTATCCAAGAGAAATTCTTTAAATTTTTGCTGATTCTCTACGAAAAAATCGTCCATAAGTAATTAGATGTCTATGTCTAACTTTGTATTTGATTATTTAGAATATGTTACTTAAAATATCTGGAAAGGTTAAAGGGCGGAATATTTATTACTAAATCAAAATATAATTTTTTGTTCTTTATTATTAAAAAATATTGTTTCTGGAAATGTAATATCTTATTATTAAATTAGAAAAAAAGCTAGTCAATTTGGAAGCTTCGAAAGGCATTACTCGACAGCCTTGAGCTGCAATTTGCTCACGCGATTTTATTGTATCCAATTTAAAAAATCCATATTAAGCTAACTTCTTTATGGACAATAATTACAGTATTCTTTTCATTAATGCATAAAACAAAAAACATTTGTTTAAATCACAGTAAAACTGTTTTATTAGGTGCAATTATATTTTTTACAAGTAAGGTATTTATTTGTCTGAAGCTTATGATACTGGACTGACTGAGTTCTTCTTTTTAATGAAGCATCAAATAGGTCCCAGGTTGGTTTCAGCCTTTTTAAACTTTATATTGAGATTTAGCCTTGAGATGGGTTTATGCAATTTTTCTGCCATTTTTTTTTAGCTTAATAGGCACAACCTCTAGACGCTAGGGGCGCAGCCGCTAGTAATTAAAAATAATGCTAATATTAATATTAAAATTCATGAAACAAAATGCCCCAATTGAAGCAGCTTTTTCTATAATATTAATCAAATAAAAATCAAATTCATGATGAGAAGGAAATTAATTTTGAGAAACCAGATATTTTTATTTTCATATTTTTCTTCTTTCTTTTAGATTTTAGTATAAGATTACTTGTTTTTGTTAGCAAAATGAAAGATAGGTGGGATTTTTAAGAAATGACAGGACAACATATCTATAGTATATATGTATATACAGACAACTACCATTCCTTTTTCAAAGCCCTTTTTCGTCTGCTTCTAAATTATTTTCTGCTACTTGGCTGTGTTAATATAAGCCACACCATTGGATGATTTTCAATTCCAAATAGAAAGATTGCACAAGGCGGTTGCGATGGGGAGATACAGTTATATAACCCTTTTCTCCCCCTAGTGTTTTACACTAATGGCAGGATGAAAATGATATGATTTGTTAAATCAAAAGCTTGCAGAAAAGGGTGCATCAACTCTATATTCACACCCCCGTGACGATAATATAATCCACCTAAAGATCACCTCCCCAATTTGGTGTAAGGGGTATGTCACAACTTTCGTGTGCACGCCACGCCACTGCACTGTATTGAATAAATAAATGTATAAGTAATAAGTATAGATGTATAACCCAGATAACTTTCTAGTTCCACTGGTAAGGACCTTTTTAGTCAGCTAGAAAATTGCTTCCTGCTCCTATGTAGCGACTTGGCTGTGTTAATATATCTCCTCTATTTAAATATTGAACTATATCTGCGCCACTCAAGAAACTCCTTATTCACGTCATATGAAAAGCAGAAAATAGCCTAAAACCATCACATGACTAGATATAAAAATAAATAGCCTAGAACCATCCTGGGACCTATGTAAAGCTTCCATAGAATCGAGAACTCCATAGTTCAGCAGCAGTTACTGAAATCTTAAGCTACAGACGAAAAAATACCTTACTACTTAATATAATAGGATAGATAGATGAATATATTTAGATTTATGTTTGTCACAGTGGAGTGACATCAACATATCTATTCAACTTCCATTTCATTTCCTCCCAAGGTATTCAATTCCACCACACAGATATGAACCAAGGATTCAAGTATAGGACAATTATCAACAAAAGGGCATTTTCGCACATTTTCGCCATTTTTTGCTTATTCACAAGGTTTCGCGAAAATTGGTGACAAATTCGCATTTTTGTTTCTGCTGGGAAATTAATATTTTCTCCCAAGGTGTTCAATTCTACCACACAGATAGGAACCATGGATTCAAGGATAGGATAATGGAGAATAAATTAATATTTCCTCCCAAGGTATTCAATTCCACCACACAGATATGAACCATGGATTCAAGGATAGGATAATGAGGAATAAATTAATATTTTCTCCCAAGATATTTAATTCCACCACACAGATAGGAACCAGAGTGTCAAGGATAGGATAATGGAGAATAAATTAATATTTCCTCCCAAGGTATTTAATTCCACCATACAGATATGAACCAAGGATTCAAGGATAGGATAATGGAGAATAAATTAATATTTCCTCCCAAGGTATTTAATTCTACCACACAGATATGAACCAGGGTATCAAGGATAGGACAATGGAGAATAAATTAATATTTCCTCCCAAGATATTTAATTCCACCACAGATAGGAACCATGGATTCAAGGATAGGATAATGGAGAATAAATTAATATTTCCTCCCAAGATATTCAATTCCACCCCACATATAGAAACGAGAGTGTCAAGGATAGGATAATGGAGAATAAATTAATATTTCCTCCCAAGGTATTTAATTCCACCCCACAGATAGAAACCATGGATTCAAGGAAAGGATAATGGAGAATAAATTAATATTTCCTCCCAAGGTATTTAATTCCACCACACAGATAGGAACCATGGATTCAAGAATAGGATAATGGAGAATAAATTAATATTTCCTCCCAAGATATTCAATTCTACCACACAGATATGAACTAGGGTGTCAAGGATATGATAATGGAAAATAAATTAATATTTCCTCCCAAGGTATTCAATTCCACCCCACATATAGGAACCAGAGTGTCAAGGATATGATAATGGAGAATAAATTAATATTTCCTCCCAAGGTTTTCAATTCCACCACACAGATATTAACCATGGATTCAAGGATAGGATAATGGAGAATAAATTAATATTTCCTCCCAAGGTATTCAATTCCACCCCACATATAGGAACCAGAGTGTCAAGGATATGATAATGGAGAATAAATTAATATTTCCTCCCAAGATATTCAATTCTACCACACAGATATGAACTAGGGTGTCAAGGATATGATAATGGAAAATAAATTAATATTTCCTCCCAAGGTATTCAATTCCACCCCACATATAGAAACCAGAGTGTCAAGGATAGGATAATGGAGAATAAATTAATATTTCCTCCCAAGGTATTCAATTCTACCACACATATATGAACCAGGGTGTCAAGGATAGGATAATGGAGAATAAATTAATATTTCCTCCCAAGGTATTCAATTCCACCACAGATAGAAACCAAGGATTCAAGGATAGGATAATGGAGAATAAATTAATATTTCCTCCCAAGGTATTTAATTCTACCACACAGATAGGAACCAGGGTGTCAAGGATAGGATAATGGAGAATAAATTAATATTTCCTCCCAGGGTATTTAATTCCACCGCACAGATAGGAACCAGAGTGTCAAGGATAGGATAATGGAGAATAAATTAATATTTCCTCCCAAGGTATTTAATTCCACCATACAGATATGAACCAAGGATTCAAGGATAGGATAATGGAGAATAAATTAATATTTCCTCACAAGGTATTCAATTCCACCCCACAGATAGGAACCAGGGTGTCAAGGATATGATAATGGAGAATAAATTAATATTTCCTCCCAAGATATTCAATTCCACCGCACAGATAGGAACCAGGGTGTCAAGGATATGATAATGGAGAATAAATTAATATTTCCTCCCAAGATATTTAATTCCATCACACAAATACAAACCAGAGTGTCAAGGATATGATAATGGAGAATAAATTAATATTTCCTCTCAAGGTATTCAATTCTACCACACAGATATGAACCAGGGTATCAAGGATAGGACAATGGAGAATAAATTAATATTTCCTCCCAAGGTATTTAATTCCACCATACAGATATGAACCAAGGATTCAAGGATAGGATAATGGAGAATAAATTAATATTTCCTCCCAAGGTATTTAATTCTACCACACAGATATGAACCAGGGTATCAAGGATAGGACAATGGAGAATAAATTAATATTTCCTCCCAAGATATTTAATTCCACCACAGATAGGAACCATGGATTCAAGGATAGGATAATGGAGAATAAATTAATATTTCCTCCCAAGATATTCAATTCCACCCCACATATAGAAACGAGAGTGTCAAGGATAGGATAATGGAGAATAAATTAATATTTCCTCCCAAGGTATTTAATTCCACCCCACAGATAGAAACCATGGATTCAAGGAAAGGATAATGGAGAATAAATTAATATTTCCTCCCAAGGTATTTAATTCCACCACACAGATAGGAACCATGGATTCAAGGATAGGATAATGAGGAATAAATTAATATTTTCTCCCAAGATATTTAATTCCACCACACAGATAGGAACCAGAGTGTCAAGGATAGGATAATGGAGAATAAATTAATATTTCCTCCCAAGGTATTTAATTCCACCATACAGATATGAACCAAGGATTCAAGGATAGGATAATGGAGAATAAATTAATATTTCCTCACAAGGTATTCAATTCCACCCCACAGATAGGAACCAGGGTGTCAAGGATATGATAATGGAGAATAAATTAATATTTCCTCCCAAGATATTCAATTCCACCGCACAGATAGGAACCAGGGTGTCAAGGATATGATAATGGAGAATAAATTAATATTTCCTCCCAAGATATTTAATTCCATCACACAAATACAAACCAGAGTGTCAAGGATATGATAATGGAGAATAAATTAATATTTCCTCTCAAGGTATTCAATTCTACCACACAGATATGAACCAGGGTATCAAGGATAGGACAATGGAGAATAAATTAATATTTCCTCCCAAGGTATTTAATTCCACCATACAGATATGAACCAAGGATTCAAGGATAGGATAATGGAGAATAAATTAATATTTCCTCCCAAGGTATTTAATTCTACCACACAGATATGAACCAGGGTATCAAGGATAGGACAATGGAGAATAAATTAATATTTCCTCCCAAGATATTTAATTCCAC
The DNA here is from genome assembly GCF_053477335.1 of Acartia tonsa. Lineage (NCBI taxonomy): Eukaryota > Metazoa > Arthropoda > Copepoda > Calanoida > Acartiidae > Acartia > Acartia tonsa. Next base: position 49,995,043 of record NC_137267.1, read on the forward strand.
CACAGATAGGAACCATGGATTCAAGGATAGGATAATGGAGAATAAATTAATATTTCCTCCCAAGATATTCAATTCCACCCCACATATAGAAACGAGAGTGTCAAGGATAGGATAATGGAGAATAAATTAATATTTCCTCCCAAGGTATTTAATTCCACCCCACAGATAGAAACCATGGATTCAAGGAAAGGATAATGGAGAATAAATTAATATTTCCTCCCAAGGTATTTAATTCCACCACACAGATAGGAACCATGGATTCAAGAATAGGATAATGGAGAATAAATTAATATTTCCTCCCAAGATATTCAATTCTACCACACAGATATGAACTAGGGTGTCAAGGATATGATAATGGAAAATAAATTAATATTTCCTCCCAAGGTATTCAATTCCACCCCACATATAGGAACCAGAGTGTCAAGGATATGATAATGGAGAATAAATTAATATTTCCTCCCAAGGTTTTCAATTCCACCACACAGATATTAACCATGGATTCAAGGATAGGATAATGGAGAATAAATTAATATTTCCTCCCAAGGTATTCAATTCCACCCCACATATAGGAACCAGAGTGTCAAGGATATGATAATGGAGAATAAATTAATATTTCCTCCCAAGATATTCAATTCTACCACACAGATATGAACTAGGGTGTCAAGGATATGATAATGGAAAATAAATTAATATTTCCTCCCAAGGTATTCAATTCCACCCCACATATAGAAACCAGAGTGTCAAGGATAGGATAATGGAGAATAAATTAATATTTCCTCCCAAGGTATTCAATTCTACCACACATATATGAACCAGGGTGTCAAGGATAGGATAATGGAGAATAAATTAATATTTCCTCCCAAGGTATTCAATTCCACCACAGATAGAAACCAAGGATTCAAGGATAGGATAATGGAGAATAAATTAATATTTCCTCCCAAGGTATTTAATTCTACCACACAGATAGGAACCAGGGTGTCAAGGATAGTATAATGGAGAATAAATTAATATTTCCTCCCAGGGTATTTAATTCCACCGCACAGATAGGAACCAGAGTGTCAAGGATAGGATAATGGAGAATAAATTAATATTTCCTCCCAAGGTATTTAATTCCACCACACAGATAGGAACCATGGATTCAAGGATAGGATAATGGAGAATAAATTAATATTTCCTCCCAAGGTATTCAATTCCACCACACAGATAGGAACCATGGTGTCAAGGATAGGATAATGGAGAATAAATTAATATTTCCTCCCAAGGTATTCAATTCCACCACACAGATATGAACCAGGGTGTCAAGGATAGGATAATGGAGAATAAATTAATATTTCCTCCCAAGGTATTCAATTCCACCACAGATAGAAACCAAGGATTCAAGGATAGGATAATGGAGAATAAATTAATATTTCCTCCCAAGGTATTGAATTCCACCACACAGATATGAACCAGGGTGTCAAGGATAGGATAATGGAGAATAAATTAATATTTCCTCCCAAGGTATTCAATTCCACCACAGATAGAAACCAAGGATTCAAGGATAGGATAATGGAGAATAAATTAATATTTCCTCCCAAGGTATTTAATTCTACCACACAGATAGGAACCAGGGTGTCAAGGATAGGATAATGGAGAATAAATTAATATTTCCTCCCAGGGTATTTAATTCCACCGCACAGATAGGAACCAGAGTGTCAAGGATAGGATAATGGAGAATAAATTAATATTTCCTCCCAAGGTATTTAATTCCACCACACAGATAGGAACCATGGATTCAAGGATAGGATAATGGAGAATAAATTAATATTTCCTCCCAAGGTATTCAATTCCACCGCACAGATAGGAACCAGAGTGTCAAGGATAGGATAATGGAGAATAAATTAATATTTCCTCCCAAGGTATTCAATTCCACCACACAGATAGGAACCATGGATTCAAGAATAGGATAATGGAGAATAAATTAATATTTCCTCCCAAGATATTCAATTCTACCACACAGATATGAACTAGGGTGTCAAGGATATGATAATGGAAAATAAATTAATATTTCCTCCCAAGGTATTCAATTCCACCCCACATATAGGAACCAGAGTGTCAAGGATATGATAATGGAGAATAAATTAATATTTCCTCCCAAGGTTTTCAATTCCACCACACAGATATTAACCATGGATTCAAGGATAGGATAATGGAGAATAAATTAATATTTCCTCCCAAGGTATTCAATTCCACCCCACATATAGGAACCAGAGTGTCAAGGATATGATAATGGAGAATAAATTAATATTTCCTCCCAAGATATTCAATTCTACCACACAGATATGAACTAGGGTGTCAAGGATATGATAATGGAAAATAAATTAATATTTCCTCCCAAGGTATTCAATTCCACCCCACATATAGAAACCAGAGTGTCAAGGATAGGATAATGGAGAATAAATTAATATTTCCTCCCAAGGTATTCAATTCTACCACACATATATGAACCAGGGTGTCAAGGATAGGATAATGGAGAATAAATTAATATTTCCTCCCAAGGTATTCAATTCCACCACAGATAGAAACCAAGGATTCAAGGATAGGATAATGGAGAATAAATTAATATTTCCTCCCAAGGTATTTAATTCTACCACACAGATAGGAACCAGGGTGTCAAGGATAGGATAATGGAGAATAAATTAATATTTCCTCCCAGGGTATTTAATTCCACCGCACAGATAGGAACCAGAGTGTCAAGGATAGGATAATGGAGAATAAATTAATATTTCCTCCCAAGGTATTTAATTCTACCATACAGATAGGAACCAGAGTGTCAAGGATAGGATAATGGAGAATAAATTAATATTTCCTCCCAAGGTATTCAATTCCACCACAGATAGAAACCAAGGATTCAAGGATAGGATAATGGAGAATAAATTAATATTTCCTCCCAAGGTATTTAATTCTACCACACAGATAGGAACCAGGGTGTCAAGGATAGGATAATGGAGAATAAATTAATATTTCCTCCCAGGGTATTTAATTCCACCGCACAGATAGGAACCAGAGTGTCAAGGATAGGATAATGGAGAATAAATTAATATTTCCTCCCAAGGTATTTAATTCCACCACACAGATAGGAACCATGGATTCAAGGATAGGATAATGGAGAATAAATTAATATTTCCTCCCAAGGTATTCAATTCCACCACACAGATAGGAACCATGGATTCAAGGATAGGATAATGGAGAATAAATTAATATTTCCTCCCAAGGTATTCAATTCCACCACACAGATAGGAACCATGGATTCAAGGATAGGACAATAATAAACAAAAAAGCATTCTCGCACATTTTGACCATTTTTCGCGTATTCACAAGGTTTTGCAAAATATGCGATTTTACAACTCTTCACTAAATTTTTTGCATATATTTTGTTAATTTGCCATAAATTGGCGACCAATTCGCATTTTTGTTTCTGCTGGGAAATTAATATTTCCTCCCAAGGTATTTAATTCTACCACACAGAATATGAACCAGGGATTCAAGGATAGGATAATGGAGAATAAATTAATATTTCCTCTCAAGGTATTTAATTCCACCCCACAGATATTAACCAGGGATTCAAGGATAGGATAATGGAGAATAAATTAATATTTCCTCCCAAGGTATTCAATTCCACCACATAACTGGATAAAGTGTTTCAAAAATCAGCCATGTGACGTCATAAGAATGAGGGATATGAGGGGAAAGAAAACCCCTAAAAAGAGATGGATAATCTCTCCTTTTTATGACGTCACATGGCTGATTTTTGAGACAATTTGTCCACCAGTTACCAAAACCATGATAATTTATCACGACTAAATATCCTAATTTTCTTCAATTTCAAGTCAAATAAAATATAATTAAAAGTGTTAAATTAAAACTGCAGCCCATTTTAACTTTAGGAGAAAAGGAGAGAGAGAGAGAGATAAAAGGTGAAATGGTGAGATATAATAGATATTTATTGCATTGTATTATATACAGCTTTCAGCGGATATTAAAATGAAAACTAAACGATTAAAACTGGTATTAATTCTATGATTCTTATTTTAATATTCGTAGAAGATCATCTGTAACACAATGCTATTTATGATTTTTCAGTATGGCCTAGACCCGGTTCAAATCCATCGGATATTAATCGGTTACGAAGCCATACTGGAATAGTTATTTCTCGCATCGTATTATAAACAGCTTTCCGCGGATATAAAAGTGCAGAAGGCGCGGGTTAAAAAAACTGGTATTAATCTTGTGATGTACATTTTTATATTCGTAGAAAGCTGGATATAATACGATGCTAGACATACTTTTTTCGTATGGATGAGAACCGGTTCTTATCCACCGGATTCGAATGAATACGAGAAAGATAATTAATATTTACCTTGCTATGTCGCTTGTACAGATCCACCCCGACGGGGCCTAACCCGTACAACAACAATGATATGAACAGGATGGTCAGCTGCACAAAGCTCACCCAGTAGGTGAAGTACGGCCGGTGGTCGCAGCTGTTGCCGCCCAGTTTCCGCTTCCGCGACGGTTCTGGCACGTGGCGCATCATCCGCCGTTTCCGCGGGATTTTACCCATCAACCCCATGCCGTGCTTACGCCTGAAATGAAACAATTATAAGAATAAATCTATAAATATAGATGTATAACTAGACACACACCTGGACCCCGCTGTTGGGTAACTTTTTGTCTTCTAGAAATTGCTTTCTGCCCTGGCTGTGTTAAAATTGCCGACGCTATTAGTTGATTTTCAAATACCCAATTGAAAGTCGGTACAGGCCCTCGGGAGTGGGGTCACATAGTTAATTAACCCCTTTCACCCTCTAATATTACAAGTCAAGTAAAAGTTTTTTTTTTATTTCATGATGCGCAATAACCATAGCACGTATTTTTTATACTTATTTTAATCATGGAAAGGTTTTAGGCTATTTTGAAGGTAAAATTTAAATAGATGCATAAGATATTAATAGATGAATAGATAGATATTCTAGATTAATAGATGAATAGATAGATATTCTATCAATCAATGATTCCGGCAATTGCATTGAAAATAAGTTCTTTGTAAAATGCAAAGAAAATGGTTGTGAACTCTTTGTTTTCATCGATATCATTAAGTTCTTTCAGTGTGGAGTTTAAAGTAACAATATTGTACTTAAGCGAATAATCTACTATAATCCTCTTTAATCCCTAGACTCTAAGAGCTTAGCTCTGATTCCTCTTATTCTTTTTTTGATGGACAGATTGGAAGGGCACCATATACTGGTATGAAATTTATAAAACTGCATTGAATATAGCCTTAAACCTGTCCTTGGTAGGCCAATACTTATTTTCCCTAAAAAAATAGCCGTTACGAGATCTTTTCTGACAAACATACACACAACTTGAGGGCTTTGGATTCTCACGTAACGGAAAGTAAATAGGATATTTTGTGACCGGTACTTTTGCTGTTTTAATAGCATACAAATGATGTTAAATACTTTTTAATTGGACATTATAAGTACTGAACATTAAACTGGTTTTATAAACCCGTTTTTGGATTTGTTGGCCTTCAAACTCTACAAATAGAAGTGTCTTAACAATCCCGCTAATATTTAATAGTAAACTACAGAAGGGATAATTTTGTTAATCGTAACTGTAGATTGTACATCAATTTATCGGCCATTGTCTTATCCCTTAAGATCCCTGATATAACCGCATAAGTTAACATAAATCTAATTATTTAACCCACTGATTAAAAAGTTCTATTTCTAAATTATCCTTCGAAATATTACAGTACGATGCAATAGGAACAGGGATCTAAAGGGAAAAGACAATGGCCGATAAATTGATGCACATCCCCAATGATGACACACAAAATTACCCCTTCTGTTCATCATAATAAGTGATTGAAACGTTTGAACACTCATCTAAATGAACAAACCAATCAAAATCAATAGTAGTCTCCAATGTTGTTGAGCCAACGAACATAAAACGTTAAGAAAAGACTTCGGGGACTAGTGTAATAGATAGCCCTGAATAGGAAACAAGGACTTTCTTGTCCATAAGTAGCGCAGCATTATATATTAATAGGAGCCTAGAAGAGAAAAGAACAGTAAATTGTTATTTAAAAACAAGGAACTTTGTTAACTGAAGAATTAAATAAACTTTTGATATTCAATATATTCAAGTTATTTTCAGATCATGTCATTCAACGTTATTTTTGGCGCATTTTATTTTGTTTTAGCTTGCTATTTCTGCGCTACCTAAATTTATTATTAGCCTTGTTAATAGTTAGGAAGTAAAAATGCCAGGAGATTTGTTCTCAAGTCCCCAAAATTTTATTGGCTTTTTATTGCTGCGCTTGTTATGAATGTTCAAGTTGCTTTGCCCCTAGCCTCTAATGGAGGACCGGGAGGTCAAGAAAATAGCCAAAAAACATCCCAACACATTTATAAAGCTTCTACAAAGCGTTTAACCAATTCAGACCAGCATTTTCAGAGTTTTCTAGATAAAAAACACCTACTTATTTATATAATAAGACTAGCGGCTTTGTCCTTAGAGGCCTCTAGATTAAATTAAAATTAACTTAAAATTGTTTCTTTTCAATTTATTTTAAAACCAGCTATTTACTACAAATAATTTTTGCCGATGGATATTGTTAGTTATGTTTTTAGCTCATTGCAAAAAATGTCCGCAGAGCGTCGTTTTTTATTTATTTTTCTCTTGTCGATTTCTCTGAGGAGGCTGGTGGTACCCTCCCCCAAAAAGTTATGAACCTTTTCGGAAGCTACCCTGTTTAGGTAAACCCGATCGATTCAGCGGTTAGCGAGATCCTTCGGTATAGAAAGACAAACAGACACACATCCTGTTACTTTATTATAGGGATATGTCCTTGAAGAAATTAAATAAATCAAATATCTATTCCTTTCTATCTCTGATTTGAAATGGTTTCAGCATTCCTAATTTTAGACACTTAAATTCTCTTACTTTAAAACACTCTTTTCAATATATTTTTTCTCTCACTATTTTCTCTAGGTCCCTTTCCTTTACTGTCTAATAAAGGTATAAGAATAGATCTCAATGTTTCTTTTCTTTATATAAAACTAGCATCCAAGGACTCTTAATCATAAGCGGATAAGCAGAAATAGTCTAAAACCTTCCCAAGACTTTGATATAAAAACAAAAAACCTAAAGCCATCTCTGGACTTAAAATGGAGAACTCAATCGGTTCAGTGCGTTAATTTATTTCATACAGAGATTTTATGTAAGTTTTTTTATATCCTTAATTTTTGTTCCTCATTTCGTTAACTTTTTTTTTTATCTAAGTTTACTCTCTCTCTCTCTCTCTCTCTCTCTTTCTCTCTCTCTCTCTCTCTCCTTCTCTCTCTCTCTCTCTTTCTTTCTTTTCTCTCTCTCTCTCTCTCTCTCTCTCTCTCTCTCTCTCTCTTTCTCTCTCTCTCTCTCTCTCTCTCTCTCTCTCTCTCTCTCTCTCTCTCTCTTCTCACTCTCTCTATCTTTATCTTACTCTCTCTTTCTCTCCCTTTTCAGTTCTACTGTTGAATAATAAAAAAGTAATGCATTTTCCATTAAGATATTCTCATTCTGCATATTTTCATACAATTAAGCAATTCTATTTCAAGCATTTTTAGTAAAAACCAATAAAAATAGATTATTTTCCATAAAAACTTATGCCTTTAAGATTATGGATGGACATAAAAACCCCCAAACAATTATTAACATTGATAAAATTTCAAGTCTCATTTAGAAAATTGATCCTTTGATTACACGAACTTTGTCTCTAGGTAAAATGATTCTCGACTGTTCATAAAGAAAATAAAAATGATAATGATATTATTTTGCTGTTTTTAAGATATCGCCTTTTCCCATTGTTGTGTCGATCGCATGGAGGGTGGAGATATTGAACTGTATATTGTACTGGTACCCAAAGTTTTATAACCACATTTTCTTATTCAATAGCACAAAAAAAACTTTGGGTACATTTTAGAATTTTTGTTTAGTTGGTTCCAACTAGAGATGTCCAATCTTTTTGAACCAATAATTTTAATCTTCAATAGGATAATTTTGTTTATCACAATTGAGGATGTACATCAATTTTGTTGTAAATTGTCTTATCCCTTAGAATCCCTGGTTGAACTCCGGATGGCATTGGGATGACAAAACCAGGGCCCTTTACATATGCATTCACATACCATTCTTAAACACACACACACACACTCACATACACACATATACACAAATACAAAGACACACAGGCCTTTTTATAATAACTAGTAACTACGCCCCTAGCATCTAGGGGTACGTATTCCAAGGTGTATGGAAGGGGCAGAAAATAGCTAAAACCATCTAAAAGCTTAAATCTTAATATAAGGACCTGTACAAGGCTTCCCTAAAACGGTAAACTAAATCAGTTCAGTTGTTATTGAGATCTTAAAGCTTTGGACAAAAAAAAACGTACAACTTCATATATTAGGATTAAATATAATGTAGCGAGATACTTTCAATAAAGATATGATTTTTTAAAACAATCTAATTAACTTAGAGAAAGGGAGGGGAAAAAGACCTTACATTTACAATTTTAGTTTTTAGAAAATCTAAAAAAAAGTAGCGGTTTTCTTGGGAAGTCCCCTTGAAATAGTTAGAATCCTTATCCGGGCTTATCAGAATCAGATCCTCATATTAATAAACATTCTGGTTTTTTTGTCAATCTTACCAAAGCGCTTTTAAATAACACTTTTAGATTAGAATATCATGGAATAACAATATCTTAAAATCATATTTTGTTGATTTTAAATACAAATATAGTGGGTGATATAATTTTGTTATAAAAGAGTTTTGTAAATGGTTTTCATCTGCTCAACAAATGTGTCAACATTTAAGCTTGCATGCAATATTTATCAGGGATCTAAAGGGATAAGAAAATGGCCGAAAAATTGATGTATATCCCAAAAATTGTGATTAGATAATTCATTAAAGGATAGATCCAATCATGAAACAGTAAATAGCAGATTGTTCAAAAAGTCAGATTAAACTAGCCAATCAACGCACAACACTAGTTTTGATACTTTTGTCATTGGTCCGTTATTCATACTAGTCAATTAAACTAGCCAATGATTGTTAAGTAAAAAAATTTAACCATTTATCATTGGTCAATTTAGCATACCTTATTTTCTAAGCCAATAGAAAGATAAAAATCCAGCAAATGATTGGTTATTTTAATTTTTTTAAATCTTGCACCAGCCAATAAAAGGACTGAAGCAACCCTAATACGTTTGTTTACATAAATATGTAAAACTGTAACAATTTCTGCATAAAATAGTCCACAGTGAAATATTGTATGCATGGTGCTTAAGCAGAATTGCTAAAATATTTTGTTTGTTGAAATAAATTATGGTAAAATGAACAGATGGCTGTTATAACTAATCTAAAAAATCTAAAAATATAAATGCTCTTTACTTGAATAAGTTACTAGCTACCACGCCCCTAACATCTATGGGCTTTGTATTCTAAAGAGCAGAGAGCTAGAAAAATAGCTGAAAACAAGACTTCAAAAAAGATAGCCTAAACCATCACATATGAAGCTTAATTAAAACAGAGAACCCAAGTGGTTTTTTAAATCTTAAGCTTCAGACAAAAACCTGTAGTACTTTATATAATAACAATTTTTTCATCTCAGTACAACACATTTTTGCAGTTTTGTACGATAGGCTGTTGCATAAAATGAGCATAAAAAGCAAGCATATGAATAGAAGAGAGGGGGGAATAGCATAGTTCTAATTTATATTTAGCCTCTCTAGATCTATGTTAGATAATATATTTTGGTTATATATTATGTGTTTTTGATTAAACCGTAAATTTTATATTTAATTTTTCAAATTTTGTAAAAATTATCCCAAATTTTTCAAACCTTTATCATTTTGATGGTCACAAATATCGGACCTACGATAGTTTTTTTTTCAAGCAAAAGAGAGTGGAAAATGGGCTGTTTATTACAGAAGTCCCCCAAAGTTTTATATTAATGTTTTCTTAATCGTTAGTTTAGTGAATTTTGATTGGTTGATTTATTAAGTTGAGTGTTTATGCGTTTACACCACTAATTTCAGTCTAAAGAGGGGTAACTTTGTGTATAAACATTGGGGATGTACATCAATTTATCGGCTTTTGTCTTATCCCTTTAGTTCCCTGGTTTTATAAAATTAAGCCATATCGGTAATTTCTATACTAGCTTCAAGTTATACTTAAATTGATTGACAGAAAAACGGACGTAATAACATTATCCTATTATATAAAATAATAAACTTTTTCTATGCCCGTAACAAAGATATCGCTAACAACAGGACCTATATGATTCTCCATTACATTGAAGCTTCTTATAAGGTTCATAACTATTTGTGGGAAGGTATCCCCACCATCCCAAGTGAAATCGTCCATAGAAAAAAAATTATTTTCACCTCCAATTTTCCTTTAACTTACTTTAAAATGGAGGGTCGAGCTTAACAATCCTCCCCATCTTTAGGCCCCTAGAGGCTTCTATGGACGTAGCTCCAAGTATTTTTATAGTGTAGCTAATGTAGCTGGACAAAGTGCCTAAAAACAGCTTTGAGATGTCATAAAAATGAGGGATTATTCATCTCTTTTTTAGGGGTTTTCTTTCCCACTTTTCCTCTTATCTCCTTCATTTTTAAGACGTCACATGGCTGATTTTTGTGACACTTTGTCCAGCTAAAAGCTAATCTAAAATAATGTTGTACCTGTTAGAATTATCAAAAGCAGCGTCCAGCATCCTGTTCCATATTCTAGATACTCCAACATCACTGCTCATGCGGGGCATATCACTCTCTACTTTTGGCAACTGCCAGCTACAAGTTCTAAAAATAGTTTAATATTTTGTTAACAGATGGCTCTTTTCTTTTTTGCATTCTCTAAAAGAGAAAAATTTTATTATAGTAAATAATAGTGTAAAAAGGAGGGGGGGGGGGATAAAAGTATCACTCTCAACTTTTAGCAACTGCCAGCTACAAGTTCTAAAAATAGTTAAATTTTTTGTTAACAGATGGCACAAAAGGTGCAATCTCATAAGTAGTACAAAGTGCAGTTCAATTTAAGTTAATTATTTTTTGAATGACATCAAAGTATCAACCTTTACTGTTGAAAAATGCTGGCAAAAAGTTTTGAAAGTAGTTTAATATTTTGTAATTAGATAGCTCAAAAAATTTTACTTTCTATTTTTACTTAGAAATATAGTTCAACTTTTTGCTAAGAGATGGCACTAGAGTATAACCGTCAAGGCATTACACATTTAGTTTTATTTTTGTTAGTAGATGGTGTAAAAATAACAATTAAGTGTTGGATGATTAGTTAGTAATTCTGAACAGTCAGCTAATCAATAGTTAATAACAAAAGAAATTCAACTCCATTTTAAAATGATATAAAATGTTTAAAAAATTACACACAATTTTCTTATTTGAATCATTACACGCTATTACTTTAACAATTTAAGGTTTTATTGTTAAAGTAAATTTGTTTTATTTAATTTAGTAATTGATCATGTTTAATCAAAACATAAAATTGCTTGAACCTTATGCAAACAATTATTTGTCCTCCATCCATAAATTCATACTTCTACCTTTATTCTTTTATCTTAGTTTACTTACAGCATTGTTGACCTCTAACAATGCACATCTCATACACTTTGCATATCAAGAATCTCAAGTCATTAGTATAGTTTAGTCATTAGATACATATGAGCAGCTCCACACATACCCTTGCAACTATTCACATAATATCATATTACACTCTCTTTGCCTTTGACCCAGTTTTGTATTTGTTGTTTAGTAATAATCCTCTTTCTCTCTTCTCATATGGGTTTATGTATTCCTTTATATTCCTTTGTGTTACTCAGAATACACCTTATATAGTTTGAATACAGAGAACATTTTTAACATGTGTAGCAGTAGGCATAGCATTTATACAATTGTGGGATTTCTTTGCACTCTCTATATCCAATATGACTATAATACATGAGATTAAGCACTTTTTCATTAATTTGTTTATCCTTACATTTGTAAGCCTTTTAGATATTGGGAGGTAATGAGTTTGGATCTTGGCTCAACAACGCATCATAAATAAGGACCAAAAGATTGGTCATACTGCTACTATGTCAAAGAGCAACATTCATAACAGAGTAGGGGAATGTGTAATGGACATCAGCCTCCCCTGTATGAGGTAATTGATACATTAACATTTTAGGGGGGAAAGCATATAAAAGAAACCTTCAGCTATTAAAACCTGTCTATGGTCAGGTTTTTTTTACATTTTTTAAATTACCATTTGTCATTAAAAATAAAACATTATATTTTTATGTTAGAAAAATATATTTTTCTTCTTTGTAACGTAATGATCTAGTTTGAATATATGTATAGTATATAACTGCATAGGGTTGGAAAGGTATGTAATGCAGTTTTTCTTTTGTGATACATGAAAGCAGGTCTGAGGGTATTTGCAGGGTTAACACAGAAAAAATGTGGAATTTTTAACTGTTTGAGAATATTAGCGACTGTAAACTTAATAACATATATAAATAATTGTTATCGTATTAATTTATTGATTTGAATAAACAGGTATACCGCTTTTATTTTATAAATTTGGTATGATTTTTATTTTATTAGTTTTTTATTTACTGTATTGCATAATTCATCAACTTCTATTTTGAAGAACTTTTTTCTGTTACCACTCTGAGAAATGCAATAATGCATGTATTTGTTTGTTAGTGCTACTTGTTGAGAAGAAAAGTAGCTAATGGTAGAAAGAATTCCCCAAGGACACCCTCTGATCATCTTCTATGCTGTGTACACCATCCAGTTCATAAATATCACTGTGGCTTAAAATGTAAGGTTTCTGGGAATTATTAAACCCTGCTTTGCTAAATTAAGGCAAAATGTGTTTATGAAATAGTATTGATTGGTAATTTGTAATAATAAAATTTAAAAAATTTAGGATAAAGGGGTTAAAAAGCCTTAGTTAATATAACATGGACTAATCCAATTTTATTTTATTTTTTTAGTGGAAAATTGTATGTAATAAAATATTACTTCATAAATTGAACCAGTTCTAATACAGCAGATCAAATCCATACTAGAAAAACTGTTAATTGCTTTATTTTTGATAGAATATAGTTTTCATTCAAACAAATAAAATTAAGTATACACCCTTTTCCCAAATTTTTTTATATATATTTTTAATACCAATCCATTTGAAGCCACAGTGTGCTGTACTGCATAGAGTTGATATGTATATTATGATGTATCATATGCTCTTGCTCATACAGGTCTGGCCTAGCTTCAAGGTTCAAGTAGTTTTTTCTTCAATAAAGAAACAATAAAAGGCTAGATTAAGGCACAAATTCTTGAAGTTTCATCTATTTTTAAGATGAAAGTTATGTACTTCATATTAAAAAATCTCTTAATGCATTAAAACTTTATTGTCTTATTAGTTTTTCATTATAATTCTAAAACAATTGATCGATTGAAAAGGAGCTTTTATGTTAATGGTTAGTAAATTATGAAAAAAATGTTAGTTTTTTTAGGAAAATATAACAAGCACAATTGTTAGTTTTTCCAACTCATTGTTAGTCAATTAGTTTTACAATTTCTAAATTTGAGACACACTTTATTGACCTGCAGTTACACCAGGGATAGTAGGTGTTACCATAAACATTGCAGGTATTGTTGCCATATTGGTTCTGAGTATTCCCAAACTGATTCTGGGTATTTCCATACTGGTTTTGGGTATTTCCATGCATGGTCTGATTATTCATGTTGGGACTACTGCCATAGTCAATCCATTCACCCCTGATTACAAATCAATTAGAAATTTTATCAAAAGTATAAATCTATAAATTTAGGTTTATAACCAAGAAAATTTCCTGGATCCAGTGTTGTGGACCTTTATTGTCTGCTAGCAAATTGCTAATATTTCTGACGCCATTGACTGATACTCAAGTACCAAATTGAAAGTCAGCACAGGGTTCATAGAGTTGGGACATAAAATTATTGAACCCCTTCCCCTGCTATTGCTTTACTGTAATGTAAAAAGTATGATACTTTGATTGTTTGATAAGACAATTGCACAAAAATATCTTCAAGACATATTACATATTAAGTGAATGTAATGGTTAAATTATTGTACAACCTATGTTGTATGTTCTTATTTTGATTCTGTTAAGTGGGTGAATAGTCTGTTTTATATAATAGTTACACTTCTAAGAAATATTTTAGATGAAAAAGTATAATATTCTTGCAAAATTTATTTTTAGATAAATTGTAACTTTGAATTGCATGAGAGATTAGAGGAAACTTAAAACATGAAGATATAAAGAAAAACTTTATATAAAAGAATAATAAGGGCTTTGGAGCTTTTATATATAAGTAACAGTCGCTATGAATTTAAAAAGATATGAATAAGAGTACCAGAAACTGTCAGCTAAAATAATTTTTTTTATAGTTTCAGCTTAACAAAAAAAATTAAAGGCATTTGGCAGCTGTAGCTTTATTTATTTTATTATTTATGAAAAATTACGTTACTCAACACAAATGACTAATTATAGGCCAGACTAAATCACCAATGGCTAGCCAGTATACATTTGAATTGGCCAATGGTAGGCCAGTACAACGTAATTTTTAGACGCAAAAATAAAATGCAATTATCTTCAGAGTAATCATTTAATATGAAAAATTGTGTGGTATTTGGTTTTTGCCGAAATTATTAAAATGTCTGACATTTCATTTTATTTCTGACATCATTTTCTCTTCTTGGTATAACTTCTTAAAAATAGATCATTCAATATTTTTATACCTGTTCAAATGTTAAGTTTAGCTAGAGAGAGAGAGGGGACAATGGGCTGTTTATTACACTAGTCCCCAAAGTTTTATAAAAATGTTTTCTTATTTGATGTCTTAACAACTTTGGGGACTTTAGTAAATTTTGATTGGTTAGTTAATTAAGTTGAGGGTTCTTAAATTTCAACCACCTATTTTATTTCACAGAAGGGGTAGTTTTTTGTATCATCATTTGGGATATACATAAATTTATCAGCCATTGTCTTATCCCTTTAGATCCCTGAAGTATAGCACAGCTACTCATTTACTAGATATGTCCGAACGTTTGACTGTCCAAGTAAGTGATTTACAAAAAATAGTGTAAATGGGTTGTTTCACGAAATGCGTTTTAACTTAATTTAGTAAACCGCATATTTTTTTCTAGTTAATGGGTTAAACTATATTTATGTGGCATATATTTGAAAGAATTTAAATTTTCTACCACGTAGTTTTGAAAATATCAAGACTTGAAAAATGCCTTTCGTGAAACTACCCCTTTAGTTTTTTTGACGCACTTCAAATAGAGACCATTTAGTTAAATATAAGGGATCTAAAGGGATTAGCAATGGCCGGTAATTTGGTGTACATCCCAAATGTTGATGATCAAAATAATACCTTCTGTATTTTACAATTAATGAATGAAACGTGGTCGTTAACTTATGAGCCAACCAATCAAAATTCATTGAAAATTGTTAAGCTAACCAATAAGAAAACTTTATTAAAAAACTTTGGGGACTAGTCTAATAAACAATATATTGTCCCCTCCCTCCCTAGTCAAATAAGACTTGTCTACCATTTTAGAGATCTTATGAACTACTTCAACCTTCAATTTATGGTTGAAATAGTTTATTATAACATGGGCTAGAAATGATTAATTCAAAGTATCAATATTAAGTAGCAATGTTGTTTTTGTCTGCTGGAATTGTACACTGCAAAAATTTATTTAAATGGGTGAAACTTTAATATGTGTATTTATAAATATGTAATTTATTTTAAAGGTAAATTAATCAAACTTTAATAAGAAGTGTCGATATTTGTGTAACAAGAGGGCTATAAAGGATAATATTTAAAAAAAAAAAAACCTATTAAACACTTTTCTGATTTAAAGAACTGATAAAACAACTTTGGAATAACTCTAAATTAGAGATAAAATTTAACCCACTGATTTTTGTACTTTGCAGGGAGGGTCACTTATTACACTAGTCCCCAACGTTTGATAATAACGTTTCCATTCGTTGCTACACAACTTTAGGGACATTTATCAAATTTTGATTTCTTCATTAAGTTAATGTCCAAACGTTTCAACCACTGATTGTATTTTATATAAGGGGTTATTTTGTTTGACGTCATTACGAATGTACATTAATTTATCAGCCATTGTCTTATCTCTTTAGACCTCTGATTTAGCACCCTATTGAAAGTTATTACCCCACTTCTCTCTTATACAAAATATTTAGCTTCAATTCAATAGTTAAACTTAAACATTTTTTCATAATGGAACTATTTTTTTACAGTGCACAGTCAGTGTATATTTATTGAAAATAATAAATTATGCATAAATAATATATGTAAATATACACAAATACATCGTTTTCTATTTGTATTCCATTTTATTAACAGCGAAACTACTCTATAATTCCAAATTATATCTTAAGAATAACCTAAGTTTCTCAATTTTGTAGGGTTGGGCCGGATACTCTTTTGGTCGGATACCGGATATCCGGCTTATTTCTAATGCTGGATATCTAACATCCGGCCAGACATCTGACGAACGTTCGATATCCGGAAAATTACCGGATATCCTACCTGATAACTGGATATCCGGCATCAGAAATCAGCAGAATAATCGGTAACTGCATTCAATATCCGGTATCCGGCCAGATATCCGACCAAACCGGATATCCGGCCCAACCCTACTATTTAGCAAATAAGGCTCAAATTGTTTGAGAAGATTCCTGTGACAAAAAGCAACAACTCTTACTTCAATATCACCTTTAGTGCTACAGCTGAAATGTGATTTTTAAGTAGAAAATGTAAATTTTTTGGCTTCTATTTAAAGTTATACCGCTAAACTTTTAGTTAAAAGATTCATATTACTTTTATACATTCGTTTTTTTACAATTCATGGGGAAGTGAGTTTATAAAAAAATATGATACACTCAATTATTCTGTGATTATGATTTTAAATCTTTTTTAAATATTTTTCTTGTAAATCGTCATCTACTCTATAACCAGCATGTCCGTCTGTATGTCCATTCTTTGTGTGTGTGTGTGTGTGTGAGTGTGTGCTTTACTATATGTTTAACCTTGTTTAAACATATTTATAGCAAGGAAAACCCTAATGAATTAAATAATTACCCTTATTAATACTTTTCAAAACTCAGTAATGCATTTTCAATTAATTAAACCTTTTTTTTTATTTTTTACCTATTCACTTCATTTTTCTTT
This sequence comes from Acartia tonsa, assembly GCF_053477335.1. Lineage (NCBI taxonomy): Eukaryota > Metazoa > Arthropoda > Copepoda > Calanoida > Acartiidae > Acartia > Acartia tonsa. The sequence continues at coordinate 50,012,388 of NC_137267.1, forward strand.
CATAAAATTTTTAAATATGTTTTTTTTATTCTTTAGACTATACAAACATTAAATTTTTTATTTGTATTTAATCAGACAAAAATATCTTCTAACTTTTTGAAATCCAAATTAAATTAATAACAGAATTGATTTTTTAGTTAATTTTTGAGGAAAATAAACAAAATATCTTTTACTATCTTTTTTTTTTATAAATTTTAGAGATTTCGACAATGACTGGTATTATGATGTTTTTACTTTCTTGGAACTCTCTGGAAAATGTTTTGGTTGGTTTTAGGCTATATTTCCTGATACTATACCCTCAAAGTGACTCAAAAATCAGCCATATGACGTCATAAAAATGAGGGATTATCCATATCTTTTTTAGGGGTTTTCTTTCCAACTTCTCCTCTAATCTCCCTAATTTTTATGACGTCACATGGCTGATTTTTGAGACACTTTTCCAGTTACGGTTAATGTACAAAAAAATGTTTACCTGAATGGATCATGTGTGTATTGTTTCTGAACAGGATTCATTGGCTGTTCAGAGTGCAGGATGGAGGGCTTGCTGAAGAATACCTGGAAGGATAGATAGATAGATAGAAGATAGATAGATTAGATTAGATTTATTATTCTTGGGTGTACATACATAGAAAAAAAAAACTACAATAATAAATGAATTAAATGAATATTATATACATTTATATATACAGAAAAATTTTATTGATATGGTTAATTTATAAAAATATTTTCTTCCCAAATGGCAGTTTCCTAAAAAATAGGAGTATGCAGTAATGTGTATACACACATTGTTTTCATACAGGCCATATAAATAAGACAAAAAAATAGAAAAAAAAGATAATAAGCAATAAATGAAATCATATTGGAGAGGAAAGAATGATAATAGGAAGGATTGATTAGGGCATACAAGTCTCACACCATTATTGCAATAATAGAAATTTTAAAAATTTAAAAAAAATAAATTTTGATTAATTTATCAGATTTCAAACAATATTGAAAAGAAATATAAATTTATCTACATTCTTGACATAATGGGTTGTTACACACTAGAATTAAGCTTGATAACAAAGATTCTTTTAGATTTTTAATAAATTTATTTCTTGGTTGATTGTGGGTTAATAAATCATTATTACAATGGTTATTCCATAATTCTTGAAAATGATACTTAGGAAATCTTTCAATAGATTTAAACTTCGGCTTTTTAACATCAAACATTTTTGAGTTTCTAAGATTTCTGGTATGTAATTGGTTACGGCGAAGCCATGTACCTTGAAAGGAACTTGGTAGCTTACTGTTTATAAAATCATACATAAATAATAATTTCAAATAATTAGCTGATTCATGTAAAGGAAGGACATTCATTTTTTTAAATAAAGGCATTGTGTGTGAGATGTGTTTCTTACTAAAAACAATTCTTATTGCCTTTTTTTGCAATTTAATTAATGGTTCCATAGTAGATTTAAGACCACAACTCCAGGCAGGTAAACAGTAAAGTAAATGACTATTTATAAGGGAATGAAAAAGCATTTTTTTGCTATCTAAATTCAGTATATGTTTAGCTCTATTTATAAGAAATAAGGAACTAGAAATTTTTTTACGTAAATGTTCTACATGATATTTAAAATTTAAAGAAGGATCTATAAATACACCTAGGAATTTAATTGCAGGAATATTGCTACTTGAATTGACATAATTTAAGATTTTTATTTTCTCAGGATCAAACTCATTTTCATTGTTAAAGTTTAGCTTAATATTAAGAGCATTCCAATCAATAGTATTTTCGTTTTTATTAAATATCATAATTTTAGTTTTATCAGGATTTAAGCTCATTTGATTACTCCTAAACCAATCAGATATCTTTTTAAGTTCATTGTTTAATTTCAGTTTTATCTCTGTAAAGTTTTTACCAGAAATTAAAAAATTACTGTCATCAGCAAATAATAGGGTAAATAAATCAGTACAGTTTTTAAGATCATTTATGTAGATTAAAAATAGAATTGGTCCTAAAATAGAGCCCTGTGGGACGCCTCTATCTATTTTCAGCTTTGTTGAGTCAGTGTTGTTTACATGTACAAATTGCTGTCTATTACTTAAATAATTTTTAAACCATTCAAGTTCAATGCCATTAATGCCAATTTTTGACAACTTTTTAATTAAAATATGGTGTGGAATTGTATCAAAACATTTTGCAAGATCACAGAAGACTCCAATTACAGTTTTATTATCGTTTTTTGCTTCAGCTATGTAATTTAAGAGGTGTACCACAGGGTGTATTGTAGACTTTTTTGATTGAAATCCATACTGATGTTCAAAAATGATATTATTACTAATCAAATAACAAGAAAGTTGTTGATAAATTACTTTTTCTAAAACTTTTGAGAAAATAGCTAATAAACTTATTGGCCTATAGTTTGATGGATCAGCTTTTTCATTAGAATTATTCCCTTTTAACTTAAAAATAGGTATAACTTTTGCGATTTTTAATTCAGAAGGTATTTTTCCAGTTAAAATAGTTTGGTTAATGACATGAGAGAGAGGAAGAGCAATAACAGAAATTATTTTCTTTAAAAAAGAATTTGACAGGCCAAAAATGTCTATACTTTGTTTATTTCCCATTTTTTTAACAATATCTATAACTATATTTGGGTTTATTGTATGCATTTTAAAACTGGAATTATAATTAGGTATATAGCTACACGGATCAATGTTAGAAGGATTTATTTTAGATGATATCTTGCTTGCTACAGAAGTGAAGTGTTCATTCAATTTCTCAGAAATTTCTTCATTATCCAAATATATAGAATCATTAAACTTCAATTCATTGATACATGTTGCTTTATCTTTTGTTTTTCGGATTGCATCTCTAATAATATCCCAAGTTTTCCTCAAGTCAGATTTACATTTTTTTAGCTCATTACAATAATACAATTTTTTAGCTGTTTTTATTGCACGATTATAGACATTTCTATATCTATTATACATCCTAATATTTTCAGCAGTTGGTTCATTAATACTTAATGTTGACAATTCAAATTTTTTATCTCTACATCTCATTAAACCATCAGTCATAAATTTTTCAATTTTATGTATGTTCTTATTAATTCTTATCTTTTGTAAAGGAAAAGAAAGTTCATAAAATTCATTAAAAAGCTCATAAAATTTATTAAAGCAATGTTGGGGTTCCATACTGTTAGTTACATTTTCCCAATTAACATTTCTTAATAGATTGATAAACTCAGTAATTTTTTCTTCATTAATATTTCTTGTAAAAATAAAAGATTCTTTACTTGCTTTATATGAATAAGGTGTTATTGTGAAAGTTGGAAAATGATCAGATATATCATTTAATAAAATTCCTGAATGAAAACTATTATCTTTTGCGTTAGTAAAAATTTGGTCAATACATGTTGCTGTTGTCCTAGAAATTCTTGTTGGTCTTGTTATCAAAGATAAAAAACCATTTGCAATGCAATTTTCAAGAAAATCATTTGTTTTTTCATGACAATAGTATTTTAGAATATCAAAATTAGAATCTGTGAAAATGTAAGAGGCACATTTAAAAGACATTAATTTACTTTGTAGGTTAGAAAAATTATCAATAAAAAAATCCATTTGTTGAGATTCTGTAAATCCAATTTTAGTAGTATTAGGCCGGTAGACATTACTTAAAACAAATTTCTCTCTGTTATATTCAAGTTGAATTGTGAGTGACTCAAATAAACCTTCTTCAAATGTTGACAATTCATTCAATATTTTGAATTTTAGATTTTTATGAATATAATAGGCTATCCCGCCGCCCCCTTTATTCTTTCTACACTTATAGATAAAGATATAATCATCTATTTTAAAAATATCTTGGTCATAGATAGTCCAGACTTCTTGCAATGATATTACATCTATTACAGATAGATATATAGTTAGATATGAAGATACTTGGATTGATATTCTTGTATGAATTTAAATGAGAGTTTGATAGAAAAATGGTTCTAGCAAAGCTGAGAATAATTTTCAGATTTTTATTTTACTGTTAATTAAGAATTGTTTTTAATGCGATACGATACATATATAATTGTTCAAAATGGCTCAGAATCGATTCTAATCCAGCAGATATTACTCGGATTCGAACCCATACAAGAATAGTTATTTATCGCATCGTAATAAAAAAATCACGTATCCTATCGTATTATAGACAGCTTTCCGTGGATATTAAAATGAAATTTAAATATTAAAACTAGTTTTGTTAGTCCCGAAGGCCCGGGCGAAAAAACTGGTAATAATCTTATAATTTTTGTCTTATTATTCGTGAACAATTGTCTGTAATACTATACAATCCATGACTTTTCAGTATGGCTTAGAACCGGTTCTAATCCAGCAGATATTACTCGGATTCGAAGCCATACAAGAATAGTTATTTATCGCATCGTAATGAAAAATCACGTATCCTATCGTATTATAGACAGCTTTCCGTGGATATTAAAATGAAAATTAAAGATTAAAACCAATTTTGTTAGCCCCGAAGACCCGGTCTAACAAAACTGGTAATAATCTTATAATTTTTGTCTTATTATTCGTGAACAATTGTCTGAAAATACGATTCAATACATGATTTGTTCAGTATGGCTTAGAACCGGTTCTAATCCAGCAGATATTACTCGGATTCGAAGCTATACAAGAATAGTTATTTATCGCATCGTAATGAAAAATCACGTATCCTATCGTATTATAGACAGCTTTCCGTGGATATTAAAATGAAAATTAAAGATTAAAACTAGTTTTGTTAGTCCCGAAGGGACCGAAAGCCCTGGCTAACAAAACTTGTAATAATATTATGATTTTTGTCTTATTATTCGTGAACAATTGTCTGTAATACGATACATGACTTTTCAGTATGACTCAAAACCAGCTTTAAACCAGCCATACTAGAATATTGATTATGAGTTTGTAAATAATAATAGTTTCATCCCTAAATAGAAAGTTGAATTATGACAAAACTTTGCAAATATAAAAGGAATGATCTAAATTAATTTGCAATGTACTCAGAACTGTACTTTCTGTTACTCTAGGGATCTTAAGGGAAAGTACATTGATGAACTTTCTAATGATGATAAACAAAATTACCCCTGATTTAAAAACTTGAACAGTGATAGTTTAAAGCAAATAATAACGATTTAATAAAATTCTCTAAAGTTTTTAAGCCAACGAATAAGATAACTTGATTATACAACTTTGGGTACCAGCATAATTTACAGTCCAATATCCCCCTCCCTCTCTGGATAATTATATAACTGTATTCTACTGAATTCACAGAAATTTCTACAGAGCTAAAAGAAACATTATAATTATATAATGAATAATTAAGTTGAATGTTCGGGTATAGTCCCTTTCGTGGCAACGCTCCTTAAGGGGCGATTCTTGGTATTTTTCACAGTAGCCTTTCTCCTTTTTCTAGCCCCTGCGGGTGGCTCTAGCCCTGCGGGGCCAATTACTTAACCCGGCGGGGCAATCACCTAACCTAATATAACCTAACCTAACCGAAAAAAAAACCTATTAAAATCCTTTTAAAAATACGACGAATCGCCCCTTAAGGGGTGTTGCCACGAAAGGGACTATACTCGAATGTTCTTATTTATCGGATAATACTGAATTATGTAACTGTATTCAAATGAATTTGCACAAATGTATGCAGAAAAAAAGATACTATATAAAATTAGAAATCTAAATAGATAGGACATTGGCCGATAAATTGATGTACGTACATCCCCAATGATGATACACTAGATTACCCCTTCTGTAGATTACAATTAGTGGTTGAGACGTTTTGACACTCAACTAAATGAATCAACCAATTAAAATTCAATAAAAGTCACCATGGTTGTTAAGGAACGTATAAGAAGTCACTTTGGGAAGAATTCACTTTGGGAACTAGTGTAATAAACAGACTAAGTGACACCTCCCTTCCTAAAATAAAGTACTCCATCAAAAATTAAAGCAACTAAAGACCTTGGCGTTTTTTTATGAATCAGAATGGCATACAACAGTAGTATTGTTTCTTATCATACGTTTCTAATAAATACTTTATATGTACGTAAACATGCTATATTACATACAATTAGCATTTTCTTGGACAAAATAGTTTATTTCTACGTTAAAATTGGTATTTTTAGCTTTTGCAACGGCCAACTCAGTTTATGAAAGTAATTTCTAAAAACATTAGTGGTTAATTTATTTCTAATTATGACATGATTTTTGAAAAGAAAAAAAACTGTCAATTTATCATTTTAAAGCGGTGACCTTGGTTTTCAATTATCCAAGGACAAGGTTTTGCGTACTTTCCCTTATATTGGTTGTGTTGTTGAGTACTTAACCCCCTTCCCCCTCTTATTTTAGGAATTAAAGAGGGGTGGGGGGTTGTTTTTTTCCTATGCATAACTCTTTTCGGGCCTATAAAAGCGGTGCCCAAAACCTTAACCAAACCTAACCTGAGGTGGATTCTTAAAAAAATTGCCCCACTAATCGCTTAGTGGGTCAAAATTTTTTCGTGAAAAATCCACCAAAATCACATTAAAAATCTACAAAAATTAAACAAAATCATATAAGGGTTATGAACATAAGATTTTATTTAATTTTTGTAGATTTTTTATGTGATTTTGGAGGATTTTTCACAAAAACAATTTTGCCCCACTAAGCGATTAGTGGGGCAAATTTTTTGTAAGAATCCACCTCTGATGTAAAGTATTAAAGGACGCCTGCAAGAAATACCACGCTTTAACTACTGAAAGACTGCCACAAGTAGACCCAATACCCCAAATTTAAAGCCTTCAGCTTCAATAACAAAAAAGTTCTAGGCATTATAAAATAGCATTTCATGTACAATGAAAATTTTGAAAGATTTACAATGCTCATAAAAGAAAAAACAATATTAAATTATGTCGCCTAGACATAAAATTATAACCTTATCTTTGTCAGAAATTTAGATTGCCGGTAACTGATTACATTTTTACAATAAAAACACCACATTTCATAGTCAAAATCTATGAAAAAAATTCAATTTAAATTGCATTTGTGAACAAAATTCATAGTGGAAACAAAGGGGAAAACTAATACAAGCTCAGCTGTGATTGGTTGCTTAGCTGATTTAGCCTTCTGATTGGCTACAGTACACTCGGTACAACGCAAGTTAAACTTAATTTTTTTTAATGATTTTGACTATAAAAATGGATATTTTTATTGTAAAAATATAATTAGTTACTGGCAACCTAAATTTATGACAAAAATAAGCTTATAATTTTGTTTCTAGGCCACGTAGTTTAATTTCAAAATTTCTAACATTAGCATTGAGATTCTTTCAAAATTTTCATTGTACATAAAATGTCATTTTAAAATGCCTAGAACTTTTTTGTTATAGAAGCTAAAGGCTTCAAATTTGGGGTATTGGGTCTACTTGTGGCAGTCTTGCAGGCTTCCTTTAAAGTAATAAAGAAAACTAACGAAAAAATACCCCCCCCCCCCTCCTTCATACATATATATTTTTAAAAATGATAGGGTGGGAGGAGGTTCTGTACTCTACAAGAAACTTTAAGGGAAAACCAAAAGAATTAACCAAAAATTGCACAGAAAATTAATAACAAAGAAAAAAAACAAGAGTAACAACATCTGTAAAAGCGAAGCTAACCAAATTCGGACAAATGAAAGTGTTAAGGTCTAAAAATTATTTAAACATAAGATGCAATATCTTTACTTTTAAGATGCAAATACGATTTTAAAATTATTTAAAATAAAAAAGAAACACATTTAAAATAGTCTTACAAATATTAAGATAATGTTAATACTTAATCATTACGGAAATTCTCATGCATAGTTTGAGGATTTAAAAATGCCTAAAATTACAATTTGACCTTCCCGTTACGAATGGACACAAATTAAATGTAGAAAACCTTTTCTTTCAAAAAAGGGAAAGAGAGAAAGAGAGAGAGAGAGAGAGAGAGAGAGATAATATAGAAAAATAGATAATGGGAAGGTTAAGTGGTAATAAAAATGCAAATTTGCCCGGAAACATGTTTTTCTTATTTTCTTATGCATTTTTCACCTTGTTAAATTCACCATTTTCAACAAGGGAGAGAGGTTAGATTGGTTAGATTGTCAAAACGATAGATAAATAAAAAAAAATAAATAAGAAAATGGCCGATAAATTAATGATGTAGAAAATTATCCCTTTAGAATTCATTTAGTGGTTGAAACTTTTGGACACTAAACTTAATAAACTAACCAATCAAAATTCAATAAAAGTCTCCCCAATGAATATTTTTTCCCCTGCTCCTATACCCTGCGGGATGTCTAAGTATTCCTAACAAGCGAACAAAAACTCCCCCATACCATATCTTAATTTAATGAATCCTAAACAGATAGATAGATAGCCTATCCAAAAAAATGTATACCTCTTCAGAAGGACTCTCTCCTTGATAATGGTGATGATTTGATATTCTTGTGAGAGGTTGGCACACGGCTAGTCCACCACAGGTTTCAGCCTAGATACATAGATAGATAGATAGATAGATAGATAAATGGATTTATAGTTAGATATTTAGTTAGATAGATAGATATATATTCTTGTTAGGGGTTGGCACACAGCTAGTCCACCACAGGTTTCAGCCTAGATACATAGATAGTTAGATAGATAGATAGATAGATAGATAGATTTATAGATAGATAGATAGATAGATAGATTGATGGATTGTTAGATAGATACATATTCTTGTTAGTGGTTGGCACACGGCTAGTCCACCACAGGTCTCAGCCTAGATACATAGATAGTTAGATAGGTAGTTAGCTGGATAGATAGATAGATAAAAAGATAGATAGATAGATGGATAGATAGATAAATTGGCTGCTGATTTAAGATATTTGAAGGTAATTACAAGGAAAATAAATAGTTAGTTAGCTAGCTAGATAGATAGATAGATGGATAGATAGATAAATTGGCTGCTGATTTAAGATATTTGAAGGTAATTACAAGGAAAATAAATAGTTAGTTAGCTAGCTAGATAGATAGATAGATGGATAGATAGATAAATTGGCTGCTGATTTAAGATATTTGAAGGTAATTACAAGGAAAATAAATAGTTAGTTAGCTAGCTAGATAGATAGATAGATGGATAGATAGATAAATTGGCTGCTGATTTAAGATGTTGAAGGTAATTACAAGGATATAGTATGGAAATAGATAGTTAGTTAGATAGATAGAAAGATAGCTAGTTGGATAGATAGAAAAATTAATTGGCTTCTGATTTAAGATATTTGAAGGTAATTATAAGGTAAATAAATAGTTAGTTAGTTAGATAGATAGATAGATGGATAGATAGCTGGATGGATAGATAGAAAAATTGGCATCTGATTTAAGATAGTTGAAGATAATTATAAAGAAAATAAAAAGTTAGTTAGATAGCTAGAAAGATAGCTGGATGGATAGAAAGAAAAATTGGCTGCTGATTTAAGATATTTGAAGGTATTTACAAGGAAATAAGTAGTTAGTTAGATAGATAGATAGAAAGATAGATAGTTGGATGGATAAATAGCTGGATGGACAGAAACAAATATTAACAGCTGATTAAAGATATTTGAAGGTTAGTTAAATAGATAGAAAGATAACTAAATAGTTGGATAGATAGAAAAATTGGCTGCTGATTTAAGATATTTGAAGGTAATTACAAGAAAAATAAATGATGGAGAAGAATTGTAAAACAACAATACTGCGCAAAATTCTGCCTTAACAGTTCAGGGATAGGATAATTTATATAAAAAAGTTTGTCTATCTATAATTTGGGGGAAAAAAACCAACTATTTTTCTGTCTTGAGGGATAACGGACAATAAATTGATGTTTACTTATGATAAACAAAATTACCCCTTCTGCAGAATTGAAATATTTTAACATTGAAAATTTGTACACCCAAATAAAAATTTAACAAAAGTGAGAGCCCAAATTAAAAAAAAAACAATAAAAGATTATTATAAAACTTTGGGTACTGGTGTAATTTAAAGTCCCTCCATCCATGTCCTTAGGCAATTTAAAGCTAAGTATACAAAATTTGCCCTTATTTCCTTTCCCTTTATCCATGGTTAGATTTATATATTTGTTTATACTGTCTAGGTATCCTTAATGGTGTACACTAATTACAACATAATATCTCTATTACCTATCCCTTTATTCATGATTATATTTATATATTTGTTTATACTGTCTAGGTATCCTTAATGGTGTACACTCATTACAACATAATATCTCTATTACCTATCTCTTTATCCATGATTAGATTTATATATTTGTTTATACTGTCTAGGTATCCTTAATAGTGTACACTAATTACAACATAATATCTCTATTTCCTTTCCCTTTATCCATGGTTAGATTTATATATTTGTTTATACTGTCTAGGTATTCTTAAAGGTGAACACTTATTACAACATAATATCTCTATTACCTTTCTCTTTATCCATGGTTAGATTTATATATTTGTTAATACTGTCTAGGTATCCTTAATGGTGTACACACATTACAACATAATATCTCTATTACCTATCCCTTTATCCGTGATTAGATTTATATATTTGTTTATACTGTCTAGGTATCCTTAATGGTGTACACTTATTACAACATAATATCTCTATTACCTACACCTTTATCCATGATAAGATTTATATATTTGTTTATACTGTCTAGGTATCCTTAATTGTGTACACTCATAACAACATAATATCTCTATTACCTTTCCCTTTATCCATGATTAGATTTATATATTTGTTTATACTGTCTAGGTATCCTTATGGGTGAACAATCATTACAACATAATATCTCATTCGAAAATAGCAAACATTAAAGGGTTTTATTTTGAGAGTTTGCCATATAGTCAAAGGCAGTTTATGCTGTTTTGATTATATAAGGCGTTGAATATTTTATAGATTTTATACAAAAGGATAAGAACCATCCGTGTTTGTGTCTTTAGATATCAATAGTTCAGAATGAACCAATCAAAATACAACAAAATTATCCAAATTTTTTGAGCCAATGCAATGAATAAGATAAAGGTATAATAAAACTTTGGGTACCAGTGTAATTTACAATCCCATGTATATTTGGGTTCCATTGGAAATACACCCGCATGGATATAACCATATCATCATTCCTAGCCCCAACGGGATACGTAACTATTATGGAAACTTAATAATCCTTTAATAAACCTAACTTAAAGCTTTTATGTTAAATTAAAGTGTCTTTAAATTTTACAATTTAAATTTTTGAAGGTTCTGATAAAATATTGGAAAAAGTGGGGAAGAAGGGTTGTAGATGGACAACGTGTCTAAAAAATCAGCCTTGTTACGTCATAAAAATGAGGGATTATCCATCTCTTTTTTAAAGGGTTTTCTTTCCGAATTCTCCTCTTATCTCTTTCATTTTTATGACGTCACATTGCTGATTTTTGAGACACTTTGTCCAGCTACAGAAGGGATGCTAAAATGTTTAGGTTAGTTAAACTCTGAGAGAAATTACTAATTACTGCATACATCATATAATCATCCTCAATACCTCATCTTAGATAGTTGGTTAAGTCTGTAGTAGGGTTCAGCCGGATATCCGGCAATATAATCTTTCACAGTATACTATAGAAATCCCTGTAATAAACAGTCAAAAGCGGAGACAGCAGAAAGAGGCAACAATACCAAAAAATGACGTCGAACGTTAAAATAACCAATGATAGTAGGCCTTTATAAATTTTACTATTGGTCAAATATAGTGTATTCTGGACTCTCATTGGTCAACTTTATTGTATGACGTCATTTTTTTGTGCCATTTTACGCTATCTTTTCCAAGCGTTATTCCTGGTACTATATAGCAATAAGTAAGTAAAACTTCATAGTCATATGGTACTAATAGTTATTAGATTTATTTCTCAGAAGTAGGATCAACTTAATAGTTACTAAATATTTAAGTTTAAACCTTTTTAATATAATAAAACACCATTTTATAAAGAAAACTTTTATTCGGTTCTTTGATATCCGGTTATCCGGTAATTTGCCGGACATCCGGCCCAACCCTAGTCTGTATAGACAGTTATGTAAACATAAACAAATAGTAATATGGTTATACACAGATAATACTGTGAGTTGCGGCATTAGCCTCTTAAATAAATCGGGGAAAAAAACTACCACCCATCAGTTATGAGATAATTTTGAGTTTTTTAGGCAAATTTTATATTAATGCTAGTCATGTTTTATGCTATTTTTATAAAATAGTATCTTATCCCAATAAAACAAAAACAAAATGGCGGCTCACCTGGTAGAAAGCTGCTTGACCAGCTGCGCTAGGAAGATAGCTTCTTGACAGCTGATGTTCAACTTGCAGCGGATGCGGACAGCTGGACCGCTTCATTGACTAAATAGATTTACAATAAGTTAGATACCTAAATAATTAGATAGAAAGACAGATAGATAGATTGTCAGGAAGGTAGTTATATAGGTAGATTATAATAAACTTCGTGTCTCTGTGTGTATGTCTGTCTGTACCGAAGAATCTCACTAACCGATGAATCACTTCTACTATACAGCTTCTCAGAGGTTCTGGGAAGTTTTATAACTATTTTGGCGCCTCCAGACAGAAACCACCTCTCAAAATTTTATTTACTTTTTTTTATAAATAAAATAAAATGAAATTTTGTTTTATTTTCCAGTATTAATCGAAATTGATATAATACATTATTAGGTAGCAACTTCAAAAAAAAAGGCGGGAAAACTTACCGCAACTACCCAGGTACAACATTGCCACGTGAGCGCCACCATGGAGTCCTTGTCCCGTGGAGGTTTACAGATCTTAAGCACCATCTTATCTCCCTCCAGCTCGCTGGTCAGGCTGGCAGCCACGGCCTGCCCGTAGATATCAGTCGCGTAGCCGGCACCTAGATAGACGGATGGAGAATTAGTGACAACAAACGAACTTTTTGAGAATAAAAAGTATTTTTCATATCCATATTAGCTAGGTATAACTTTATTTCATCTTTTTTTTAAATCTTTGGCTATTTTTTCAGAGATCTTAAGGAAAACAGTAAAAGTGTCTGACTATGACGTATGAAAAAATTAACAATTAACCAATGAGAGGCCGCTATATATTTTACCATTGTGAATACTGGCTTCTCATTGGTTAATCGTTATTTTTTTCTGACGTCATAGTCAGACACTTTTACGGTTTTCATCTTAAGGGATAAGAGAATTAACGAAATATGTACATCCCAAACGATAAGAAACAAAATTACCCCTTGTATAAATAACAATTTTTTGACTAAAAGTATAAACATCTCTAGGATGAACCAACCAATCATGATTTATTATAATTACCCAAAGGGTTTAAGCCAACGAATGAGAGAGATAGTATTTACTTAAAACTTTAGGAACCAATCAAAATTCATTATAAGTACCCAAAGCATTTAAGCCAATGAATTAAAGAGATAGCATGTACTTAAAAATTTTGGGTTCTATTATACTTTACATTTGAATGTCCCTCCTACCTGAGTATCCTGCCACAATGGGGCCGCCACTCGCCCCTCCGGGGCCCACTCCTCCCCCCACCATACCTCCTCCGTCCACACCAAAACCAGAAACATAATCCTCATCCTGAAATAAAGATATAAATTAGTAAGATCTCGGAAACTGCTGGTCTGAATTGATTGTACTTTTCAGAAAAGCTTTATATATTTCTTTAGGTGCTTTTAGGCTATTTT